>NC_077223.1:61822016-62166412 GCF_024763615.1 Phlebotomus papatasi
CATTCATGTTCTTGAGATTGGATTCGGTAATGTTGGAAGCATAGGCCCAGGATGCTACAGTATTGATGTTCTTTTTGCGATCCAGTTCCTCATTGATCTCTCTCAGCCTCTGTTCAGCTCGTGCTTCCTCTTCCTCTAACGTCTCGCCACTTTTCTTAAGGACAGCTCCACTCGCGATTGCGATGCACGCGAGCAAAATCACAGGGATTCTCATGATCTTGCTGATCAATCAGTCTTCAAACAAATGAATTCAGTATATTTTTAACAACAGAAACGACGTACATGGAATGTTGATCGACACTGAGGGGGAGCCGGTCGACCCATCGACTTTTATAGCTGTTGCTGCAATCTCGGTTGGTTTCTCTGTGTTTGCTGATCACTTGGCTTGTTTACTAACACTCCTGGACTCTTGATGTGATCCGGTGGAATTGACAACAATCTTGCCGGCAATATTTAAAAAAAAAGTGTTTGTTGTAAAAATGTGAGTGTAAGTGAAATTTAATTCAATAGATTACAGTGAAAAATGCGTGAACGTGTGCGTTCAAACTGTGCTAAAGTTATATAATTAAATTGGTCAGTCTATATTTGGTAGAGATTTACAGAATATTTACAATTTATTCATCGCGTGAGAGTTTCTTAGAGAAGATTACCAATTAAATGACTGATAACGCTGTCGGAAAAGTACTTATAAAGATTTTTGAAACTTATCACACTTTTTCAGAAAGCAAATATTTTGTTACTCCATTGTAAGCGTAATTTATTGTATATAGTTCTTAGTTAGTTACTGTTGCAAATATAGTACATTTTCATGAACAATATGATAAAAATTAAAGAACCCCCTATTAGGTGAGATTCTTAACAATCTCACCTACTATAATCCTAACAAAATTTCATGTCGTCCGATCGACCTCAAACTTGGCCAAAATGTGTTTCGCCACTTCCTGATCACGAATATATATGTGGCTATTTTACGTTCCCGGCCGGCCGGCCGGCCGGCCGGCTGGCCGGCCGGCCGGCCGCTCTTTGGAGCTTAATAGCTCCTAAACTAAAAGAGATATCGACTTGCGGTTTTCGGCAAAGGTTATATATCGGGTGAAAATTGCAACTTGGTGCATTGACCCCCCACCCCTCACCCCTCCTTCCGCCATTTTGAAGACCCCCCTTTTTTTGTTTTCTCAATAGCTCCGCCCCTATGGCATCGAGCGGGCTCAAATTTTAGTATGTTATAGCTGGGCCTTAGAGCTTTCCATCAATACCAAACTTAAGGTCCCCCGACCCCCCTGACCCGAGCTATAAGGGTCCAAAAAAAATTTCTTAAAATGGCCATAACTCCGGTTCTAATTGTCAGAATTTAAAAAGTGAGGGCTTTTTGCAAAGCTCTCGTGAAATGCCACCTCCCCTTCTAACATCGCAAGTTCATAAAACCACCGCTAGGGGCGCTATTATTAAAAAGAAAATTTTTAAATATTAAAAGTTAAATAACTCAAAAATTCCATTGTGCATCGGGCTGAAATTTTAGTATGTTGTAGCCGTTGATTATACCTATCAAACAAAAAAAACCTTAAGTCGATCCATAACCCCTGACCCGAGCTATAAGGGGTCAAAGTTCGAACATTGACCGGCCTCTATCTCCGGTTCTAATTAACATAGCGACCTAAATTTTACCTTTTTGGTTTCGTCTCAATGAGCACTTTCAGATGGAAGTTCAAAAAGTCACCACAGGTGGCGCTGTGATAGCGTCAAAATTCATCGAAATTCAAAGTCACTTTTCTAAAAAACGGCATTGTGCAAGTTAATGAAATTTTAGTATGTTGTAGTCCAGTCTAGGACGTTTCCAAAATGGTGCGTATGTGCGCTGTGGTTTCAATAGAACCGGAGATATGAGGGGTCAAAGTTCACGAAATTCAAAAAATCATATCTCCGGTTCTATGTGACCGATTTTGATGAATGAGGACTTAAACGAAAGATCTCACCAAATACTACAACTTTCTAAAATATTTGAACTTCGTGGGACCAACACCAGGGGCGCCACAGTCGAAAAACCAATTTCAATATCACATAACCTCAATTATCTCGACTGTCGCTGAACCGATTTTGATGATTATTTCAACATAATTGTAGAGCACATTTGTTTCTACATTTCGTCCATACATCATTTTCCACTCAGACTACGCTATCACTCCGATTTTGCCGTTTAAGTGTGAAAAAATTGATTTTTCCCATAATAACGCTTTGAAATCACTCAGATGCCAATTTGACTGCCTCTACTCCACCAAGACACTTAAAATATGGTTTCAAATGGAAAGTCCCACAAAATACAACAATTCTTTGATATAGTTGAAGTTCAACAAATGAACACTTGGGGCACTCTGGATGAAAAAACGAGTTAAGAAACAAAAAACCTCGCTTATCTTGGCTTCTGAGTAATCGATGAGATCATGTTCTATGGGAAAATTATAGAGAACATTCTGGTCTACATTTCACCCATATATCACTTTTGTGCCAGTTCATCCAAATCCTTGATATTTTGGTTTAAATACAAAATTTGTATAATTTGACGAATTTGATTCAAAATAACTGAATGGCGTCTCCCAACTTCAGCTCTAAATCGAATTTGCATGCACTTCGAACTAGCTCACGTTAAGAATCTCACCTACATAAGCCGGTTAGGATTATCTGTCCCTTTTATAATGTGTAAGAAATTATATTTCCACAAGTTAATTAAAAATTATTTAAAAAAAATATAATAAACTCTATTACATAAAATATTCAATTACATTTGAATTTATTTACCCAAAAAGTAAAAGACATTAATCTTAGAATCGAAAGTTCAATTACAGCCTTTTTACAGACACAGGAATAATAAATTCTACAAATTCTTATTTTACAGTAAGCTCAAATTTTTTAGGAAAAGTACGATTAATATTTGAAGTCCTAGGACAAGGTGGCTCCTAGGACAAGGTGGCCCCTAGGACAAGGTGGCTCCTAGGACAAGGTGGCTGAATCAAATTCAGAATCTTGCCTTGGAACGCCTCGGGATCGAACCCGAACATCTTCCTGAAGTGGCGGAGGACCGACAGGCGTGGGCTGCTAGATTGGATGTCATGGGCCCGCGACCCCAATAGGGATAAGCGGTTGAAAATGAATGAAAATGAATGAATGAATGAATATTTGAAGTGGGTGCTCAAGCTTGAGCCAAAAACGCCAAAAGCAATAAGTTGAAAATTTAAAAATTCGATATTTTCACACAGAATTTCATACAGAATAAAACAGTTTTTAATTTTATATCGTAACCTTCATGAGTCTCCTAAATTATCTAAATGTTAATTAAATTCAGCAAGAGATATGAAAAATAGGCATTTGAACGCTTGTTTTTCTTGTTGAAATTTTGACGATTATTAGCATTAAGGCCTGTACACATTGGGTACAATTTTCGTCAAAATTTGCATTTTTGACAGAATTTAAACATTTTCACCAACAGCAATGCAGATGATTTCTTTAAAAAAAACTATTTTTAGTGAAAATTGCTCCCAATATGTAGGGGCTTGTCTTATGACTCCAACATATTAGAGAAATTTCTGTCAATTTTGGTTTATTGAAAAAAAAATTAACAGTTTTCCCTGTACAGGTTTTAACAAATTCCCCAATCAACATTTTCTTTCCGATTGGAAAGCTGCCCAAATTTCGTCGACACAGTGTCGACAGATATTGGACAGATAATTTTCCAAGCGCTTGGAAAAATTTCTGTCCAAAAATTTACCAATTGGACAGAAATTGGACAATTATTGGAAATTTTTCTTTCGAAAAAATTTCGACTGAGTCTTTCGAGATTTTGTCGACAAAAAATCGACAAAATTCTTACCATGTTCGTTGGATTCTTCTTCTTCTTTGCTTTTCTGTTCAGTTTCTTAGTGCAAGCAATCATGTATCATAGGTCTTTTTACCTTTGCTTTACACTTTGAAATAAAAATGAAGAACCAAGATAATCGAGGATATTTGTTTTTGAATAAGTCTTAGAACACCTAGGGAAAGTTTTTTTAGTCCCCCATATATTCGTGAATCGGAGGAAAATAGGTTTTTTTCAGAAATAGGCTCAATTGTTAGAAATCTCATCGAATAAGTAATTTAAAAACTTGAGTTTTCAACATATTTTTTTTTATTTTTTAGAGGTAGAAGGGGTCGTAAAGTTTACAGGAGGCGTTCTTGTAGATGAGCATACTAGATAATCTTCTGGACACTCATGAAATCGATCATGTCAGAGTAGTTTGTGACGTCGGTCGAGACGACAAAAGAGGCTCTTTCTTGATTATTCTTTGATGAGAGAAACGTGTCAGGGTAGTTTTTGGCCATAGACGAAGACGTAGCGACCACAGCGGGTCTCTCTGGAGGCTCCATTGAACACTTGTTTGTTGATAGAATCATATCAGGGCAGTTTTTGGTGATAGGTGATGACGAAGCAACCACAGTGTATCTTTCCGGACACTGAATTGGTGAGAAAATCATGTCAGTACGATTTGTGGCGATAGACAATGACGTAGTGATCACAGAAGGTGCTTCTGGATTTTTTTTTTGATGATGAGAGGATTCTGTCACTGCAGTTTGTGACGTTGGAAGACGTAGAGATCCGAGAGGTGTTTTCTGGACAAATGTTTGATTCAATGAAGGCGCAGATGTACAATTCTGAGAGGAATTTCCTTGGGCAACATATTCATTGAAGTCTAACTGCGCGAGAGACATTTTAGGTTCACTTTTCTTTCTTTTCTTCTGCCTGTAGTCCAGAATATAATCTTCCTCATCCTCTGTCTCCAATTTCTTAGCATCTTGAAATGTATCAATTCTCTGCGCCTTCACTTCACATTTGTAAATAGACCAGGATTTATCTTAAAATGACAAAAGATATTTATAATAAATCCAAAAATTGTGTTTACTATTTGCTTACCGGGAACTGTAGTGAGGTTAAGTCTCAGCTTCTCAATTGCTCGCAATTCTGGCGGTGGCCAGAAGAGTAATCCCTCCTGTTTCCAACTATCCGGAACAGCGATGATGAGACTGCGGTCGTCTCAATTGTCTTCACGACTTTCCAACTCATTTTTAAGATATTTTCTGCCAGAAATTGAAAGTGTGCTCACTGGAGAATTGACAGAAATAATTAATAAAAGACAAATAGATACGCGTAAATAATTATTACGCGTAATAATTTATTTGGAATTAATTACACCTTGTTATTTATTAATAAATTTTTCAACAGTCTGACTGACGCAGTGGTCTTGCGTTGAAATTTCAATATTATAAATGAGTTTTGTTTAATTATATATATTATAAATTATTATATAATATTATAATATAATATAATATAATATAATATAATATAATATAATATAATATAATATAATATAATATAATATAATATAATATAATATAATATAATATAATATAATATAATATAATATAATTATAATAATATAATAATAATAATGATAATATAATATGGGGCAAAATGCCATCCGGTTTATCGATAGATTTGGGCGTCAAAGCCTTTGAAAATTCCACAAAAAACGCTCAATTATAAAGAATCACGATAAAATAGGAAGAACTGCAGCGAATTTGAGCAAATTAGCTTTATAATTAAACGTGAAAATTGTCAGCAAAATTCGTCACCCGATTGGAAAAGATCCGATTGAGCGAGAGTCTACTGTAGTATTTTAACAGATTTTTATTCCGCGGTAGAGAAAATATGATATTAAACATTTCTAATACTTATTTTTCACCTAAATTGACCTGTCCTTAAAACTTTTGTAAACTCCAACAGACAAAATAAAATGAAACGGGTTTGGGAGTCCGTAAACGTTCAGAATTTCCGCGACATTGGACAAAATGAGGATTTCAATTCAGTCCATAAAAGCTTCAAATACTCGCTAGAAAGGCTATCAACGAGAAAAAGGGTTAGAATAGTTGGAACAAAAGACAAGATAAGATAAGATTTTGCCAGGGGTCAGTTCTCCATTTCGGATTACCGATGCATCCAGGCCTCAATTGGGCGCCTTATGCTAACCCACTCCTATTCTATCTTATCCTCCACACACAGTGCCGCTGCTATATCACAGCAGCCCATCTCGGTGTGTGTTTGGATCAGTTGACAGTGACTATTTGTATCGACTGAAGAACCACTTTCATGCTGAAACTCATTTTTTTCGTACCAACCTCTATTGTCTATGCGGTTCACTTTTTTGCTAATGAGTACCATTGGCATTACTATTTATTCATTCACTGGATGAATTCAAAGCCGATATGGCATCAGAAATCTTTTTCTGCTGCTGCTCAGCTTTGAACCCGAGACCTCACAGTCATAGAGCCACTGCTCTATCCACTGATCCACTGAGGCTCAACATAAGACAAAATGGGAGATGTTTGTCAGTAAACGTCCAAGAATACTATCGGGATAGGGTAAAGTGGATTGCTAGCATAGAAACCTCAAGAAAACTATATACATTAAGCCTAACAGGAGGTAAACATTCAATATACTAAAGAAAAAGTGCATAACAATAATTTTTTTCCAAATAAATCTCCAAAATACCAGCGAGATGGGGCTGAACAGTGATTGTTGGCCGGAAAATATATCAAATACACGCAAGAGAGGATAAAAACATTTAAACTTTAAATATCTAAAATGCTTACAAGTTAAGGTAAGACGAAGAGTGACTGTTAGTCTGTAATAAATATCTCGAACACTGACTAAATAAGGCAAAATGAGGATTGTTTGTCCAAAAAGTTCTATTTAATTTTCTTTGCTTTGTATTAGCAACATATGAACGTGAACCCATAAAAAATCTCTTTGGTACCAAATTGACGAACTTCTTCTTTCACGAGATTATTAAATTTTAAAGCATTTCCAGAATAGAGCATTCACAAATGTAATGATCACAAACGTGTAGAATACTCATGATAATTCATTTTTTTTTCAATTCAATTCAATTTTATTCAATTTTTAGGAATACAATTCAAAAAGAGTTATTAGAACATGCATAGCCATAAAGGCTGTGATTAATGTAAGTTCACAAATGTACTAAATACTTGCGAGATATGAATAACTGATGTTTTTAGATGGTAAATGGTTAGAATACCCGTAATATAAGACAAAACGGGGACTGTTAGTATGTAAACGACACTAATACTGTCAAGATAATCCTATACATTTTTATTGTAAAACACCTACAGAGCTTCTGCATAACACGGTCGTGAATATGCAATACAGTACTTATTCTACATAAAATTCTCAAGATTGTGTGTGAAATGCTACGGACCTCTGTAGTAGTAAACTAATAATACGCTAATATACTTATGATTATGACTAAAGTCCTGAGATGACTGAGCTCGTATATAACAAAGTAAGTTTCCTGACATACTATACAAATGCGGCTTTTTTTTAATTATCAATAAATGGGATGTGTGTTTTTCTCAAATATCGATGATATTCCAGGGGTTTATGCTCGAAAATCTTCTTTTCATTGTAGTTCACACGTATTGTGGGCATTTATAAAGGGCATTGTGTAAATGACCAGTAAAAAGTTAAAATTGATCAGTAACAATATTATCGTAACAGTTATATTATCGTCCAAATTTTGGCAAAGTGAAAATAAAGGGTTTTTATTCTGTCTGAAACAATTTTAAATATTAAATATATAATTAGACCAATTTTTGTGAAAATTAAAGTTTTTTACTGACGATATTTAGATATTTCAATGCTCGTTTTTAATTTTTTACTGCACATTTTGAATTTTTTTACTGCTCATTTGTTTTTTTGCCTTTATAAAGTAAAGACATTATGTTATCTTTAATTGGAAGTATTCTTCTCTATAAAAAGATCTATTTGCTTTGAGTCGCTTGTATTCCAAACGTTTTTGAACTTAAAGTCTCCATTTTGAGCTATAATTACCAGTATTCTGTATCAATAGTCCCTGATATGTCTTTTATCGTGAGCAGTGAGCACATTAGATATTTGTAAGATAATAATTCTGGCTTTAGCTTATCTTGCGAGTATATAGAGCATTTATAAGCTAATAAACCGCATTTCGTCTTGTTGCAAATATTTTGTACGTAACTAACGTTTCATAACAACACTACATAAATATAATTTCTCATTATTGTTACGTCCATATTGAAATCATCCTATGAATTTATATAAGAAAAAATTATTACAAATATATAATAAAAAAAAGAAAAAATTGTTATAAGAGAAAGTTACATCAAAATATAAGATTACATTTGGAAAAAGTTTTTTCTTGTTTTAGAAATACAACATTTTTACTGAATATTTGTTTAATATAGTGTTAAAAAAGGATTATGAAGCTAAAAATATAAAATTACTGAAATATTAGCTTTATTCCATATTTTACCCCAACTATACGCGATTATTATACCGCGTAAAAAATATTCATTCCGTATTTTTTTCTGCAAATGGCGAAATTTCAAGTAAATGAAATAAAGAGGAAAATTGAAACTCTTTTTATTCGTCTTCTTTTTGCTTAAAAATTCTAATTCATGCCTTTTATGACTCAATAAAAAATATAGATTTTTTTGGATATAATTGGAAAAATTATAAAAATAATTCCATTTTTCAAGTAGATTTTTCCAGAGAAATCTATATTGTTCGTGTGAGGCGTAAAACTATATGATTCCTCACTCAATTCCCTATCGGAAAAGCACTTCTGCATTTTCTATATAAATATAAAAATGATTGTATTCCTGCGTAAAAGGAATCATAATTTTCATTCATTTTGTGAGATGGAATTATTTATCGCTTGATGTGGTGCCAAGTGAATATCTATTTTGTATGTGGAATATATTTTTCACTGCTGGCAACTCGCTGTGGAATTTATTTTGACTTTTGTGGACTGGACAGATTTTGGAAAATATTTGGGGAAAAATTTCGAATTATTGTCGACAGCGATGTCGACCGTATGTCGACAAATTATTCCCCATTTTCGACAATCTGCCCAGCGTGTGCCTAGTTTTCGCCCATTTCTTGACCTCGTTTTTCGACATTTTGTCCAATTTTTGACCAGAAATGTTTATTGGGTCTGGCAATAAGCAAAATATTGGTAAAAGAATCTAACGGCCTCTACACAATAGGGAAAAATATGTCCATATTGAACAGTTTTCCCTACACAAGAACACGGAATTTGCTTCAATATGGACATAAAAATCTCCAGTGTGTAGAGGCCATAAGACAGAAATACCTTCAAAGTTTTTGATAATAAATGTGCGTAAAGTGTTTTCAAGTTTACTAATGTTAAATGTGGCTGTATGTTCCTGAGCTGCAAGCTAAATGTTAAGAATTAGTTAAAAAAAAAACGGTGAGGTCACTTTGAGCTGTGGGGCTACACTATTATACGATTGTCTTTTAGTATGTTTCTAGCGGATACTGGGTTTTCACATGATGTAATTTAGATAAACAAATTAATTGTGGATCTAAATAAAATAATTGTAAGGACCAGCTTCATTTCGCTCCTTGGAAATTACAAGGGGCCAACTCAATCTGAGCCATTTTTCAGGAGACAGCATGAAAGATTCAACTTTATATAAATAATTATCTCAATTAAGCATGTTAATAAAAATAATTTAATTCTTTTCAATTTGTATGAGCATTATTATAAAAATCGAAACAAACATATTTTTACCTTTCAAAATATGTTTTTTATGAGTTAGCTCTTTGTCGTTCTAAATTATATGCAAATTTTCATGAAATTAGAATGACAAGGGATCAACTAGCTTGAATTAGTTCCTTGTTTCACAAGAATTTGAACGACAAATCTATTTTGTGTCCCTTGACTTCAAACAAAACCGCGCAAGCAATCACAAAGAGTAAAATTTTGAAAAACTTTTCTAATAACGAAATTTATTGACTCATATCATCTTAAATTTTATTAAATTCTCTGTCTGAGTGCATTAAAACCTCAAAATCGCCAAAAAGTGAGTTGGCCCCTTGTAATTTCCAAGGAGCGATTTAGAAATAGCCGAAAAAGTCGTATAAGAATCTAACCCCACAGCTCAAAGTAGCCCCACATCCCCCTAATTAAAAACTGTTAAATGTAAAAAAAATGGCATTGAATAAATGAGCAGTAAAAAGTTCAAATTGATCAGTAACAAAAAAATTTGAAACAGTGATATTATCGTCCAAATTTTGGCAAAGGGAAAATAAAAGGCTTTTCACTCTATATGGAACTATTTTAAATGTTAAATATATAAATTGGGTCCATTATTGTAAAGATTTAAGTTTTTTACTGACCATAATTAGATATTTTACTGCTCATTTTTAATTTTTTACTGCCCATTTAGAATTTTTTACTGCTCATTTGTTTTTTGCCAAAAAAATGTTCAAATTTTCATTTCAACTTTTATTTTAATTTTTTTTAAATAAACAAATTTATTGCACCATATATGTAGAGGTAAGCGCGCTACCTTCGGACGATTTATGCGTCGAGCAATTCATTTTTTTCAATGTGTTATAAATGAATTTGATCCATTATAATATTGTATTTTAATAGCTAGTCCAGTGCCTCAAATTTTAAGAAAAGAGGTACAGGTACAGGTGAAATTAATAAGGAATATAGAGAAAAAATTGAATTGTCCGAAGCTTGAGTCGTCCTAAGGTAGCGCGCTTTCCTCTATTCAGAAATCATAAAAAATGAATATTAACATTTATTTCATTATTTTGTGAATAGTTATTAGCGTTATAATAGTATTTACATATTTAGTTTAACTTTATAAACGATTTATTCCTCTTTAAATTGAATGGTATGCAAGCAATATTAAACAGAGTCTCATGTGAAGAATTTTATTTATCTCTTCTTTTCTTTGAAAAAAAAAACCTTTTTTAATTTGTTTTATAAATAGCGACTTCTCGAATTAAATAAAGAAAATAAGATAAGATGGTCAAAAAATTAACTCTGCAAACCAGTCTCGATAATTAAAAGTTTATACAAAAGTATGCCAAATTGTGCAATATTTCGCTTCACTTTCTGTGACATTTCATAAGCCAAAAGGCAATTTCTTTATAAAACGAAATATTCCAAAAATTACCTAAAACATATATTTGCACTTTCCTGCTCATCCACTCAATCGAACAAATAATTGAACTTGTGTCCATATGCAAATACCAATATTTTCGACACTCTCAAGAAGAACTTATCTTATTTATATTCTTGCTATCGGACACGTCCCATTATCTCGCACTAAGTATGTGAGGAAAAAAACCACACTCGGGTCATTTACCTGTTAATTATCTATTTACCTGTTGGTGGATCTCGATTGACGAGTTTGACTTTCTGCATACTCCCGCGATCAATGATCAAGTTCAAGGCTTCTCTCTCATTTTTTTGGTGTCTTAAGCTTTCTCTGAGCTTTGGAGTTGAGTAAGAACAAGAAGTGGTTCAGTGGTGAACTGTGTTGGGAGAAGGGGAAGTCTTTAGGAGATTAGATACCATCCCAGAGATACATATTACAGACATCACAGTCCGTGACGAGTGACTCAACTAATTCTGCAGTCACTTCACATAAATTCACACATCACGTCAATTTCACGTATGACGCGTGTCGTATGTGACTGGGGAGCGACTAGGAAGGCATCCGCCCAGGATGGGGAGGTAAACCAGCAAAATAATCAAGCACCAGTGATTGAGACGCACGGTTGGACCCGTTTTTCCTGCATTATTTTATCGTCAGAACTGCCTATACAGAGCCCCAAAAGTTGCCTCATTTCGAACACTGAGCACAGACAATTCCAACAATTACATTCATGTGCCAGCGATGGCAATTATTGCAGAAATCAGCCCTCAAAGGGATCTATTTCAGTCAGGAATCACTCTTACCCATGACATCTGACACGGTTCAATTTCCTGAAAGAATGCCCAACTGGAAGTTCTTCAGTTATGCTAAATTTAATTAATTCAATTGGAAGATGATAGAATATTCACAGTTAATTAGGCATCTGTTTCTTTTTAATTTGAAAATCAATCAACTTAAAGATAATAAAAACAAGATTGATATTAATTTATATATATAAGGAAAATGGAAAATATTAAAAAATTTGCCAAAACTTCCCCTCATTCAATTGGCAAATCAACGAAATTCACTACAACTCCGCTAAGTTTCTCACAAGGTTGGTTTAGAAATTGTGCTTAATATTATAGCTGCTTAATATTTTACCGTAAATACTAATTTACCGCAATACACACACATTGACAGTAGTATAGCCGAATAAGAAATTTCAAAAACCTTCTAAAATATTTAATTTACCAAATCGGTTGAAAATTTAGCTCTTTAAAATGCATGTACGTTGACCTTCAATAATTCTAAATTACGAATTTTCCGGTCATAGGTACGTATGGATAAAATGATCGCCTAGGCTACTTCTAAAACATATCGGAAAATCATTGAAAAAGCTTCGGCCAATTTTGAAAAAAAAAAAATTTGAAAATACATGGTTTTGGAAGGATGAAGAGGAGTACGGGGAAAAGGAAAGAAACGTCTAAAGACAATGTGTTTTTTTATTGGGAGTCACCGAAAGAAGGATGAAAATTTCGTTTTCATCAATTTTTCCTGATTTGAAAGATGTGCCGGAGGCTCAATATTATATTATATTCTTTCAGATAGAATTTTATTGGTAAAACACTGTTGGTCGGTAAATAAAGGTATTGGTAATTTTTAAGTACCGTCGTTGCGGGTGACTTTGCACGTTTTTTCGCTGTTTTTCAACTTTACCCTCTAAAAGTAGATAGTTACAGCGAAGGGAGGGGGGTTAATGGATAAAATTATTTGTATTTAGTTGCTAATGAATAGATCATGTTAAAAATATCAAGAAAAAAGGCTTGCACTAAAAAATCAACAATTTCTTATAATCAACGCCAATGAAAATCTTCACATCTAAGGGTAAGATGCACAAGACCTACAAGATGACGTGGTCGCCATCCTGATTTACCGTTTCTGTTAGCCATTTTGAATAACTGTCAAAACTTAAAACTTGTCCTATTGTGCTAAAACTTTAGAATGTTATAGCTCATGTAAATACCTTTCCAAAATGTATTTTTATTCCGACTTAAGTCGAGCAGTTACCTAAATACAGAGGCTCAAAATTTAAAATTTTGAAATATTCATATTTTGGCGATCTTTATTTTCTAATCCTGAATTTTAAAACCTATACGCCCCATACGAAATGCCTCAGTAACCATTAAAAATGGTTACTGACTCTAATATAATTAAAAAAAATAAACGAAAAGTGCACTTATTTGTTCTTTTTTATTTTTTCATCTTTGCAAAAATAGTTTTTCAGATTCTTAAATAATATGCTGTAATAAACAAAAAACATTACTTTTCTTTTTGTTTGATTGTTAGATCTCTTCGTCTAACGATAGCGCTGCTTTTCTTGTGATTCTTCGATAAAAGAAGCTCCCCATACTTCTGTATTCATAAAAATGTCAAAATTTTGAACTTGAAGCCCCAGTATCCAGACAATTGCTTGACCTACGTCATATTTTATTCATGTTTTGAAAAGGCCTTGACATCGGCTAGAACATACTAAAATTTCAGCTCAATCGGACAAGATTTTTGTTTTGACATTTATTCAAAATGGCGGACAGAAACCTCAAATCAAGATAGCGACCACACCATCTTGTAGATTTCGGTCATTTTACCTGAAATTTCCAAAAAAATGGATAATTTTTAGTCAAATACTTCTATAATAAAGCTTTAGAAAGGCCATTATATGCAATTTTATAACATAAATCATGCGTTCTTAGGAAGATAATAGTGAAAAAAAAAGTATTTTAATAAAAATAATGAACAAAATCGAAGTGGATTACTCTAGCCAGATAAATTTAGAATAAATTTGGGCAAATTACTACTCTGAAATCGATCTTCAAATTGCATCTTCAGATAAGTTTTTCAAGGAGCAGTTTTTTGCCAAAATACCTATAGGGTAAAGTGATATAATTTGGATTTAGTGTTACAAGTTGGACAGTTCGTCGGTACAAGTTGGACATGGATTTTTTCTTGATTAATACAGTACAAAATTTGTTTTTAAGCACAAGGAACCAAATTATAATGCCCAACGCACAATAACTTTTGTTTTGTAAACATGTTTTTGACATTTCAATGAGAGTGAGTGAGAAATTCTCGTGAGATTCATTCACGCTCATTCTCGTGAGAAATTTTGAAAACATATTTACAAACAAAAATTAAGCTGCGCTGGTCATAAAACTAAAGCATTAAAAATATACACAAAAAAATGAAGCATTAAATTTATCAAGATAAAAAGCCCTGTCCAAATTGTACCATTGTCCAACTTGTACCACTGTCCAATTTGTACCACTTTACCCTACTAGCATTTCATTGACTACTACTGAAACTACAAAAATTCTTTTGAGGATCATTGTACCTTACTTGGTACATAACATATCCGAATACTTTGACATGGTAGACAGGATCGGCGAAGACTATCAATAAGTGCTAGTATTAAAGAAAGTCTCATGAACAGCAGAGTGCAAAGTCAGCCCCCGAGTACAAAGCCACCCGCAACGACGGTACGAATGAGTGAGACAGATATATTCAAAAAGCTTGAAAAAGAAAATGTAAATTTTGTTTTTATGAAATTTTCCCGATCGAAAAGGTGCATCGAAGCTATTATCAACTAAATTCGTTACCTGCAGTGTGAATTTCATTTTTCAATTACTTTTCTTTTTAAATATATTTTTAAAAAAATATATTATTTAACTGCGTACAATTTTAGTAATTTTACAAATTGTTAAATATAAGATATCATAGAAACTTTTGCGGATTATAGAATTTTTTTCGAAATGTTTATCTACTAAATATTTGATTTTTTATTTGTCGCTAAGACTTTATTATTACGCTGCTCTACCAAAGAGAAATGAATTTTTTTTTAACACATTAGTATTCCCAAATGCCTCTGCTTTATTGAATTTTCTTTGCCTTGGTTCCTGTCTCGACTATTTTCGTCGGTTCTCGTCGTATGCTAAAACCATCAAACAGTCGTGATAACCCATAAAAAGAAAAGTGGATTATGTATAATAGAACCAATTGAGAACAGTAAATTGCTAAAAATAAAATGTTCATTTTTCATTGAAATAGCACCATAGTAACTTTTTCATTGTAATTATGTGAAAATTATTCTGAAAAACTTTCCACGCCATTGATGATATGTTAACGGTCAGTCATAATTTAAATGCAAAATTTGAAATTCTGTTTTTACTACATGATGTAAAATTTTAAATCATTGTATTATTTTAAATTTATCCTTAAATTGCTTATTTTGGTTCTCTATTCGTTGACCAGTTATAGGGTAATGAAAATGATTGGGACAAAAACCTAGTATAATGATGTGAATACATACTTTCTGCATTGCATTGCTTGTTGGAGGAATATTCAGACATCCCAGATTTTATTGCAAATAAATTGGGCAAATTACAATTATTGGTTTTTGCATTTACTCAACCGCACTGAATTATTTTGTCATGGGCAATTTGGCGAAAACTAATTAAATTTTCCCGTGTAACACCTATGCAAATTTTCCATGATGTGGCAAATGGATGATACGATGCGAAAAAGCACAATGAGAGGGACAATCAGAAAGAAAAATGTTTCCAATTAGTTGCATTTTACAACAAATTGGGTTGAAATTAAAAAAAAAAGTGCAGAAGAGTTTCGTATTTTGGCTGATCCAGCGCTCAATTTTATTTGACAGGAAACTTAACGAGTATGGGGGTTCCCGTTGAGAAAACCAAATCGTTCAATGGTTTCAGCCACATTTTGTGCCTCTATGTGGTTTTTGTGGGACATTCCTCGGCGTTTGTGTCACTTTTCTGCCAGGATAAATTCAAGTGGTTAGTGGCTATCCGGAATCCAGCACTAAAACACTCATTTTTATTACCATTCATGTTCCACTTGAGAGCCTCCAACACCACACTCCCTCATTTTTTTTTTGCATTGGCGAGGGGTTGCCAGAGAAGAAGGCGAATAAATAACAGCAATCCGCCTTGGAGCGATTTGCACGTCGCTCGAGGGCATCATCTGAAGATCTCCGTGGCATAAATTCGCGAGGCCCGTGGGAAAGGGTGTGGATTTGAGCATTTCTGAGGGTGATGCAATGGACTGGGGGACCCTCCACAGCTCCACATCGCAATCTTTTTCGTATAATTTGAAATTCAGCTCGCGCGAATTTGTCTACCAAACAGCAATTTAGCACAATGAAATTGCAGTTGTGCTTTTTTGCTCCGTCTTCATTCTGATTTGCTCTCGTTCACTACAATGTTCCCTCTATTTTATTTTCCCAACCACCTTCACCCGCCCACAAGAGCATACACTACAGAGCCCATTGAGCTTTTTTACCCCCACTTTCCACCCTTACCCTTATCAACCCAGAGTTGACATGAATTTTTCATTATATTCGGTTTGGGATAGAATATCACACTGAAGATGCACTGAATACCCCACAAGATTGAGAAATCAGTTAACGTTTTGAAAGTTATCAGCACAACGAAATTCTTTAAAATCTATTGTAATCTTGCTGAGAAATTCTCTATCGTACCTGCTAATCGCTGAAAATAAAAGTTTACTGAAATACTACTATTAGATCTATTAAGCGCTTTTCTTGATTACTGTCCAGGATCTAAAATATTAGTAAAAATAATATATTATGCGCTGAATACAAAAAAGATATATTTTTCTTTCCTCAAACGAATTTCAATTTACGATAGGCTCCAGATTTTTTATTGTAATTATGGATATTGAAGGGAAAACCTAAGAACTGAATTCCACTATACTGTAAATAAGAAACTTTGTTAACCAATATGCCGCTGAATTTGGGAAATCAACATAAATATTGCTAAAATAAAATACCATCAAATAATAATACAATTATTTTTGACATAAATTAACCATTGAATTGCATAATTTTCCAGTTTAGTGTTAAAATAAGAATTCATTGAATCGCTGAATATGTTTAATGTAAATCAAAGTATTCTTGTCTATAAAGCGCTGAATTTGAAGTTTGTTACTAAAACATTTTAAATATTATTAGCAAGTCCATTGTCCGCTAAATTTGACTAATAGTCACTTGAATAATGTTAAGAAATTCAATAAAATTTTATTTGATCATTGGTTACGTGAACATTTATAAGGGACGTATGCTGATAATAGTGGGCGCTGAATTTCGTTTCTGTCAAAAATAAAAACACACTCTACTGAGTAATGAAATGCTAGTATGTCAACAAGTTTATATCAGAAATCTTCAATTTATTTATTCTACTCCCACCATATTTTTTGCCTCTTAATAATAACAAATTTCTGAATTTGAATATTTTCTGCTGAATTATTGACATATATTGAAAAAAAAGATCCATTAGCCGCTGAATTTGATTATTATAATTATAATTGTACAAGTCGCTTTATTTAATGCACCTTAGATTATTTTAACATTTTCTAAGAAACATTCCAATAATGTGAGATTGAGTGAAAAATTTGTACCCCATTTTCAATCAATGTGTAAAATTCATAAAATGAATTCATAAAATTATTTAAAAAATATGAGATTCTTTAAACAAAACTTTTTTAGTTCTTAAAGATATAGAAATTGATTAATGTTCACTAGAATAATGATGCTATATCATTGAAAAATGAACATTTTTTTTACTACTTTACTGTTCTTAAGTGCTTTCACATAATCAATTTTTTGTATTGATTCCTGTCACAACTGTTTTGTGGTTTTAGAGCACGAAAAGCACTGGGTAACACAGTCGAGACAAGAACCAATACAAAGGATATACGATAGTGCAAAAACACTTAAGAAGAGAAAATTGCTAAGAAAAATGTTTATTTTTCATTGGAATATGCAGTAGTATCGATTGTGAGAATCGTTAAATTTTAAGCTACTCCCAATACACGCTGAATTGAGAAAAAAAACTTTTAATAACTTTAAATTATTCGTCTTATATTTAGTAAAATATTTCGCATTACAATTATGAATTTAAATAAATATGAGTTTTACAGGATGCATTATAGTTCTTCGTAACTTAAAATAAGGAGATACCGCTGAATATAAAGCACATTAATACTGAAAATCAAGGAAAAGAATTAATTAATTGCGCTGAATTAGATATTAAAGTGCTGAATATAGTATTTATTAAGTTCTTCTGAAAATAAATCTAAATTACAAGTTCATCACAATGATCACAATCATTGCATTTGTGCTTAAAATTATACTATGGAAAAAATCTAATTGAGGAGCTGAAATATGAAGGATTCATACTAATCCTTCATTAATTCTCGTAATTCACATTTTAGATGGAAATTTAGCAAACCAACTAAATTTTATAGCAAATTAATTCGCTGAATTTCGCATTCAGCAGTCTATTTGAAAATTAATTTTCTTACAATTTTTTTATTTCAATTAATTTTTAGATTTCGAATGAAAACTATATAAAACAAATCATTAAAAAATGTGCAAATCGTCCTTTGTTCAACGAATTAATTGAAACTTCGATAAAATTACATGTAATAGCGTTTTATCTGTAATCCCTTATCTTATTGCACTTCAACTCAATTGGAATGAGTGTTTCTCGTTGACGAAGATCTTCTGTACACGAAATAGACAATCTTTTCTCTCGCCGAGTGTTTGCACATAACAAGTGAAATAAGGAAAAGATTGAGAAAATGCCCCACTCCGAAAAACTTCGTGTACACAAACTCAAATGAAAATTTAGATCAACCTCCCCAAAATTCCAACCCTATAAATTGCACGTGGAATATTTGATGGTTTTTTTCTCTTAACTTTGAGTTTCTTCCAAATATAAAAAAAAGTCCAGATATGCGGTGCAAGAAGTTAGTTAAACTCTTCCCATATCAAGAAAAGAAAATTTGTGTCTTTTTTCTCATTCGATGCACAAAGTGAGACTATTTTTCCATCGTTTTTCGAAAAAGGGCAAAGTTTTGTGCACAGCAAAAGACGAAAACTTCCTGCAATTGTCCTCAGGGTGGAAAATTTCTTTAGCATGATAATTTGTTTCCAACTTTGGTAAATTAACAATTTCATTAATCATATTGGAAACTAAATGAAGTTGCGAGAATCTTCTCTCGTCCTTTTAATTTTTTTTTGCTGTTCTTCTGGGTCAAACCGCTGAACTGTGGAGGAGTCTTCGCGAGAGACACTAAATAGCCACAGCAAGAGATTTAATTAAAAATCGAGGAAAAAGTTGGTAATTGTTTCTCAACATGGCAAACACTCTTGAAAAACGGACGGAAGAGGAAGGAACTTTGTCGCAAAAAAACAAATTTATTGACTCGGAAAATATGCTTAAAGATGATGGAGCTTTTCATATTTATAAATTCTCAAAGATTTCATTTGGGGGTTTCTCAGAGTTGCCAGATGATAAAACCTGTAATTCTATCTATATTAATCATTGGTCAAAGGAACAGCCTTCGTCTTCCTATAAGACAGAATATCTAAAATTCTCCCTCTAAATAATTCAGGTAAGTATATCTTCATCATAAGCAAACACTTCATTTAGTAACCCAAAAAGAACCCTTGGAACACCTTTACCTAACGACTAAGCCCATATAGTTTTGTCTTCGAGCCACTAAAAGAAAGGCCACAGAAGGACTGAGGATCGATAAAATGTAAATTCAAGGGGTTTTTTTTTATTAAGTTTGTGAGAGATATAAATTGAGATTTACAGTGGGAGCAAAAGCGGTACTCGCATTT
Source organism: Phlebotomus papatasi (assembly GCF_024763615.1). Taxonomy (NCBI): domain Eukaryota; kingdom Metazoa; phylum Arthropoda; class Insecta; order Diptera; family Psychodidae; genus Phlebotomus; species Phlebotomus papatasi. Next base: position 61,841,788 of record NC_077223.1, read on the forward strand.
TTGTTGTTGCCCACACAATTTATGTTGGGATGGCCTTTGGGTGAGGTGCTTCACCCCTTCCTCGGAAAAAAAAGACCACCGGACCCCATTGAATCATTCATTCAGAGAGCCAGGAAAGTCTGGAGTCCATTGTTGGGGGGTAGTCAGAGGAATGGTTCAGAATTTGCCATTCTCGGTGGCAGCTGATGGAAAAAGCTTCTCTTCCTGAGGACGGTAAATTGAGGCAAAAGAGTGGCACCATGTATGGGCCGAGGGACAATTTATTTGACGCGGAAGTGGCTAAAAAGTCTCCAACTTCAGAAGTTGACAGGGAAAATTGTTTTTTTCTCCTTGATTGAGTTTGAGAGATTTTTCATTCATTTAAAAATTTCTTTGGGCTTTAAATTTCAAGGTAGTAATAGTTTTCCAGGGGTTCCAATGCGGTACATTAATTTAATTATTCGTTGTTACAAGAGCACAAATCTATCTATTCTGCCGACAATCATAATTTAACATTAAAATTATTAGTTACTTCGTTACTTTAAATAAAAAAACATAAAATTAGAAATAAGTAAAACAATAAATTGAAAAAGAAACTACTAAAAAGGGACAGATAATCCTAACCGGCTTATGTAGGTGAGATTCTTAACGTGAGCTAACTCGGAGTGCATGCAAATTCGATTTAGAGCTGAAGTTGGGAGACGCCATTCAGTTATCTTGAATTAAATTCGTGAAATTATACAAATTTTGTATTTAAACCAAAATATCAAGGATTTGGATGAACTGGCACAAAAGTGTTATATGGGTGAAATGTAGACCAGAATGTACTCTATAATTTTCCCATAGAACATGATCTCATCGATTACTCAGAAGCCAAGATAAGCGAGGTTTTTTGTTTCTTAACTCGTTTTTTTATCCAGAGTGCCCCAAGTAGTCATTTGTTGAACTTCAACTATATCAAAGAATTGTTGTCTTTTGTGGGTCTTTCCATTTAAAACCCTATTTTAAGTGTCTTGATGGAGTAGAGGTAGTCAAATTGGCATCTAAGTGATTTCAAAGCGTTATTATGGGAAAAATCAATTTTTTCACACTTAAACGGCAAAATCGGACAGATCGCATTATCTGATCGAAAAATGATAAATGGACGAAATTAAGAGACAAATGTCCTCTACAATTTTGTCGAAGTAATCATCAAAATCGGTTCAGCGACAGTCGAGATAATTGAGGTTATGTGATATTGAAATTGGTTTTTCGACTGTGGCGCCCCTGGTGTTGGTCCCACGAAGTTCAAACATTCTAGAAAGTTGTAGCATTTGGTGAGATCTTTCGTTTAAGCCCTCATTCATCAAAATCGGTCACATAGAACCGGAGATATGATTTTTTTAATTTCGTGAACTTTGACCCCTCATTTCTCCGGTTCTGTTTTAACCACAGCGCACATTTGCACCATTTTGGAAACGTCCTAGACTGGAGTACAACATACTAAAATTTCATTAACTTGCACAATGCCGTTTTTGAGAAAAGTGACTTTGAATTTCCTAAATTTTACCTTTTTGGTTTCGTCTCGATGAGCACTTTCAGATAGAAGTTCAAAAATTCACCAAAGGTGGCGCTGCGATAGCGTAAAAATTCATCGAAATTCAAACTCATTTTTCTCAAAAAACGGCATTGTGCAAGTTAATGAAATTTTAGTATGTTGTAGTCCAGTTTAGGACGTTTCCAAAATGGGGCGTAAGCGCGCTGTGGTTTCAATAGAACCGGAGATATGAGGGGTCAAAGTTCACGAAATTCAAAAAATCATATCTCCGGTTCTATTTGACCGATTTTGATTAGTGAGGGCTTAAACGAAAGATCTCACCAAATGCTACAGCTTTCTAGAACACCTGAATTTCGTGGGACCAACACGAATTTGGTTCAAGATAACTGAATGGCGTACCCGAACTTCAGCTCTAAATAGAATTTGCATGCATTCCGAGTTAGCTCACATTAAGAATCTCACCTACATAAGCCGGTTAGGATTATCTGTCCCTTTTCATATATGGACGAAATATTCATCTGGATAATCTAAAACATATCCAAAAATGTAAAAAATCGCACGACGCGTTTTCGAGCAAGCCCAAAAAAACATAGTTTTGGATGGGAGGGGAGGGGAGATGGGAAAATGAGGAGCATGGTAACAATCCTTGAGTCGACTTATGGGGGTGTCCCCCGACGGTCCCAAGTCTCTATCTCTAACCGTTTGGCCTCTATAGCTGATGACAGCCGGACGGACAGACGGACAAACAGCGTGACGACATTTCTCAGAAATCGTCTAAAACGTGAAGATTTGTTGATAAAATTGGTCTCCGGGGGATGGAAGGTGGAAATTTTGGGGGGGGGGGGGTGAAAAAATCGAGGGATTATACATACTGCTCTCTCCGTGGAGTTCGAGCAGTAAAAAAACATTAGGGTGGATACCATATGAACGACATAAAACAACTCAAAACGGGTAGGTTTAAAAAACTTCGATATTTCAATATCTCCCAGCGACCACAATTAGCTCAAAAACGCAACATTTTCACTTTCAATATATTTTTGCTAAAAGTGCAGCTTTTTAAGCTGTGTTCGCTGGGCTCTTCAAAAAATTCAAATTTAATCGAATCGGTTGAGAAATGGGCCCTCCAAAGTGGTTGATCTTTGACCTGAAATAAATCAAAATGGCGCATTTTCCGATCATACATATGTATATATAGACGAAATGTTCGACTGGGCTATCGCTAAAACATATCCGAAAATCATTGAAAAAGCTTGGGCCAAATTTGAGAAAAACCAAAAAACAAGGTTTTGAAGGGGTTGGGGGAGAGTGAGGTGAAAGAAAGGAAAAGATCATCTTATATGTATAATGTCCACTTACGGGCGGTCATCGAAGACCGGAAGCCGATACGTCTTTCTATTTCATTCATTCATTCATTCATTTATTTATTCATTATTTATCAAACAAATAATGTTTGTTTGTTCGGGAACAAACTTAAAGTCAAGTAAAAAAAATACTTTCTGAATAAATTATTCAATTATCAGTGGTTAACCGATTCATTACCAAAGATGACCGATGTAGCGGGATTCGAAATTACAATACATTTTCAAAAAATCTAAATTTAAACAAATTGGTTGAAAAAATAGGCCCTCCAAAGTGATTCATTTCGGAGGCAGCCAAAATCCTGAACGCCAAAATCCCGGCATCCAAAATCCCGAACGCCAAAATCCCGGAAGCCAAAATTCCGAATGTTCAAAATCCTAAAAGAGATGAAATTATGTGGAGGATAGTGTGTAGAATAATTTCCCAAGACACAGAAAATTTTCCTTTACCTCCAGCAACAGTGGGTGCAACAGTGGAAGTAGCTATGACACTTTTAAGAATTCGGGATTTTGGTCCATTCAGGATTTTGGCTTTCGGGATTTTGATCGGGACCCGTTCATTTGACTTGGAATAATCCAAAATAGAAATTATTCCGGCCATAGATGAGTTTGGACGAAATATTCGCCCAGGCTACATCTAAAACATTTTCGAAAATAAAAGGAATCTGTCGATAAAGTCGTTTTCGAAAAAAAAAATTACATGATTTTGAAAGAGATAGATGGGAGTGAGGGGAAAAGGAAAAAAAATCTGGAAATAATGTTTTTTTTTTGGGGTTATCGAAGACCGAAAGTTGATATCTTATACCGTCTAAGCTCCAGAGGGGTGAGAAGTTGGAAAAAGGGATTATAACTGCTCTCTTTGTTCCAGCAGTAATACTGTACTTCTTCATTTTTGTGGTATCCTATTTTTGAAGAAGCTGTTCTTCAAATCCTTCAAAGTCTTACGAACGCAATTATCATGTCAAAAAATATCACCAGTTGTAATGTCGTCACATTTTCTGTCAAACCATACAAAGATATTCTAGCTTTTAAAGGTCATTTTACACGACTTGTAAGTATCGTATAGAAGGAGAACATCTTTTCCTACGCTTAAATCACACATTTTCACTAAAATTACTGAATGAATGATCTGAAAATAAAATTAGTCGTCTGACAAACCGAGCCATATCGTGATATTGTGAAATTCTAGCAGATGTATCCTGACTAAATAAGCGATTGAGGGTGATTCTAGAAGTTTTAATGAGCAGACTTTCGTAAATTTTTCATGTGAATGAAACAATAATGTGAAAACTCTTTGTTAGTTTTAAAAAAAATCTTAAAATCGTTAAAGGTTTAAGTGAATTTAACTACTAGAAAATGTAAAAAAAAACACCATTAAGAATTCAGTTATACATTTTTTACAGCGTTAAATGCTTAAACATGCAATTAAAATCACAAAGAGTGTTGAAGTAATTTCTCTATTCTATTTTTTCCCTTGAGATGCAAAAGGAGCATCTGTAAAACCCTGTGATACTCCTATATAATCTCTTTTCATGTATTTATTTGTATTCACCACGTCTAAATGAGAAGCTTGAGCAAGAGATGAGATTTATGATGATTCACCAAATATCCCGTGGTAAGTTTTAGAAGCTCGGGTATGTTGAATAAATTTTCCCGCAGAGTCTCTGATTTAAAGACTTAATTTTATGTATTTTAAGTTGTGCCTAAATCCACTTACAAGTATTTTGGGGCTAGAAAGTGCAATAATTCAATCGAGGAGCAGAGATTCATTATGATGATGTTGAGAATTATAGCAATTTCCATGCAACAAGGAGTCAGAAATTGTACACAAAAGCTCACCCGTTTCATCCCGGATTCCACTGATCGCTAGTTCATATCGTTTATGCTCAACTTCGTGCTATAACCCTCCCACTCCCTATTCTCACAATTCACTAGTAAAGTGTGAAAGTTTTGGCTTTATGCAAAATTTACGATTGTATATTTCGTCTGTTTCCACGCGGTAAATAAAGTTGGACAATTGCTGAGGAGAATACTCAACTGCTAGGAGAGTTGAGGCATAAATTTTCTGGGGCTATTGTAGAAAAATTAAAATTTTACAACTCAATAATCCAACTGATTCAAAATCTCGCGTGAAATTTTCTACTGAATTGAGAAGCTTTGTAGAAAATTCTCACATTGAAGTACCTTTTCGAGCACATTTTTCCAAGCATTTGAGGAAAAGTCTTTTCCATGGCCCGAAAAATTTTCCAGGACAGAAACACATAGGAGATAATCGCGTCAGTGTCTCCTCTTGAGTAGATCGAAAACGATTGTGTTCGGTGGAAAAGACAAAGGCGGAAGAATCCTCAAAAGAATGGCAATTCTATCCTCTTCATCCACAGCAGTTGAACACAAAACAAGGGGTAAGTATTTTTCCAATACTTTATACATAGTTATAAAGTCCCATAACAATGAGCTTTAACAACTATTACTTCTATGAAATTGTAATGGGCTTCGTACGCTTATTTTTCTGGCAAAAATTTTGCAAATATCAAAAATTTAATCATTTTTGTTAAAGCTTCTGATCCTGTAAGGGCAAATTAAAAAAAAAAAAGAGGTTATGACATAATACGATTTGGGACTAAAGATAATTGTGCCATATTTTGGCCAGTTTTCAAAAGCGACCACTTCTTTTGTTCCTCAAATTTACATTAATTTTTACTTTTTGAATATATACTCTACGGATTATAGGGTCGAAGGAACACCTCTTTGACAAGGAACCCCTATTGACACTTTTGTCAAAATGTTGAAATTTATTTAATGCATCCAATAAAATCAAAGTAATATAACGTTCTTCATTTCGTATTGCAAATGGTTCAAAGTAGGGTATCAATAAGTCCTGACACGAGTTCTTAAAGTGTCAATAGGTGTTCCTTTCACCCTACATTGCAAAAAAAAAGCTAAAAATGTAGCTTCTACGAACGATAGATGATGTGAAAAAGACTTTAAAAGAATTCAGGAAGGGCAAGGAACTATGAGAATCAAGGAAAGCATTGTTTTGGAGGAAAAAATAAAACTGTGAGGAAAATGGGGCTTGCTAATGGTCCCAAGGTCAAAATAAGATGTAGCCTCCCGAAGGCTACAAGACTCTATCGCTAACCGTTTGGACTCTATGTGGTCTTCGGCGGGTGGAACACTGGTAATATTAAAAGGATCAAAATTATCCAAATTTGATCTTTTTGCAAAGAATGGACCAAATTTCATACTTTGAATGCCAATTTTTCATAATAGAACATGTTAATTTTGATCCATCCTTTACAAAAGGATCAAATTTGGATTAATTTCATACTTTTATTTTTACGAGTGAAGATGGAAATATTGGGCATGAAAAATCGAAAGATTATACAGTGCCGGTCAAAATAATAGAATCATTTTGCTAAGCTTACATTTTTTTAACATTTGTATTTTATTTGTATATCAAAATTATTTCAACGAATTGGAATATACAAAAATACTAAAGGTAAAATAGTGGACTTTGCGGAGCTGATTCTATTATTTTGGCCGCCACTGTATATACTGGCTCTTTCTGTGGAGTTCGAGCAGAATCTATTTATTTCCAGACTTTTGCCATTTTTGAATTTGTTAGAGCGGATGTCCCCCCATAGCTCACTGACTAAAGCACATTACTAAATGGCCAGAAGTCCCCAGTACAACAAGTTTACAGGTAATATTGTGGCAAAGGTTATATCGACCACTCAGAATATAATGCGACTAACTCGATTTTTTGCAAAATTCGTTTTTTTCGCTTTTCGGGTACTCCGTGACACCCTCTACCTTCCCTGTGAATATTATACCGAAAAGTTAATTATTCCCAAAGTTATATCGGTTCCGATACTTAAAAATCCTAAGATCAGCATGTAAAATCTCAGCTTTAAATCACTCTCCTGTAAAGTTGGCCATTCGCGAGTTAGTCGTATTATATTCTGAGTGGTCGATATGATATTGGGCCAATCCATCTCAAGACGACCGAAAAAATCGCAAATCGCGGGTTCATGGTCTCAGATGTTTTTGAATTTTACATAAAAAATTCAAAAACATAAAATAGAAAATAATTTTTTTTTTTCAAAAACGCGAGTTCGAAAATTTTGACTTTTTAACTGTTTATAAGTATTGTGGAGTACTGTATTCCCTGAAAAATTGTGCTCAAAATTTTGAGTTCAACTGGTATTTTTTCTTTTTTGAAAATGTTATAAAATTAAAAAGTAAAAGCTCGCCTTTTCAGAGAATATGGTACTCAATGTTACTGATCAACAGTAAAAAAATGAAAATTTTTGAGAATGGGGTTTTTGAGAAAAATTTATTTTTAAATTTTTTCAAAAAAAAATCAAAAGACCGTTACAAAAAAACTTGAGCAGAAAATACGAAAACTAGTATATCGTTTTAAAGAGTATAAAATTATCGTTCAAATAAAAAAAAATTAAGAAGAAAGCTCAACCCGTTCTCGAAATAGAGCATTTTGAAATATTTGCCAAAAATCTCAATTGACAAATAAAGCGCGAGACGCCGTCTTTGGCGCCATGTATCTCCGGCCAGGATTTTTTTTTGGGCGACAAAAAATAGGTGTATATTATTTTATCGTGTATTTTAACATATGTAAAATTCAAAAACATCCGAGACAATGAAGGGTACCCCTATAGTCGTCTTGAGATGGATTGGCCCTATTGGAGTTGCTGTTTGTTTTGTTCTGGAGCTTAGATGCAGTTCTAAGATGGATATAGCCAAATGTTAGAGGACAAAAAAATCGGGAAACAATATCTCTAGATTTACTTTGATTAAATTGTACTAAAATAGAAAATATTAAGATTGACTCTTGATTTATGTTACAAAATAGTATTTTTGAAAAAATTGTTCAAGCCATATAGGTATTATATCCTTACCGTGGAATTACTTTGTGAACAGCTAAACCCTTCGGAAAATCCGCTTTACCTTCCCATGTCGCTGAAGGTTGGAGTTGGATTTTTGAGTGAAGGCATCATTGGTGAAATGCAGAAAGGGATCATCATCAAAAAAGTATAAAGGGCTTAATGGACCAGAGAACTTTTCAATATTCCACAAATCTGCTTTTCGTAAATGTAATTTGACTTTCTCGTGCATCGTCATCATCCCCTGGAGTTCGCAAAAGAGAAAATCCACTTCCCAGGGATGAACAATAGAGCAATATACTCAATGGAAAATTTCACCAAACCCCATCCCTTGCCCCTTTCATTTCGTCATTTTCCCCGGTCTTCTCCTGTGATAAATCCAAAAGACAGAGAGAAAATATCATTGAAAAATATAAATTAATAGAATTGGACTTGTGTCTCAAGCGTCTTTCGTTCCCCCTTTACCCCCATGTTCTTTCGATCGGTGAGGGACTTCCTGCTGGGATTTTCATGCGAAATCACTTGAGATGGAATGACAGAGGAAAATTTCTTATCAAATTTGCAGACAACATTTACATTTGAATAAGAATAGCCCTGCCGGCAACAAGCCCTCCCTCCACCAACCATTTCCCATTTTCAGCACAACACTTTTTAACGGTAATTTGTTGCGATGGTTCTGCATTTATAGCTATTTGACCCACTTTCTCTGTTAATTACACATTTAAATTTTCACGCCCCCTACTCACATTCATTCTCAAAATTATCTAAATTGTATCGCGATATTAACAAAATTGAGCATCACAATATTTTAGTTAGGAATGTATGTATGGACACGGACAGCCCTGTGGAATGGCTTTAGTTTCAACATTTACCAGATTAACAGATCAATTCTGTGTTTATTTGATAATTTAATTAACAAACCCTGTGTATTGTCTTGGAGGATCAAATATATTCGAAAATTTTACTACGCGCAGGTTTTTGCCGGAAAAACCACATTGACAACCAGGGAAAAATTGTAATATGGAAAACACAAAAAAAAACTTATTCTAAATAGTCCACGCGCTATCGGATTATTTAATAAAGCAAACACTCGGGATATAAATAAAATTGTACAGCACTTAGGGGAAACTGGGGCACCACCAAACACGGGGTAGCACCAAACACTAATTTTTATTTCTTAACTACTCGGACTATCTCAACTATTTCATCAGTAGACAAGCATCCCTATAGTGCCTATAAATTCTTATAGGTCTTGTCCTTAGAAGTCGAATATCTGATTAAAAAATCGCAGTGTTTGATGCTACCCCGTGTTTGGTGGTGCCCAAGTTTCCCCTATATTATACAAACTTTTATAATTATAGAAAAATATTGTTCGCTTAGATTTCTCTTATTCATTCTGATTTTTAGCCTCATTTAACCGAGGGTATTCGCATTCAAAATTACGCGTATAAAAACTTCTCTAAGTAGTTCTGTGTTCGAAACATTTTCGAAAATCAGAACTTATCAGATATAGTTGATTTTGATTTACCCCATAAAAGGAGATGGCAAAGCGTCCTAGCTTTGCGAAATTCTCGAACTCACGAGATAGAAGCCTCTGTGAATTTGTTTTTTGCATGATCTTTTAGCGCTCACTGCTCTATTAAAGATCAAATTGATTCATAAGTCACAAAAACATTTCAAAATCAGAAATTGGTAAAGGAATGATTTTTTATTTTAAATTTTTATTTTTATTTATTTTTTTAATTTAAAGAAAATATTTTTTATTTTTTTAAATTAATTTAAAAATATTTAAAAAAAATATTTTAAATTGTTCTAACATAAGTTATAAGCATACGGACAAAGAAAAAATATAAACAAGAAAAAGATAAGTACTTCTCGGATGTTTAACCGGTTTATTACTGATTTCCAAACAAGTCAAACTTTGACTTTTAAAAATACAAGATGGCGATATTTTTAGGTCATAGGTATATTTGGACGAAATATTTGCCTGGACCAGCTCTAAAACATATCCAAAAATAAAAGAAATCGTGGGAGCTGTTTCCGAGAAAAACCTAAAAACATGATTTTTGAGGGGATGGAGATGGGTGGGGGAAAAACGTCTAGAGATATCGTTTTTATTGGGGGGTCATCGAAGACCGGAAGTTGATATCTTTTACCGTTTAACCCTTTCAGGACGAGAAGGTCAAAAACCGGGGGTCCGAAAAAATCACTTTTTCTAACTTTTTGGAGCAAAGCATAACTTCAGAAGATCGTTGGAAAAATTTTATTTTTGGGTCACCGGTGACCCAATCGTCCTTAAAGGGTTAAGCTCTAGGACCATGACAAGTTGAAAAAAAGTTGTTTGTTGTTTTTCGAGCAGTAAAAGACTTTTAATTTCTTTTAATTTTAATTGAGATACATTTCAATAGATTTCATCTCAGAACGAACCTTTATTTTGTATTTTCTAAAACTAAGCAAAGTTAAGGTACAGTACGTAGTAAGGTAAAGTACCCTCTAGTTGGCCGGATCCTCAGCTCGGCCAGTTGAATTATTTAACCAATTTTTTAACGTATTATAGTCAATTTCTATAAAATTTTCACTGATTTATGTTATATATAATATAATACACCATATAATGTTAAATCGGTAAGAACATATTATAACAAATCTAAGTAAATTGAATAAATAGTCGCACTGCCAGAGTTGAGAAACCGGCCGACTACAGGGTACTTTACCTTACATTGGACTGCACTTCACCATGTCCCAATTGAGACGGATCATGATTAAAGAATCATCAGTATTTTAACATCAAAACGCGTCGAAAATAATTTTACTTAGTTACGATCTGTAATAAATTACGTTAAATTGAAAAAATAATAAACTTTTTCAAAAAATATTAACTTACTTTGAAAGATGCAAAATTCTAAAACAAAAAACAAATCTAAAATTATAGAATACTGAAATGTGAATGTATGTATATATTCAATTTATATTTAAATTTATTTCTCAATAAAAAAATCACACTGCTTTAATATATTATATACAGTGAGTGTCAATAGTTTGTTGCCTAATGGATGTTTGAGAAATCAAGTGAAAAAAATGATAGAAAAAAATACTTTTCCAAATTTTTCTTTTTGCAGATGAGTTCCTTGTAATCCGTAGATATTATTTATAATTTTCAAAAAAAAAAATTAATTTTATTTCATATCAAAAATAATTGTTTTCCAAAAGTTGGTCATTTTTGAAAAATCAAAAGTTTGTTGCCTCATTAAAAAAACTAATTCAAAATGGTGAAAACGTGCAACCAACTTTATGTAAACCGGTTACATTTTGAGCTTATGTCATTTGACAGGCAAATGGTAGATTTGTACATTTTTAAGGCTGTCAGTGGTAAATATATAGGTGTAAAAGTGATGATAAATAACAAGAAATAATCATTTTTTTGATAATTCATAATTTAGGTTATAATGGCAAATTACAAAAAGTTGGAAGGTGGGATATTGTCCAGAGATACTGCTGGAAGGAATCGGCGTCGCTTAATTGCCAAATTTTATGGAAATTCATGAAAAGTTATACATAAAATGGTCAAATATTATAGTTATGAGGCACGAGTACATCTGAAAAACGTTACTGGCAGACCTAGGGTATCGACTCAGAGGGTTGATAACAGCATTGTAAGTATCTCTGATAGTGACCCAATGATGTCTGCTTCATAAATTAAAAGATAGTTGGTTACTGAAGGAACACAGGTCCCTACAGTTACAAAAACGAGCTCATATTGAAAGAAAATGGTAAGAATGTTTGGGTGGCTCTCAATATTCCATTGGTAAGCAAGACCAATCTGAATAAAAAGTTGTAAATTTACTTGAAACATGTTAAACAAGTAAAACTACAATATTTTAACCAGATTAAACTAGCTAACCAATGGAATATTGAGAGCCACCCAAACATTCTTACCATTTTCTTTCAATATGAGCTCGTTTTTGTAACTGTAGGGACCTGTGTTCCTTCAGTAACCAACTATCTTTTAATTTATGAAGCAGACATCATTGGGTCACTATCAGAGATACTTACAATGCTGTTATCAACCCTCTGAGTCGATACCCTAGGTCTGCCAGTAACGTTTTTCAGATGTACTCGTACCTCATTAATATAATATTTGAATATTTTATGTCTAACCTTTCGTAATTTTCTATTAAATTTCGCAATTAACTACGCAGATTCGTTCCGGCAGTATCTCTGGACAATATCCCACCTTTCAACTTTTTGTAATTTGCCATTATAACCTAAATTATGAATTATCAAAAAACTGATTATTTCTTGTTATTTATCATCACTTTTACTCCTATATATTTAACATTGACAGCCTTAAAAATGTACAAATTCCCCATTTGCCTATCAAATGACATAAGCTCAAAATGTAACCGGTTTACATAAAGTTGGTTGCACGTTTTCACCATTTTGAATTAGTTTTTTTAATGAGGCAACAAACTTTTGATTTTTCAAAAATGACCAACTTTTGGAAAATAATTATTTTTGATATGAAATATAATTAATTATTTTTTTTGAAAACTATAAATAATATCTACGGATTACAAGGAACTCATCTGCAAAAAGAAAAATTTGGAAAAGTATTTTTTTCTATCATTTTTTTCACTTGATTTCTCAAACATTCATTAGGCAACAAACTATTGACACTCACTGTATATTTTAATATATACTCTTCAGTTTTGGCTGAAATGCAGATTTTTGAACTTTACGCTCTTCCAAAGAGGACAATACACAGTCATAAAATTTATCTCAATATCCAAATCGCAGAATTTGTTTGATTTTATTCCCGAAAAATGTGTTAAAGAATGGACAAAAGTGACGCAAAGAGGCGTTCAACAATGACTTTTAACAATTTTCACTTTAGGCCGTTGCACAAAAATGATTGTAATATGGGGTTGGAATCATTTTTTGCCCCTATACGTGCCCATTTGCCTGGAAAAAAAATTGGACCAGGGGTTTGGGTTGAAAAAGTGAAATTGATGGGTGTAAAAAGTTGTTGGCATAAAAAAGTGACCAATTGGATGAGCAAGGAAAGCATTTTATACAGAAAATAAAATTGCATTGTAATTAGCTTTGTAATTTTGGATTTACAATTGAGCGGTCATTGGGAAAAAATGTGGTAGGCAATGCTGGGAAACCACAAATTTCTCCCGTCCGCCCGAGGGTTACGTGATTCGAGTCCGTATGCACATTCAAATGTACTCTTGTACAAATTTATTAGCCCCTTGCCAACAACTACTTGCCTAGAAGCAACATAACCTATAATAGCTATTGTAGGACCATCAAAGTTTCTAGTAACAAAGAAGAAAAACGATTCCAGAAAACATCGTGTTATGATAGGTGCCAGAGAAGTCCAAAAGTCCCATGACCTTACTAGATTAGATGATAAGTCAAGAGACAACTAAGTGGGAAGTTAAGTCATCTCTCAGATAATTTCGAAGTCTGCACAAAATGTCACCGCTAACGATAAGACACCAGTTCCGGAACAGACAGTATATTTTACAAACATCGTTTTAGCGTCACGCTGTTTGTCCATCTGTGCGTCCGACTGACACCAACTCTAGAGGCCAAACGGTAAGAGATAGACCTTCAGGCCCCCCCCATATGTCGACTCACACAACATACCCCTAATTTTCCTCCCACCCCTACCCTTCCCCTTCAAAACCATGTTTTCTGACATTGTTCGAAAACGCGTGGTGCGATTTTTTTCAATTTTGGATATGGTTTAGAGATTACCCAGGCGGACATTTCGTCCTTATATGAACATCCCATTGAATCATTCCTAATAACGGTTTTTTAAGGTCAAAGATTAAAAAGGCTTTATAGAGGGTATATTTCTCAACCCAGTGGTATCATGTTAGGACCCCTTGAAAAGGTTTTGGAATTTCTGAAAAGCCTAAACCGTTTCCAATCGGTTCATAACTGATAACTAATTTTTATTCGAAAATCAATTATACTACTCCAAAGCTATTTCTTTGTACTTTTTCTTTATCACCCACTAGTTGACGAAGCTTTACAGACATTCAAGTAAAGTTCTTCTGACTTAACGCAGCGTCTGCCTAGCTAGTTACATTATGCCACTTTAAAATAGCACATTGTGAACTTTAAAATAACAATAAATTTTGTGGGAATGGCAGTAGAGTCGAAGAAACATCTGTTCGACAGGGAAGCCATATTGACAATTTCGTCGAAATATTGAAATTTAATTATTGCATCTAATAAAATGCAAGTATGGGTGCAAACATAAGTGGATTTTGATTCTCCAATAGGGTCTTGGATGAAAAGTAATTGGAACTCTATTTGCACAAAAAGTCATTTATGTTCGAAGAATTCAAATTCTATTTCGAATTTTCATACTAAATTTTCGAAAAAGGTGGGGAAAATTATGAAATATAGCACTAAAAAGCTCGCAAAAGAGTTATTGAGTGATAATGAAATGAATAAACAGTGGGACAGAAACAATAAATGTCATTGCTTTATGTTTTTCCCCACAACAAAGTGAAGACAAACACATTTTGACACTTGATTACTTCGAAATTCGAACAGGATGTATAGCCACCTTACGAAAGTATCAAAAAGTAAGAATGTCTCTTTTCTTATCATTCACAAGTAGAGCTTGAAAAATTCGAAGATATAAATATTTGAAGAGCCAAAAAAGAGACATTATTACTTCTTAATACTTTCGCAATGTGTCTAAAGCATATCCTGTTCGAATTTCGAAGTGATCAAGTGTCAAAATACGTTGGTCTTCACTTTGTTATGCGGAAAAATATAAAGCAATGACTCTTACTACTTATGTCCCATTATTTAATCACTCTATAATCACCACCTTCGCCACCTTGTTCGAAAGTTTAGTATGAAAATTCGAAACTGATTTTGAATTTTTCGAACATTAACGACTTTCTTTCCGTACAGAAGTAGATCTTGAAAAATTCGAAAATCTATTTTAAGATCCAAAAAAGAGACTTTCTTACTTCTTAATAGTTTCGCAAGGTTGCGAAAGTTACATCCTGTTCGAATTCCGAAGTGCTCAAGCGTCAAAATGTGACGGTCTTCACATTGTTGTGAGGAAGAAAACAGAACAAACGACGTTTGCTGTTCTTGCCCCAGTATTTAATCACTCCATAATCACTGAATAACTCTTTTGCCACTTTTCTAGTGTGATATTTGATAAATTTTCCCCACCTTGTTCGAAAATTGAGTATGAAAATTCGAAATTGTAAGCTCAGATGGGGCTCACCTAAATAAAATACAAACTTAGAGGGAAAATGGGGAACTGAGGTTTGCCACCGTTATTTCAACTTCCTGAGAGTGACTGTCCACGGCGACTGATGCTCACTCACTGAAGTACTGATGTTAATTGCCATAAGCAACAAGAGCACCATATAGCAACCTTCAGCACCCGCCTTGGGATGGTAAGGGTTGGGCGTAGGAATAAAGAATTGGGATTGGTGGGTTGCAGCCGTCGACGAGGGTTGACATGTGTCGAATAGGCCGCACGCTCTACAAAATTGAATTTGAATTCTTCGAACTTCAACGACTTTTTGTGCAAATAATAGAGTTCCATTTACCTTTTATCCAAGACACTATTCGAGAATCAAAATCTACTTCTGTTTGGGCTCTTTTTGTGCAAATAGAGTTCCATTTACCTTTTATTCAAGACACTATTGGAGAATCAAACTCTACTTGTGTTTGCCCCCTTTTTGGCTTTTGAAATAGATTTTAGAATTTTTCGAGATCTACTTGTGAATGATAAGAATATGACATTTTTCATTAATCTACCTCTTCCTATAAGCATAAATGTTCTAATTCACAAATGTTACATATAGGGAACCAACAGGTCATGACACAAGTTTAGTGCTAGTAGGTCTTCCATTGACCCTACTTCGTGATTGCTTGAAAAGAATCTTTCATGCTTATTTAGACTTATTCTCCAAATATTCTAATAATTTTAATGTAAAAACTTAACTCGAGGAAATGTTCTCTAAAGGCCACTAACCATTATGGACTTTTACATGGAAATAGTACCTATAATGCTGAAGAGTTTCTGTCCATTGTCCCTGGTGGAGCAATTTGCCACACGAGAGTCAGATGAGGCATCGAGGGAAGAATACCCGTCAATAATGAAGTGACCAATTTGTCCGAGGTCCTTCCACGTTGGTCCGGCAAAAAAAAGAACGAGAGGCGATCCGAACGAGTGAACATAGCCCCCGGGGTCTTTCACACACCAACCATCTCGTATGCAAATTTATACAATTTTGTTGCCCACAATATAAAATAACATTCACACATCAGTTCCGTCAAACAAATTTACATGAATGTCGATGGGAGACCCCGTAAAATTGGTGCTCTGAGGGGGTTGGGAGGTGAGTGTGTCTGCAAATCCACAGAAACAGCACCGCAAGGCAGAATGAATTTCCCAGCAATCAGCATAAATACTTTTTGATGTAGAGAGCTGCCATCCCACAAAAGCTCTTCCTATACCATCTTCATGAGGGAGCTTCGGACCAATTGACCAAAAAGTTCGGCTGACTCCCAGATAATTGCAGTGTCTCTCGGAATCTCAATTGATTTGACTGCCGACTGATGAGATTCCAGGAAGTCAATAGAAAACACTTTAGGATTGTATTTTTTGGTCAGTTATCAGCCCCTTCGGAAAGCTTTTCTTCCCTTCTAAGGTAAAGGCGAAAAGTAAATTGGGATACTTTTTCAGGTAAATTCCCAAAGGATATGTCAATAAGAATTTCCTAGTGTCTTAACCCCATGTTATCTTCGACAAGTCCTCAACCCATTGGAACTTCCAATCATGAGAAATTTGGACAATAGCCACAAACGAGCACTCGAGGGCGAAATGATGAATTTCTGTCCTTTTGAGCCTCAGAAGGAGTCCAACTATGAGCCCAGGGATCCAACTATGGGTATTTTTTGCTGGTCCCTTATTGAGTTTCCCTTTGTCCTCGTGCCACTTGATTGGTCTTTAGAGCCGCTCATGGAAAAATCCCTCAGAAATTTAATTAGGACTCGGTGTTTTTCAATTCTGGAATGCTCCCAGGAATGCAGGAAATTTAATTGATGTGACAATTTGACCACTGCCACTGCCTCATCAAATAACTTCAAAGGATCATTTTAGCCGCAAAAAAAAAATTGGAAAGGGTATAACTATTTTTAACGGTTGATGTTTTATTTTAAATCCCGACAGTATCTATAAAATTAAAAAAAAAAATAACATTGCAAACTATCAGTGGAATTGAGCTAAAAAGTATTTCTTTTAGCTTACTGCATGAGAAAATATATACAATTAAAATATAATTAATTTTTATAGATAAAATAATAAAAAAATATTTCTTAACAAAATAATGGGTAATCTCCAAAAGTATTAATTAAACTAGTAATAAATCTCTTATTTTAAAAGAATTTGGTCATTAATGTTTTAAAATTCAATATTAATAACAATAGTAAAAAGTATTATACCCTATTTTAAAAATTTATAATCTATCACTGTTACCAAATTTTAAAATTATGTACTATAGTTACCATTACATTTTTACTCTAACAATAAAATTCGTTTTAATTTTCTTCATTTTATCATTGAAATTATGACAAATAAACGACACAGAAAAAATGTTTCGTAAAATTGTTCGTAAATATTTGTAAAATCCTACTGGAGACTTAAGAAATGTTCGTAAAACCCACTAAAAAGTTCGTAAATGTTCGTAAACACACACAAAAAAATGTTCGAAAAATCCTGTCATTTCTCCGCAAAGTTTTGCCAAACAAAAATGTACATATGAACCAATGTTTGTGAAAAAGCACAAAAAAGCTCGTCAAATAATCATGTTATGAGTAATGCTTTGACAAAGCAAGAAAAGACTAAAAATTTGAGTAATTAGTTAAATAATTGTAAAATGATTTGATGAATAAATAGTGCTCTTTCCTGCCCCAGCCACTGAGGAAGGCTTGGAGTCCGAGCCGAAAGCTTTGGGAAGAATTTTAGAATTTTCTTTGCTTGTTCTTACCCGACGCTCACCGGTTTCCACACCTATTGAATTAATCGTCGGAAATTATCAAAAAAGTTATGAGTAATGTTTGTGAAAAAGTACAAACGTTTATTCACTTTTCTGTCAATTACAAGATTTACGAGCATTTCGTAAGTCCCCAGTAGGAATTCACAAACTTCTACGAATAATTTTACGAAATTATAATATTCTTTATAGTTCGTAATTCATCTTTCTACATCTAGTATTTCGAATTCGCTTTTGGTGCCAACTGATCTTCATTGCTACCAACTCAATCTATTCAATTTCTTTTATTTTGTCAATTTTAAGAAAATATTGTATTTTTAATTGATTGTTTGCCTTTAACTAAGCAAATAATATTCAAATAAACAATAATAAATCGTCATATAAAGGTTTAAGAAGATCATTTTACCAGTTTATCTTTTATGTGCTATTGCTACCAACTCAATAAAGTTTTACATTTTTTTACAATATATATTACTAATTTTATTTATTTGTTTGAAAGCTTTTGACTCAGCCAAAAAAAATTGTTAAATTTTTATATAAGTATTTGTCAAAGTTGCTAATGCTACCAATTACTGTTTTTTCGACATGGCTACCAATTCTTTTAATTATCTTTTACATTTTTTCAGTTTTTTTACAGCAAGTTGAATAATTTATTTTAGATTTTTTTGCTAAATGGAAAGAAATATAACTCCTTATTCCTGTATAATATATCAATCCATAAAATTTTAAATATAATATTTATTGTTGAAAAAAATCAAATTCCAGGGAAATCCAGGGAACCTATATTAGGTACCCAAGAACCTCAGGAAGTTTTAAACATGTGAACTAGTAACTACAGAGACTAATAATTTATTAGAATATCGAAAAAACACAGAAAAATGCACAATTTTGGATGTACTTTTTCACAAAATCTTTAAAAAATATACTTTATTTTCATCGTAGGGTTTTAATATGTTCAAAAGAGTTATAGAGGATGAAATTTTAAGTCATTTTAGCTTCATGTGACTACCACCGGATAATTAGGACCGGAGATGTAAATTTCTCAATTTTAGAAAACAGCAAAAAACTGAAAATGCATATTTAAAAAAATCTAGACGTGACCCGGACAAACGGATTTCAGATCTCAATCCGAAAAAAATACTCTGACTCAAAAATGACTGGTTTTTGGTGTACAAGAAATGGTTAAAAAGATTACTCCTAATTGGAATCTTAAAAAATAGTCATATTCTCGTCATATTTTGGTCACAGTATTACTCAAGATTGAATTAGTAATATTATCGTTATTTTACGGTTCTAAAGTATACTCTGCCATGCAGTAACAAAAGCTACTCCAAAAGAGGTCTTTTTCCGTAGAAAAAATGACGCGCCAAAAACAATGCATTTGGCGTCCTTTACTACCGCATAGGTACGAAATCGACCTACGCACTTTGAATGAAGACGTTAAGTGCACTTTACAACTTTGTATTGCATTACCACCGTTGACACTATTTTCTTCACAATTTTTCACATTTTCTATCGTTTTCTACTACGTTCTATGTAAATTTCTTTAATTTTACCCTAATTCACTACTCAGACTTGCGAAGATTTTTGCCGTTCGACTATTGATGAATGAGCCATCCCGACATGTCGAAAATTTTCCAAATGGATAGCAACTACACAAAAAAATCTTTAAAAATTTTCACTAAATAGCTCTTTTCGGCACAAAATTTGGATCACAGAACACTCCAGAAACTGGAGCAAACTCCTGAACCACTAAATTGACAAAATTTCATTTTACAAAAAAAAAATGTTTGTGTGTTTATCATGGAAAAAAATACTTTCGAATCACAACACATATTTCTACTGGAGGAGCTTTTCTTCCCAATGCACACTATAATATTGTTGAGAAAATACGCGCAAATATCAACTACTTCGCGAATTCACAGCACTGAATAGTTCTATTTGCCATTTGATAAGTGAAATTTCCCCTCAGATATACCCAGTGAGGGGAAGAATTTTTATAGGGAGACTGGACCTTACTGGAAGTTGGCGTCATATTTTAGTCGTGAGCGAGTAATCTCAGGGTTATTATGACGTCAAATGACTTCCGTAATTACCGTCATATTATTCCCCACTTTCCGTCATTCGACTCTCTGACGACCGTCATAGGACCCGATTTTGGAATTCAGAATACTTACATACATCCAACGGTAATCTTACTTCAAATTGTTACTTGGGATTTGAGACCCTTAAATGACCCTCTAACAACTTTTGGAACTCTCGTCACAGAGACCCACAAAAAACTAAATTTTGGCGCACAGTGTAACTTATGGCTTCCACTTATTGAGTGAAATTTTTTTCAAAATTTATATTTTAAGGAAATTACCTCCAGTTCTGTAGGCGGAAACGTCAAAATTCTCTTAAAAATGCTTTCATTAGAAAAATTGCTTACAAATGTATAGAAGCCTTTAGAAAACAGCTGAAATGTAATATTCAACCGCATCGACACTATTGGAGTCGTACTGTATTTGTAATCAAACTATCAGCAATCAATTCTTAGAAGTTTCAAAATAACAAAACTTTAACATGACATTTAAAACATTTGACTACGGGAAAATATCTAGCCTTTTGGCATGAAAGTTTCTCCTCATTTATCACATGCCCCAATATTCCCATCTCGTATATTCCACTGGAGATTGATTGGAAGGTGTTTTATTGCATAATCGACAGAATTTCCATATTCATAGGCGCTCTCCAGCAGCCCATTCTCATTCTCAGCATACGAAGCGCTCTATTATGTGCTGATGTATTTGCAACACAAGCACTTTGTCATTTTGGTGACTGATAATTTGATTAATGGCATGCAATAAAATTGCCATCCATTGCGAATTGTGTGCAGAGTTCAATTTTTACTTGATCTACAATATATTCTCATTTATATTCGGTTGCAATTCCCACTTTTTTTTCTGTTGTGCCAAAAATATTTCAAAAATTCTAGGACATAGTTAGAATTTCAGACTATTAAAATGTGCAACTCTGATATAAGTTTTGACAATATTTCTGAGGGAAAACTCATAAAAATTACACAGAGATCAATCAGACTATTGTGACTTTTATGGCTGCAAAGGGTTAGTATAATTGGAAAGTTTTGATTTTGTATGTTAACCTAAAATGGTAGGACTAGACGAGCGAACTGTACATAGATATGGGGTTGCTGATTTCCTAAAAAATTTACGGTATTTACTTATTTTTAATTTCCTCGAATACTCCAAATCGATATCTGTAACCATTTGGCCAATTTAACCAAATGATTAATGATTGCAAATGCTACTCAGCTGAGATTCCTTATTTTTAAATAACAAACCGTATTAAAGTAAATATAGATAGGAAATATATGAAGATCTCGTGAGATTATTTATGAGGGTTCTCTCAAGCGCATCAAGTCTATATTCGTAACCGTTTAGCTTCTATAATATGGTTTGTGTAAATGGAAATTTTATTTTTAATTCTCAAACTCAAACAGAGAGCAGTTGTTTAATCTACTTTTTCCAAATTGCGACATGCCCAGAGACCAAATGGTAAGAGATATCGACTTTCGGTCTTCGGCGACCCCCCACAAGTCAACATTATCTAGGATATTTAAGTGTTACTGTGCTTGGACAATAACAGATAAATGAACAATTTCAATTTTGTTAGTACTGTACGGGAGCCCTCAAATACATAAAGTCATTATCTGCTACCGTTTGACCTTTGTGTGGGTAAATGTATGATGGGAAGGCTATAAAGATCCATAAAATAATTCGTGAGATGACTTAACAAGGTTCATTTAAATACTTACCAACAGTTCGGAAAACTATATTCCTCTTTCTATAAACTTTAAGCAATAATATAAAATCTCGTATTTGAAGTGTTCAATTGTACCTGATCTGAATCACCGAATTGGCTTACAATTGCATGAGAATTTGTTCCAGCATCACGGACTTAACTATTTGAGCACAAACACGAAATAATTTTCATTCATTCTGTCAGGAGCTTAAATTTTCAAATCATCCGCTTCAGTGAATAATATTGACGATTTAGGGTCAAAAGGGGGGTGGTGGGTATTTGTGGGAATATCCATGGTGGGTGATTTTACTGAGGGATTCTGGCGGGGATTGGTCAGGGAGGGAGCTTTGAGGGAGGATGGATTGTGAGTGACCGATTAAACTAGCAATGCGTCCATTTATACAGCCCCATAGCTACAATATTAATTGCTTAATCTCTCATTTATTAGTACCTCACTCTTTTGTAACACATTTTCATCCAAACGCCAAACTGGCAGTGGTGTGGAGCTTTTGCCCCGAAAATATGTGGAGTTGTATTATTTTCGCCTCAAATATTATTTGCCTATTAAAATTGGTAAATTCTATTTAAACTGACATTAATTTAAAATTATGTTTACTGGAGTGTATGCGTTACCACCCCCCCTGCCCCCACCATTGACCTGTCTCCTCTACGGTAATTTTCTAACAGTAGAACTCCCGTATAACCTGGAACAGTGGTCAGGGGGAGGTTTGGGTTATTGTGACATAAATAATGAATTGATTGCTGATCAGCGAAAAATTAATTAAATTGTCATGCAAATATTTCGGGGGCCCGACCATAATGAAGCCCAACCATATTTTTTGATGAGGAGGCACAAATTGCAGAGCAAACCTTAAACACTGCCACATTTTACCTGAATTCTATGTGTACATTTCAGCGTAATTGGGGGGTTGGCGGAAAAGGCAGTCTGGTGTCCAATTAACTCAATGAATATTAATATATTCAGTTTTTTTATTGCAACATTTCTGGGGATGGTGTAGGGGAATCACGGATTCTCTTTCAAGTTATGTATTTCAGCGGTTAAAGGTGAAAGGAATATTCAATTTTAAAAATCTGCACGCTTTTAATATTCCTAATGGAAGCGATAAAATATAAGGAAAAAGTTGAATACTTCAATAACTAGTTATTTTTTTAAGTTAGAATATAGAGAAATGTCATTCATATCCCCCAAGCTTTCGAATTTAGAAGACTCTACTTAAACTCGTTAATCAAAATTTTCAAACCTAACAATTCCATTATTTCAACAGATTTTTTACTTTTACAACTTGATAACTTGACATCCAAAAATCTTTGAAAATCTCCACATCTTACATTCTCTCCAATGTAAATAATATGGTTGATGGGTTCGAGATATCGACTACATGTTTTTTGTGACTCTCCTTGACCCAGTGACTGAATTTTAAAATTTTGAAATGAAAATTTTAGAAAATATATTTAAAATGTTGTACTTTTATATGCTTAAGACTTCGAATTATTTTTTTTTATTATCTTAAAGAAATGTTAAAAAAAATAGAGTAAGTGCGCCAAATACCAGCCAGCTTGCAATTTTGGCCACCTTTTTCGTTCCTCGAATTTCCATGAACTTTTAGATTTTACGTACTCTAGAGATTATACAATGCAAAAGAATCACAAAACATGTAGCTTCGACAAACGAGATGACGTGAAAAAGATATTGGATGAATTCCCGAAGGGCAAGGAACTTTGAGAATGAAGGTGGCCGAAATAGGGCACCAAAGCTATGTCTATATTTTTATTCATTTTAAAATGTATTAAGAATGATTTTAGAGTAAATAAAGACGGTAAACTCTATACAAAGTTCCAAGCAACACTCTTTCAGAAGAAAGAATAAAAAAAAATCAATTTTACATTTCAAACTTGAGACTTTGACGCTTGCATGCACCTATGCCGAAATTTGGCACACTTACCCTATACTGTTTTTTTTAGTCTGCGTGAACCACGTAACCCCTTAAGTCCGATTATGGTCAAATTGGTTTAAAAAGTAAGACTGCTAGTGAAGTTTCACTTTAATTTCGAAAAATTCAAAATTTCAATAATGCAGTTTATTAAATTTAAGCTATGAATAAATTTTAATTATAAATCCCTTATAACCAGAAAAACATTGCAATACTCGCTTACCTTACACTCATACAGACTATCTTTATAATTTTACGAACAGATTTATAAACTTCTCAATGGGGACAAAATAACGACAATTTAACTCTGATAATAAAATCTTAGCCAAAAATTCAAAATTTATTATCTAAAAGGTTGTGTATGCATGACGGAATATACATAGAAGAGATATCATAATCAAATAAAATCCACTGCCATATTTTATATGAAATTTGCTATAAAAAGCGAACCTCCAATTCAGTAAATAAGACCATAAGTGGATTTAAAAAAAAAATAAATGGATAATATACCATCAAAAAATATATATAATGACGTTAAAACGAAAATAGAATTTTCGATGGATGAAAACCCGCATCTCTTTTTGAAGTGTTTCAGTTGGCATACAAATGCTGAAATGATGGGAATTAACTCGTAAGAGATTATCATTGAATCCAATTGATTCTCCTCATGTAAATGCCGTTTGCAATTTGTCGCTTGAGAGAATCACAATTCACCTCTAAATCACTTGTATATGTCTCATTTTCTGCCTCAAACCCCAAATACCCATCCAGGGCTAAATCTAATATTTCGCAAGGATTCGGTACATAGAGACAGGATATTCCTGTCCCTTTGATCCCAGCTACGTAATTCCTTCTCAGTCTTATTCTGTTTCCCCAATTCCAACTCTTCATTTGGGGAAAAAACCGTTAAAAGAAACAATGATGTGCGGTCGCAAGTGAAGGAAGGCAGAAGAATTCCACAAAACCCAAAGCTGAGATTTTGTAGATTTGACGTAGCTTAACTCTTTCGCGTCTTTAGGGTAATGTCATGACTCGGGGAAAAAAGTTTTTTTTGGGTATTTACATTAATTGAAATCTATCTGTTCGTGCACGACATCATAATAGAAGGATGTAAGATTCTTGGCTCATTTTCTCAAGACTCCAGTTAAATTTCAATTAATGTAAATAGCCAACAAGAAACTTTTTTCCCCGGGTCATATATGACCCTAAAGACGCGAAAGAGTTAAAGACGTTCGACAAGGGGTCGAATCGTCGTATGGAGTGGGTCGGAAACCGTATACTTTTATCACTTTCACGAGCAGTACATTATTTGTTGACACTCATGTTATCTATATGTGTTGGTAGAAAGTATTCTATTCAATTTCTTCCGGTGTTCGTCAGAGGATTGCCTTCTTCTCAAATCAAAGACTAAATCTTTGCTCCAATATTATTTTTATTTATCGAGAAAAAATTTTGTCTTTGATTTGAGAAGAAGACAATCCTCTGACGAACACCGGAAGAAACTGAATAGAATACACAACTGCGTCAGATACAGTAGTCGAAAAAAAAAGTCGGTAGAAAGCCTAAAATAGTCCCAGGCTAATCCTTGAAATTATTTAGCCCGTAAAATTTCTAAATTTGTCATATGACAAATTCAGAATTTTATAGTAAATTCAGCGAAACTATACGAAAATGTGACTCATAATTGTGAGCTTCATAGAGCTGCTTGTTAGGACCATTTGACAGTCACCGGCCTTTAATGTCATCCTGATCCCAAATTTAACCAGGAGAATTTGTCACATGACATTTTCATATTGTTAGAGAATTCTCCTACTGATGTAACAAATGCAGGGAAGTGTTCGGCACCTTCTAGTTCTGTGCTGTTCCTTCCAATTTAAAGGGTTAACAGGAAGCGTCTGAGATACGCCGAGCTCTGCTGTCAGCCTGGTCACCCTTAGTCTGTTACATCGGGCTCATCGATGAAAGGAACTCTAGATCTAGATACGCACATTCTACCTGACTACATCAAAGATTCAGAAGGGCTCTCTTTCCATGGTTTATGAATTGCGCATCTTTTATTTACCCAAAATCTAATATATAAGGAGATACCGAAAATTTCGATTAACGGTGTTAGTTATCTTAAGAAACTTCATATCATTTTCTTGGTTTTATTTGTTTTGCGAACTTTTTCCCTACACCACTCAAAAACGAAAATCCACAAAAGCATTACCTTAAAAATTTACATGAGGAAGAAACATAGCAATAATTTTGTAATAACATAACACAATGTTTGGTGTTTTTTTTTAATTTTGAGATTCATAAGACACCCTGAAACAACCAAAGAGAACTCTCGACTGAATTGCAAGCAAAATGTCTCGAATTATAAGCAATTTCAATTTGTATTAAAAATGTTGCACTTTATACTTAGTGAACATTGGTGACTACATGTAATCTGTCAAAATTAGGCACAGTTCCCATAGTTGTGAGAAAATATGAATTAAGATCATTTCTTGGATTATTTACATATAGCAAGGTGGGGTAACCGGATCGTTTTCCGTAGATTGCTACTTAAATGCTTGTTTTTGGACTGATGAAATTCTTTTTTACTTCTTCTAAATCCATAGAATTATTCACTGTTTCATTCAGAAACATAATATAAAAACAAATATTAAAAATATTAAAGAAAATTTATAAAATAATGATAATACTGAAATAAGTGAGCATTCACTAAGTGGATCGCCTCTTTGCTAATTGGATCAAATTGTCTTTTAAATGGATCACTTAATTTACAAGCATATTAAAACGAGAAAATAATTTTTTATTACATTTTTAAAAATTTTATTGGATTATTTCATTCAACATTTAATGGCAAAGGCAATCTTTGGTGTAATATTAGTTTTATGAACAACCATTGGAGGAACAAGTTGGCCAGTAAGAGACACCATGAAGAGTGTTGTGGCACATTCCTTCTGTACAGAATTTTTAAGATCTCGCACAACACGTGAACCTTTCCTGGCCAATACATTTCCATCTTCCACTGGTAAAAATAAAAGGGTCAAATTGACCCTTTTCCAAAGGATGGATCATATTTGACTCTTTGAAAGGGTCACCAGGTACCCTTCGAAAGGGTCACGGTTTTGACATCTATTTAATTCCGGAATAAACGAATAAAAAAAACAATGAAAAAGTGATCTTTGGTGTTTGCTCAGATGAGAGAAATATGATATCAGTAATAAGTTTACAATAAAACATGATTATTCGTGATAAATGTGCATACAAAATTTCAAGAGATACAAAAGTGAACCTTTCAAAGGGTCAAATACGATCCATCCTTTTGAAAAGGGTCAATTTGACCCTTTTATTTTTACCAGTGTCTGGTGTCAAGAAAAAGGCACTTTCGTCGAAATTAAGAGCCCGGTCTGGTGAAATGGTCAACGGATCGTGTTCTGTGAAATATTCTCGACAATTCTGAAACCATTCCGTGAGATATTCAGCAGTAAGCACAGTCCTTTCCAATAAGAAGGACTTTGGCTTGCTCATGCTGAGCTCTGGATAACGTTTAAGAAAATTCATGAGCCAGGCCTTCCATCCGTAAAATAGTTTGGAATTTTAAAGGTCTCGCAGGTGATTTAGACGCTGTCCAGAATTTGTGCCTTGCAGATGGGATGCCAACCAGCCGCACATCCCAGGATCCACATGACAAGTTCTTCTTCCTGTTCTTTTGTAAGCGTCGTTGGCGCCTTCCATTGGGGCACTCTTCCGGGTATCTGCCAGTCACTTTGTTGTACAATGTCGCCCATGGTACATCAAATGTTTTAGATGCATAGGTTATGGTAGAATCATCTCGTACACACTTCAAAAGGCATTCTTTAGATCTTCCTTAGAATAAGGTTCATTCTTCGGAATCTTTTCTTTTGTTCCCTTTGACATCTGAAGTAGTAAAACAGTGCTGAACAATGCGATTTCCGGAAAGAAATTATTGATTTGCGAAGCACCCATTTAGAGCAAAATGTAAACAGCCACAAATTCACTAATTTCTTTATGAAATATTATTATTTCATGAAAATCGATTTACTCACCTCAACAATAAATGTTTTCAATCAACCAGCTTTAATTAACGAAAATATCTCTGCAAGGTAATTTTTAGTACAGAACCCAGCTGGCACAAGTTTGAAATGAGTCGATTACTCTCACTTATTTAATGGATAAAAATATTAATTTTACTTTTTCTCGGAGTTGAATAGTTATATTATGTTACTGTAGTAACTATACGACGGAAATAAAAATAAAAATATTATTTTAAATGGATTATCTAGTTAGCGTAGTTATAAACGATCGACATAGCGTAGCGCCCAGATTGACGCACTTGACAGTGTTTATTACCGGGTAAGATTAATGCAGCCTGGTTATTAAATTTCAGTACTTTTGAATGAAATCAAGGTTTGAACAAATCGATTGAGAATTAAGCTCTCCAGGTTTATTGAACTTTGACCTAGAAATATTGAAAACGGACAATTAGACTAAATATTCACTTGGGCAATCTCCAAATTACATCTGGAAATGAATGAAATTACCAACCGTATCTTAACCAAAAAATCCAAATTTTAGTAAATGTGTTGCAAAATGAGCCCTCAAAGATGATTGTACTTTGACCAAGTGACTGAAATAGCCTAAGCATTCGAGAAAAACTAAATAATGGTTCCGAACACATAAAATGGTTCATTAAAAAATTCGCGGTATGTGCTAGAAATCTATATACATATAATAAAAAACTTTTGTCGAAATATAAAGGAAAGCTTTTATGCTTCGCACACACTGACTTCGAATTCGAACTCTTCAGATTTTTCCTATATTCCTTTAATGAATCTGACCTAATATTTTTTAGGAAATATGTGTCTTAAGACTAGTTACCAAAATTTTCCAGGTAAAGTTCATCAAAGGAATATGGAGAAAGGGGAGAAATATAAGTTTTCGAAGCCAGAGTATGTGCAAAGCATGAAAGACTTCTCCTAGTATTTTAAACTAAATCACTTGGATGTATGTAGGTAAATCGTGAAAAATCCTCCATATTTACGAAAATTTCTTAAGAATGTGCAGAAATGTTAAGAAAAATTGCACTTATTGGAAGCTTTTATCTATTTTTTTGACAACTCTGTCAGTTAAGGATCAAATCCGAACGCGTTTGAGACAATGCATTTGGTTCACAGAAAATCAGGTGAAATTGAAAAGTGAGTGGCGTGTGAAAAAAAGTATGTGGAAACAATTTGTGTGAAAATGTATGGATGGACCTGGGGGTTGGATAAAAATCAATCAGGAAGCCACAAAATTGTCAATTGGAGGGAACATAAATTCAATTAAAAGTCCCCAGATGCAATTTTCCGGGCGCCAATTTAAATCTCCCCAGTTGGGAAAACTATTTCGAGAGGCTTTGGCCTCTTTTCTGGCATTTTGCAGGTGTTATGCCAGCCTGTCAATTTGAATGTCTTTCGGCCGATGGTGAAAGAGCTTTTTGGGGTTTTCCGGGGGATTTTTGGGGTGAGCTTTTGGATCGATATTTTGCTCCAGCCATGTATTTCTGTGGGGATTAATACTTCTTTCATTTGTTGGAAGGGAAATTGGTTTATACTACAGATACATGGACAGAATGTTACAGCAACAACCTGTCAATTTGATGGGGTTGTATTGCATGTTGCCACCCTCCCCCTAAACCCCATCCCTTTGTTCACCACGCTTCAACCACTCACACGACGAAGGATATGCTAAATTGGTCTGTTACATAAATCACATTACACTAGCAGTAAATCTGCGTAGCATTAACCACGCCACATTCAGTAACAACACCACTATCGCCATCCCCATACCCCTGTTTCGGGTCACATAGAATGGCAGAATCAATCCTGGGTGGACTGAGTGTGGATGTGGATGCAGGGATGATATTCTGGGTCCAGGTCCTGGCCGAGGTCACAAACTGCAAGGCAGAGAGTTTCTCGTTATCGATCCGATTGATTTCCGATCGGGAATTAATTTACTCTGACCCCGAAAGGTTACTAAACCAATGTTTTCTTAGTTAAAATATGGGGTTAAGGCAGCATTATTTAAGATAAAGAGAACACAGGAGTACTTGGAATTGAGTTATGATCAGTTCATTGATTTCTAAAGTTCTCCACTACTGGTGATGTTCTTGACTTTTTTGTATCACAATGAGTACTCTTGTATTAGCAGAATTCATGTGACGAAGAAGAAATTTCTACCTAAATCTTATAGAATCCAGATTCCTCTTCACCAAGAAAAAATCCACTATCAGCGTCATGCTATTTTAATACAATGTACTTCATTGTAACAATTAAATTTGAATTTTTTGATAGGATTTAAAGGACAATGGGCAAAACGGCCCAACTTTTCGTCACGAATGAGACCTGTACCATTGAATAGGTACTGGCAAAGGTATCAACTTTTGTTGCGGGACCGACCCCAAAAGTATGTAGAAAAAGCACTAGAGCATAAAACATATGTATAAAATTGTAATGATTTTTTTCTTTTTTTGAAAAACTCCTTTTATACAATAACGGTTAATAGTATATTAATCGTTTCTAAGAATAATAGCACTCAAAGAAAATTCTCCTGGAACAAATTATATCTCTATCTCCTCATTTTCCTTGCAATTTTCCAGATCGTCCTTATAAATCTTTTATTATCCTCCAAATTCATAAAAAAAGGGTTGTATCTGGAAAAATGTCTCTTGCAGTAACATTTTTCTTGAAAAAAGAGTTAAAACCTCTAAAAATCGTAGGGTCCTAAAAGATACCGTTATTTAAATACTTTGAGTAATAAATTCAGAAAAAAGATTTTAATTAATTATACTAAAAATCCTAGCTCATGGTTTTAGGAGAATATTTCTCTAAAGACGATAAAAACATGCAATCGAAGCAATACTTTTAACGGAACTAATGAATATTCGATGATATGTATTTGAAGAAAATCTGGATGCAAGAAAAGAGGAAGGATAGGGATACGGTTTCTTTTAGGAAAATGTTCCTTGAGTTCAGTTCTCTTTTAGAAAATGTTCTTTGGCGCTAACAAACTCACGATATGCCGTTATTTAAAAAGCAAGTTTCATAAAAATAGTTTTACCCATTTTTTAAGAAGTCTTTGTTTAAGATATCTGAAAAAGTTGACGTGATGGACTATAAGTCTCTTCGGGTGATATGTTCAAGATACGCCAAGGATTCCGAAAATGCCTGCGATTTGCCATTTAATGAAATAGGTTTTCGTTCTGTTGCCCTGTAATGTGCCATGGCTATAAAACATGGAAAATTTGTATGGGAGCTCCCAGATGGAGCAGTCAGAGGGAAAATCTGAAAATATTTATTTGAAGCTTAAGTCGACCTTGACCCGAATTTCATTAAGATCGGTTAAGCCGTTTTCGAGTAATAAATTGTCAAAGTTGCGAATTTTCAGAAGGATATCGTTAATTTCCCAAGGACTGACAGTCCTTTTTGACTTGGATCTCGGTAATTTTTAAGTCACACACCAATACCTAGAAAATGGACCTAGTCTCGTTCCTGGCGAAGGGTTGGACCAGCTCCCATACATTTCTGCCCATTGTCCTTTCCTAATCAACTGCATCCGTTGAATCGGTGAGTTGATAAAATACCGGTAATTTGTATTCACTTGGAATAAAATAATTTGGAATCTGAAGTCAATGTGGGAATCGGTCTTATTTTGTGTTCTTCAATTTGACTTTATTTTGCAAAATAAAGTCAAATTGAAGAACACAAAATAAGACCGAATTTCCCACATTGACTTCAGCTTGTATACGTATACGGTCGAAATAGAGCACTTAATTTGGAATCATGTCTAATTTGGAATTTTAAGTTTTAATAAGGAAGAAAATTTAACAAAGAAATGGTCTTGAATATAAAGTCTAGTATTTCTTTGTGGCTTTTTCTTTTCCTCTTTAACCATCTGAAACAGTGAGGACAGTGAGAAAGGCTCAAAATTCCGAAATAGACATGAATTCGAATTATCCCATCTTACCCTACATTTTATCGAACCGATATTCTTTAAATATCTTTTTTTGCATAATTTTTTACTGCTCAAACTCAAAGAGAGAACAGTTATATAATTCACTTTTTTCAACTTGTCACTGGCCTGGAACACATCGGTAAAAGATATCGACTTTCGGTCTACGATGACACCCGCATAAGTGGAAATTATCTCCAAGCGTTTTTAATCTTTCCCTTTCCACTCCTTTCACCCTCCAAAACCATTTTTTGGTTGGTTGAAAACAGCTCCTAGAATCTTGTTCACTTTCGAATATGTTTTAGAGATAGTCAAAGTGAATATGTAGTCTACAAACACCTATGTCTGAAAAACATTTCGATATTGAATTTTCGAAGATTAAAGTTAAACCACTTTAGAAGACCTATTTCGTTGGTTTTTGCGAAAGAATTTCATATTTCCAACCCGGTTGCATCAGACTTAATCGGTAATGAATCGGTAAAGTGCTCATAACTGATTTATTTGCCTCGATTTCAAAAATTTCTTTTTGTCCGAAAGTTTCTGGTACCGTTTTGGAAACAGTTTCAGCGATTTTTCACTTTTGGATATAATTTTAAAAGTTCCCTAAGTAGGAAGCCTACAAGGTCAAGAAATCGTCCAAGAATTTCATGGAGCTTGTTCACTTCCTTCTCTTCCAACAAAAATCTCGAGAAACAGCTAATTTCTGGTTTCTCTTTTCAAGATCGTACTTGCCCATTAGTTCATATAATAATGATCTACATTGATTTCTTTTACCAATATTTCAATTTCTAATATTTCAGGCTTTTAAAATTATTCCATAATGTATGTATTTCAAATTGCATTTAGATCAGAGAGCTTTCGAAACTGATCACCATGATCAAAATGGATGAAAATTTTAATTTCAATGAGGTGTTCCGCAGGAAGCTACAAACAGTCGTAGTTTAACCGAACTAATTTTTCGATGTTTATTAACCGTTTTAAATGAATTTTCTTTTTTATTTATCTATATATTTTAAAAGTATTTTAAAATAAATAAGCCGATAATATTTCAGAAAAACTTATGGTAGCTCAGAATCTTTTCAGATCCTCAAGGAGTGTTTCTAGTTGAAAGAGTAATTGCAAATAGAATTTTGGATGGAACGAATTGCACAAAGCTAATTTCATCCATTCACATTTACACCGTTAAAGCCGTTGAATTTAAATCAGTTTTGATGACACGATTTTTACCTGAGGAAATCAACTCACAATTATTAAATTCTCATGCATTTTGAACTGTAAAGGAAACTTTTAAGGAATTTCAACTACCATTAGTATCAACTAACACAAGAGCTTTATCGCTGGGTAAACTTTGTAATTTTGCAAAAATGTTTTTCTTAAAAAATTGTTGGAAATGGAATAAGTTCCTAGTTTGTTGAAGTGAGCCTTCCCAACATTTCAATGGGAATGCAAAAAGTGTCAATGAATTTGGTCTCTGCTTCTGAATACTTGGATACTGTATAAACTTTTCGTGAACCACAGCATTTCGAAACTCAACCACCCCTCTTCAATAGATCAAGCTCCACTTTTGCAAAGAGCAAATAAACCTCTGTCCACGAGCCACCAAATCATTCTACTGTGCAGTCTTTTTGTTGCAAATGTTTGGAAAGAGTGACAAACATGGACAGATGGGCAAAAAATACAGATAGAGATTCATATGAACTATATAGAAACATTCTCATTTTGGTCAACAATTCACCAACGAATCGATTGTATTGGATGCTTTTTGTGCTGACTTTCCGATGGGAACTACGCGTCCTCAGAATACATTTATTCACGTGATCGAATGTCCATTGAGGATTTGATCAGTTTGGTCCCAATTGACAAATTTGGATGAATTGCAATTTGTTTGATTTGAACTTTATCACTAAAACTATATGTATATCCCACGAATTGTTAAATATTCCATCTCAATTTCCGGGATTTAAAATAACACTGTTGCAAACGTTTTTCATGATGCATTGATTAATCTTCAATAAATAAGAACACAAAAAAACAAAAAAAAAACTAATAAATTCCCTCTTGGGAAAAAAATAACTTCAAATTCCATTGGATTCATTGAATTCTGGGTACATTCACATTGTAAAATGCTCATGTATCTCACATAAGAACTCTATTTGATCCACCACACAATAATATCCAGCAAAAAGTGACGTATGGAGAGGATGGTGAATAAAATAATTAAATTGAAACCATATCCTCATCCTTCCGCGATGAAGGGCCAAAGAAAAGGAGAGATATCCCAGGACTTGAATTCGATTCCACATCCATATTGCATTGAGCTTTGCGCGGCCTCGCAAAAACTTTATCCGCAGCTCCTTGAGGAGGCGAACCGTGATTGAGAGCTGAGGATTCTGCACATGGCGAAAAGAAATAAATACATTCAATGTCCTGGAGTCGTTAAAAACTTATATTTATCTTTAGTCCCGCACATATCCTTCTCCCTTTTTTGACGAACCCATCCAAGGGGTGAATTACTTTAAGAAGTATCACAAACTATATATAGTGGGTTGACCGCTTTTCGTCATATTCTGCAAATTTTTGCACCACTTCCAAAATACTATTCAAAGCAATTAAGCAAAGAAGCTTATATTGCTTCTGGATATAGGTAGCACTAATGGATGATCAAAAACTCGAATGCCGAAATCCTGATATGCCAAAATCGTGAATGGTCCAAAATCCCGAATGGATCAAAATCGTGAATAATCAAAGTTCCAAAAAGCCATATTGCAACATTTAAAGCTGAGAGCAATGCGCATCGGGTCTGAGTTTAGAGTCGAACATCACGCTCTTCAATTGGGGCAAAGGAATGTTTTCCGTGTTTTGAGAATTTTGAAAACAGGGATTTTTTTTGTGCCAGTGAGTGATAAGCCCGGCTCATAGTATTATTTTATTGAGGTTTCTCATTAATAAAATCTCAGTGTCAAAATGGGATTATGAACACCTTTATGTATCAACTAAGTTTCAAAAACGTACTACAAAAATTTTCCAGTATCCCCAAGAGGTAACTCATATTGAGAAACCCTTGTCAATTCTTCGAAAGACGCTTCGGGAAATCTGTGAAACCCACTCTTTGAATCGCGAAACCCAAGAAATCTAAAATTGCATCGTGAAACTATAATGGTTTTACTGAGTCCTGTGAAATTTGCTTTTTTACCTTAAGTTCTGAAGTCTCAAATATTCCTTTTTCCACCCCGTTTCTCCCTATTTTCTCAATAGCTGCAGAATTTCTCCCACCAAAACCCCGCTCTTCACTTTTCTCTCAAGTCAAGTAAGAAAAACTCCAATATTTAAGTGGAAATTTCTAGTAAGAAGCCCATTTATTGAAGACAATAAGAAAACTTTAATTTACGTTAAAAGGCCCATATAAATGATATCTATTATCTTAAATCCCGGTTTGATACATTGAACAATTAAGGAAGGTACTTAATGTTTCTCCGCGGTGTCCCAGTGATGTCTACTACTCCTTCAGAGTCGTGGGGCGCTCTAATTTCCTTGACCAAAGAAGACCAAAGGGTGAAAGACTCCCGAAGTTATCCCTAATGGGCCGAACCTCAGTTGAAAGATTCCCGGTAATCATCCGGAAGAGTTGAGTCTCGAAACGACAGGCTCCCGGTGCTTTATCCACAGACATCAGCCAGTGTAGACTATCCCAGTGTCTCAGTGGTAGCTCCAATTCTGTGCCAATAGCCACGCAAGATCAGCGCAACTTGGTTCTCACCAATAGCCACGTTTTCCACACGTGGGAGCGGTACAATCTCCCAGAAACCGTTGCCCTGAGAAGCCCCGAAGTCCGATGGTGCCGAAAAGCCTCACAGAGTTGTTGACTCGTTGGGAAAAGATGCTTCCACTTCCGCCGGGAATTGCCTCACCACTTCATTTTACCGCCCTGCCTCTTACTCCACTCACTTCTATTTTCTCTTCCTGGGGGAGAAACTCACTTCAGAAAACTCCTCTCCACTCTAATTCCTGACCCAAACTGATCCTACCACCCAATTATGCAAATTTTATACCGCTTGGGCGGTGAGACGAAAAACACACACACACATAAACAACACAACACAAAATTGAACGAAGATTCGGACAATTCTCCGCCAACTTCGCACTGTTTCCAACGCTCTCGATATTGAATTTAAAACTCAACGGAAAACGCATGTTATATCTCCTCTTTCTTAAATAAAAAAGAAAAAAGAAAAAGAAAAAAAATGCTCTAAGTTGCTAGAGAAAGAAGAAAAACCCGAGAATAAGTAAGAAATTGAAGTAAAGTAGTATGATGGGCAGGCTCTGTGATCAAGAAAGAAAAGGATTGGCTGTACTGTATGAAAACGGCAAGGAGACGGTCTGTCAGTGTTCAATATTTAGCAACAAAATCGTTCACCCAAGGAAAACCTGAATAGATGCAATATTATTTCAAGAAAGTGAGAATAATTAGGTTCCAGATTGGCAGTATGGTGTTAAAGAAAAAGAAAAAAGAATTTAAAGAAATAAAGTAAAAATCAACATAACCCTTCATTAATCACTCAACAGATGAACTGTTAGTCTCCCATGGAGAATCTTTGAAGTGGTTAACCAGGGGTGTAAGTTCTATAGACACCTACTAACTCCATGAAATCAGATTCCATGATAAGGGTCTCTTAAATTTATCGGATGCTCAAAATAAACAAATTATATTGCTTCATGTTATTAATACATGTCCCATTTCTCCTCCACCTTTTCTCCCCGGTATGTCTTGAAGCTTCGAAGATTATTACCAAGCAATAGAGTGAGACAGTAAAACCAATCTTAAAAACCAATAATTGGATCCAAGACTGATCATATGGACCTCCCGATCCTCCCAAAGGAGCCCACGGAATCCTTACTCAACTAACCATAAGCCTCCCGATAGAGAATGCACACCGGCAACCGAAGAGGATCAATCAGATACAAAAACAGGGGGGGGGTCTGGTAGTCAATTCAACATTTCAGACGTCCATTCCGGAAAAGTATCCCCTCTCTCTCAGGCATCCAACCACGGGACCCTTTCTCCTGTTACTGCTTTCTCGATTTTTGCATTTCTCCATCAGCAGCCATCCGGTCAGCCTCAATCTAGTTGCAGAGCTTTTGACGTGTGCTCGTTCAACTGATATTTCCGGAATCGACCAATCCAATTGACTTCTGTTGGTCCATTAACGTGTAACGTGACTGCGAATATTCTGACGTAGTTGGAGATTCTTTCACTTCCGCTTCCAATCCGGAACCACCACATCGAACGGTGGATTGCTCCGATTTCCGCACCGGGATCGAAACCACTACATCGACTTGTGGATTGCATCGATCCTCAAGATGTCTCAGGAATCACCTTTGCAGTATCTCAGGAACTATTGTAACTGCAAATGTACCGCTATGGAGACTAAGAGGCCTTATTCAGATGTCCTCGGAGTCGTAACTTTTTGCTGAGCGGTTGTTCTGAACTTAGATGAGGTGTCCTGGATAATTAACGTGTTAAACATCTTGTGAGGTGCTCCTTCCTCTGTTAGGGTTGCCTTCAGAAAGGCAATGATCGAAGTACGTAAGAGAGGTCGGACCACCCTCTCCAGAATATCAGAGCGGAAGGTGAAGAATTGAACCACACGATTTTTTAAATTTCTTGGGAGCTACATTGACCCCTTCAACAAGCCGGAATGAACACCGATCCATCAGGGGAACAATATGCAGTTCTCAGAACCGAAACAGTGCACGCCATAAGGAATACTCAGAGAGCTTGTACTCACTCTCCGCATGATTTATATAATCCTCTCACATCAACAAAGACATCGAAGAATAATGCTATTTTGAGACTTACACCGTTGAAAAATTAAAGGAAAGCATGTATATATAACATACATACAGAATTTGAATGGAAAAAAATGTTACCGAGCGTTTCCGTAATAAAGTATTTATTCTTAAAGATAACCGGGAATAAAAGCCAGAGTTCCAACCCATACCCAAAACACTTCCCAAATGGAAAAATAATGGCTCTGGGAAAGGATTAAAAACTTTAAAGCAAGTATTGCCGATACCGAATGAATTTCTGATAAAGAACCCGAAGATTCCCATGTGGCGCGCGCAACCAACAAAGGTCTTTTCCGAAAAATAGATATCTAGAGATATCTCCGAAGATTTCCTTGAATGGCTCATGCCAAAGCTACTTGTAGTAGAGATCCAAGGAATAGGGTAACCGAAAAGAAGCAAGTGATGCTTATAGAGACACTCTGAAAGTTTAAGACCAAACTTCCAAAAGAAGCTGTCCAGAGTGTAAAAAGAAAAACTGCCGAACTGGAAACCAACCGAAATCCGAACGTTAAAAAAAAATAAATAAATAAATTACCGACCGGAAAAGAGAAAATAAGTTTAATCAGGCTTTATATCCTTCTTGTGAAAGCGACCCGTACTGCCCGTAAGAACATCCTTCAGATGGTATGTGTCTCCCTGTCGAGAAATAACCTTAGCCTTGATCCAAGGCAAGAACTTGTGTTGGATACCTTTAGAGGCATCCGATTGGCCAAAATTTCTTCTCCAAACGACTTGACCGACCGTTAAGGTTTGAGGTCGTTTCCGAAGGTTATAATGTCGAGCTGCCGAGTCATGAGCGCGTCTTAATTTATCCGGAACAAGTTCTCGAGCCTTTTTCAGCTCTTTTAATCGAGACTTAAAGTCTAGAGGAGGACGTTGATTTAAAATAGAGTACTGTTCCGCGTGGGTCACCATGTCTTGACCAAAATTTAGAAAATATGGGGTAAATTTAGTGGACTCTTGTACCGAAGAATTGACTGCCCCTTGAATCTCCGGGAGATGATCTGCCCATTCCCGATGTTCCTTTTGAATGAAGGACCGAATGGACGTAATGATGGTCCGATTCATTCTCTCGGTGGGGTTAGCTTGAGGATGATAAAAAGGAGTCTTGTAATGTTTTATCCCATATTGGTCAAGGGTTTCTTTAAAGACATGAGACTGAAACTGTACTCCGTTGTCCGAGAGGATTATTTCCGGAACTCCGTACACATGAAAAACAGATCTACATAGAGTTTGGACTAGGAGTGGCGTTTTAGCATTCCTGAGGGGAAAAAGCAGTACGAACTTTGTGAACTTGTCCAAAATTACCAAGAGGTCAGTGTACCCCTGCCGAGACTTAACTAAAGGGCCCACATAGTCCAGACAAATCATTTGCCATGGTCTTTTTGCTTCAACCAATCTCCCCATAGGAGGTGCTAACGCGGTGTTTGGCGATTTTGAGGCTTTACATACCTCGCATTTCCGAATCCATCGCCGCACGTCGCTACGCATCTTCGGCCAATAGTAATATTGTCGAAGACGGTTGTAGGTTTTTAGAAAGCCCAAATGTCCTGCAGATGGATCATCGTGATATTTTTTAAGATATCTCTCCTGATCAGACTTTCCAATCACCAACCTCCAACGATGCTCAATCACTCCCAAAGAATTTTTCTCCCGACAATTTTTAAACAATTTGCCATCCTCCGTACGATATTGTGGATGTTTTTGAGGATCTTTAGACCCCACAGAATATAGAGAAGCATATTGTGGGTCCGACAAATGGGTAAGAGAATCGACGTTGAGACACCGTGACAGAGCGTCCGGCACCACATTCTCACGTCCCGGGCGGTGAGTAACCTCAAAGTCGAAGGCTTGCAGTCGTAATATCCATCTAGCCAGCCTACCCTTAGCATCCTTTAACTTTAACAACCATATAAGGGCGGAATGGTCAGTCTCTAGGAAGAACTTTGCACCAATCAGAAATTGCTTAAATTTTTCTACACTGTAAAGGACTCCCAGAAGTTCCTTTTCAGTGGTTGTGTAGTTTTTCTCAGCGGAAGTAAATTTGCGTGACATGTACGCGATTACCCTTTCCTCCCCCTCAACCTCCTGGACTATTACCCCCCCACAGCCAAAATCACTCGCATCAGTTTTCACCCTAAAAGGTTTAGAGTAGTCCGGAGTAGCCAGGATAGGGGCAGAAACCAAGAGAGATTTTAAGGTTTGGAAAGCCTGTTCAGCTTGGGAATTCCACTGAATGGTAGAAGGGTTTCCTTTAAGGAGATCCGTCAGAGGAGACACCACGGTGGCAAAATCGGGAATGAATTTCCGGTACCATGAGAACATTCCGACAGTCTGTCGAATACCCCGGACAGTTGTAGGAATCGGCAATTCTAAAATGGCCTTGACCTTCTCATCATTGGTTGCTATTCCAGAGGAAGACAAGGTGAAACCTAGGAATGTGAGGGATTCCACGCAAAATTTTGATTTCGCAACATTGATGGTAAGATTCGCTTTTCTGAGACGGCTCGCCACCTCCTTTAGCATCTGAATGTGTGACTCAAAATCGGGAGTAACGATTAAAATGTCGTCTAGGTAATGGAAAACTTTATTTTCCAAGTCGTGACCAAGAACTTGAGACATCAGCCTTGCCATGGACATGGGAGAATTAACTAAGCCGAAAGGAGTCCGCTTAAAGCAATAGAGTTTCCTCCCGGGCAAAGCAAAGGCTGTTTTTGGCTGAGATTCTTCATCCAAAGGGATTTGGAAGAAAGCCTCGGACAGATCTATGGACGACAAATACGTTGTACCCGAAAGTTGCGAAAGGATACATTCGATGTGTGGCAGTGGAAACGTATCGCGGGTGGTGATAGCGTTTAATTTTCTTGCGTCCAGACATAACCGAATCGCACCCGTCTTTTTTACGCTAACCGTAATTGGGTTAAGCCAAGGCGTAGGCTCACACTCTCTGAGAACTCCTAATTGCACCAGACGATCAATCTCCTTGTCCACTGCATTCATGAGATGTGTGGGAATGGGATAGCAGCGTTCATGGACCGGAGAGTGATCACCCGTATCAATGTGATGCATGACCAAAGGGGTACATCCAAAACTATCGGAAGTTGTAGCCGGAAGAGACAAAATTGCCGCATCCACCTCCATTTTTTGCTCGAAAGTTAAATGATGGACAGAATTATCCGCTCCTATCTCGCACAGATCAGAAGGTGAAGCCTGAATAATTTGAAGCCGGAATTTTTTGAAAAAATCTACACCCAAAATCAATGGAGAAGATAAATTAGGGACTATTAAAACAGATAAAAGATTTGATTCATTATTAAAGTGGAAAGGTATATCGAAAACTTCAGTTGATTCATGAATGAGCCCGTCAGCCGTGCGAATGAATACGCGAGATGAACTTTTTCTTCTCATTAAGGGAGTTTCCTTAAATAGATCCATTGCCATAGGACCTATGCATGTATGAGTTGCTCCACTGTCCAATAAACCCACCAATTCCTTCCCGAAAATCTCCACGGACACGTAAGGCCTTGGATCACCCAGGTAGGCCTTTCCCATAGAGGTATCATTCACCTCACATACACTGGCGGACAAAATTGGAGAATGAGAAGTGGTATTCTCACATGAGAAATCTATAAGGTCTCTAGACGATACTTGGGGTTCATCTAAATTGATTAAAGGAGGATCAGACTCATCCAACAAATCACTAAAATCAGAAAAATTAGAAAAATAAGAATATAATGCCTCCTGAGGGGAAACATTATTATTAGGAAATTGAGTAATTGAATTTAAAGATGAAAGTGAATTACTTAAAGAATTCAAATCTGAAAAATTATTAATCGGAAAATAATCATTCAATTCATCATCAATGAAAAACTCTATAGGGTTAACATTTTCATTTTTCGCGAACCCCCCGCACCTTTCTCCCCGGAGGACCGATGAAAAATTTCTGTTCGAGGCTCGTGTCCTCCTTACGGCCTCGATCCATCTCCCCCCCGCACCGCGACAATTAGGACACTTCTCCCGAATGGTATTT
The DNA here is from genome assembly GCF_024763615.1 of Phlebotomus papatasi. Classification (NCBI taxonomy): domain Eukaryota; kingdom Metazoa; phylum Arthropoda; class Insecta; order Diptera; family Psychodidae; genus Phlebotomus; species Phlebotomus papatasi. The sequence goes on from NC_077223.1 coordinate 61,883,249, forward strand.
TCCCTCCCACACCCAAAGCATAAAACGGAGGCTCTCTTCGGCTGGGTACAGTGTTTCACTAGATGATTACCTAGGAAACAATTAACGCATAGAGGGTATCGTGGAGAAGCAGTAGAGGAATTGTTACGATCATCTCTACGATTGTCCTTGGGAGGCGGGTTATTCTTTCGAATGGGTTGCGCATTTGTGGATTTTGGAGACGAAAGGGCGGAAACCTCCTCAATCTCATTCACCCTAGGATTCCGGGACCGGGGTTCAGGGGCAGCGAGCAATGAATTCCCTTCAACTGTAGTCACAGCTGTTTCAAGCTCCTGCAATGAATTGAAATTCATAAAAAGAATTGAATCACGGATCCGTGGTGTAAGGTTTCGGCGAATTAACTGAATCTGAGAGCGTGTATCCATTGGGACCTCCAATTCACGAAAAAGGGATCGAACTTCAGCCAGGAAAACACCCACTCTTTCCCCCTCGCGTTGTCTTCTGTCTTCCAATCTTCTCCTCACCGAAAGGTCACCGTCCAAACGACCAAAAGTCGCGGATATTGCATTTGAGAAATCGGACCACCTGGTAAAGAGCTCACAAGATCTATACCACGTCAATGCATCGCCGGACAGACAAAGATGCATGGCGGACAGGGTAGCATCCACGGGTACCCTCTGAGTGAGGGCCATCCTTTCCATATCCCGAAGAAAAGTATTCACCTTCAATCCCTTTGAATCCCCAGAGAAAACAATTCCCCAATCCCTGACGGGAATAGGCTTATAAACCTGATTTGGTCTTCCCCGGACACTAAAGCCATCAGAAGGGAGATCATATTCCTCAGTTTGTGAGGACTCATTATGCCCAACATTCTCATCACGACGATGACGATCAATAATCGGAGGAAAAGGCAAAGGATTCTCAGGATTAGCGACCGGAGGATTATTCGGATTCGGATTGCGATTTGGATCCTGGCTTACTTCCAATCTTCTCATCATGGTGGACACCATACTGGTTAAATTTCCAATAGAATCTTCCAATTGAGACACACGATTCTCCATGGAAGTCGATGGAACCGATGGGAGATTTGAACTGATTGGAATAGTTAAATTTCCACGACCCCTACCCACAGAAATACCTGATCCAGATGCCGAAGACCCAGTAGGAGACGGAGGCCGATTATCGCGTGGGTTAAGATCTCGAGTAATAACCATGGCTAATGGGGCTGACCAAAGTTCGACAAAGTTCAATAAAATACGATAAAGGGATAATAAATTAACTGAAAATCAAAAAAAAATAATACCCAGTACTGCTAAGTATTGTAAAGGTCTTTATCCAGGGCAAAATGTGATCTACATAAACTATTGCACAAAAGGCAGAAAAAATCAAATTTAATTGTAAATTAATTAATATAGCAGTGTACTGATAATTTGGTATAGAAATATCTATACTCTCGGATAATGCCGAGTCAAATTACAATAGATAATGACCCAAAAGCTAATCGGATTAAAGTAACTGGACTCTCTTACAAAGATCCAGCCAAATCTGAGGCGCGTGCCAAAAGTGCGAATTTCTCAGATAAAATTTGATCACTTTTCCGATTTTAATAATTTATCCTCCTCAAGAAAATCCCTCCAAACTGCACACTCCTTCACAAAACAGCACAAAACAGACAAAATACTGGCATAAATAAATTTAAATAACTGAAATAATTTTAAACCTAAAATATCCTGTGCCCGGATAGCGAAGAATTACTAAAATATACGTAAAACTTCAGCACAAGTATCCCAAATACTAGCCCAGTACCCAATTTAGGTGATAAATAATTTAAAGCAAACCAAAATACCAATTTAAATTGACTAAAAGGGCCGAAAAATTTATTAAAATCAAACTACAAAGCAAAACTCAGTCTTCAAGTATATGAGACTCGATAAAAAAAATCTCGAGCTTATTCGAGTTTAAGTTGGGCGCCAAATATAATGGTTTTACTGAGTCCGGTGAAATTTGCTTTTTTACCTTAAGTTCTGAAGTCTCAAATATTCCTTTTTCCACCCCGTTTCTCCCTATTTTCTCAATAGCTGCAGAATTTCTCCCACCAAAACCCCGCTCTTCACTTTTCTCTCAAGTCAAGTAAGAAAAACTCCAATATTTAAGTGGAAATTTCTAGTAAGAAGCCCATTTATTGAAGACAATAAGAAAACTTTAATTTACGTTAAAAGGCCCATATAAATGATATCTATTATCTTAAATCCCGGTTTGATACATTGAACAATTAAGGAAGGTACTTAATGTTTCTCCGCGGTGTCCCAGTGATGTCTACTACTCCTTCAGAGTCGTGGGGCGCTCTAATTTCCTTGACCAAAGAAGACCAAAGGGTGAAAGACTCCCGAAGTTATCCCTAATGGGCCGAACCTCAGTTGAAAGATTCCCGGTAATCATCCGGAAGAGTTGAGTCTCGAAACGACAGGCTCCCGGTGCTTTATCCACAGACATCAGCCAGTGTAGACTATCCCAGTGTCTCAGTGGTAGCTCCAATTCTGTGCCAATAGCCACGCAAGATCAGCGCAACTTGGTTCTCACCAATAGCCACGTTTTCCACACGTGGGAGCGGTACAATCTCCCAGAATCCGTTGCCCTGAGAAGCCCCGAAGTCCGATGGTGCCGAAAAGCCTCACAGAGTTGTTGACTCGTTGGGAAAAGATGCTTCCACTTCCGCCGGGAATTGCCTCACCACTTCATTTTACCGCCCTGCCTCTTACTCCACTCACTTCTATTTTCTCTTCCTGGGGGAGAAACTCACTTCAGAAAACTCCTCTCCACTCTAATTCCTGACCCAAACTGATCCTACCACCCAATTATGCAAATTTTATACCGCTTGGGCGGTGAGACGAAAAACACACACACACATAAACAACACAACACAAAATTGAACGAAGATCCGGACAATTCTCCGCCAACTTCGCACTGTTTCCAACGCTCTCGATATTGAATTTAAAACTCAACGGAAAACGCATGTTATAAAACCTGAAAACTCAAAAATAATTACATTGCGAAGCCCGAGAAAGCTGATTTTCTCATCACGACACCCGAGAAGCCAATTTTTGCATCGCAAAACCTGAGAAATCCAAAAATTACATCGCAAAGCCCGTAACATATTTGGAATATTCCCTTTTCGTAATTTTCAGCTTTTCGGAATTTCATCTATTATGGTGTCTACACACTAGAAGCAATTTTAGTCGAAAATTGCCCTTTTAAAAAAAATCTGACGCTTCTGCCTACAAGGATAGGGGAAAGTTTCTTTAAAAAGGCATTTTTTGAAGAAATTTCTCATAGTGTGTAGAGGCCATTAGGGATTACAACCTATTCGGGATTATATCTCATCAGGATATTCAATTTTTACGGATTTTGGCTTTCGGGATTTTAACTCACTCAGAAATACGAACTATTCATAATTTCGACCTATTCAGGATTACGATCCATTCGGATTTTGGCTTTCGAGATTTTGGTTTTTCGGGATTTCGACCCATTTTAGATTTAGGCAATTTAGGATTTCGACTTATTCAGGACTATAGCTCTTCAGGATTTTATCTCTCCGGATTGTCGCTGGCATGAGGCATTAACACTCTAATTGAAAATTTGTCAAAACAATTTTATTCGGTCGATTTAACAAAGCTTTTGATATTATACTGGGAGAAAGACTTCACTTTGATAAATTTATAATTACAAACAATATTGCCAATCTTTCCTTTTAGTATAACAATCAATGTCAATAATTTTCGATATAGGGTAAGTGTGCCAAATTTCGGCATAGTTGCATGCAAGCACCAAAGTCTCAAGTTTGAAATGTAATATATTTAATACAAATTGATTTTTTTATTCTTTATTTTGTAAGAGTGTTGCTTGGAACCATGTAAAGAGTTTACCGTTTTTATTTACTCTAAAATCATTCTTAATACATTTTAAAATGAATAAAAATATAGACATAGCTTTGGTGCCCTATTTCGGCCACCTTCATTCTTATAGCTCCTTGCCCTTCGAGAAGTCTTCCAATACCTTTTTCATGTCATCTCGGTTGTCGAAGTTACATTTTTTGTTATTCTTTTGCATTGTATAATCTCTAGAGTACGTAAAATTTAAAAGTTCATGAAAATTCGAGGAACAAAAAAAATGGCCGTAATTGCAAGCTGGCCGGAATTTGGCACACTTACCTTAAATTGAAAATTTATAATTTTAGTATTTTTTGGCAACGAATAGACGATTTGCGGCACTTAATTAAAAGATAAATGAGGTTCACACAATTTTAACAAATTATGAAAATTATATTAAATTGAAATTAGAAATGAAATTAGATTATTTGAAAAAAAATCTTACAATATGAATTATTTTGAAAACCCTGCATATTCTTTTAAAGCTGAAATCAGACTACCACTTATGTCTCATCAGACCGAATTTCTTTAAAAGAATTTTTTTATTCAAAAATTTAAATAAAATGCTATTTTTGTATTGAAATGAAGATATTTTGGATTTTAATGGGCCAACGTAAGAACACTTTACCTTATATCTCTCTTCGTTTTCTGTTTCCTACTAGTCATTTTAATGCAATTAGAATACTTCAAATTTTGTAAAAACTTTAGTATTTCAAATTAAATTAAGTTTTGAAAAATATTTCACCTCATAAATTATTGAACTTCTACGCTTTATTTTATCAGTCAAGCTTGTGAATTCATTCAAAATTAATTGATTGCGTGGTTCTAAGTTAACTCACAAAAAATAAAATTTCTTAAATGAATTCAAACATGATAGGGGAATTTCCCTTCTGAGTTTGCCCGGCAAAGTGTATGCCAAAATCCTTGAGAGAAGATGCCGAGAAATAGTCGAACCCAGACTGGGTGAGGAACAATGCGGTTTCAGACCTGGTAGAAGCACCACGGATCAGCTTTTTACCCTGAGGATGATTGTCGAAAAGGCTTGGGAGTATGCAATTCCACTCTATGCTTGTTTCATAGATTTGGAAAAAGCATATGACCGAGTACCGAGAGAACAACTTTGGGATGTACTGCACGAGTACGGACTGGATGAAGAATTGGTAGGAGCCATTCAGTCAATGTACAGAGACTGTAGTAGCTGTGTTCGTGTAAACGGATCCAAATCGGAAGGTTTTCAAGTGGGTGTTGGACTGCGTCAAGGGTGTGTTCTATCACCATTGTTGTTCATAATATATATGGACAAGATTATGGAACGCAGTCGGGGGCGGAATGCGATTCGTATTGGGGATTTCAGGGTGAGCCATCTCCTCTATGCAGATGATTTGGTTCTTTTTGGATCTTCCGAGGAAGAGCTTCAGCGCACACTTGACCGATTTGTAAATGTTTGTGCCGAAACAGGTATGAAGGTGAACGTGGATAAGTCGGAAGTAATGGTGATTTCCCGACAATCTGTGGAGTGCACTCTACATGTTAGTGGAGACTCATTGACACAGGTGGAGAAGTTCAAGTATCTCGGGGTGTTATTCACGAGTGATGGTAGGATGGAGGCAGAACTCTCGTCGCGAATCGGTCAGGCTTCTGCAGTAATGAGGGAGCTTGGCAGAAGCGTGCTGAGGAAGGTCGAGCTTAGTCGATCGGCTAAATTATCGGTCTTTAAAGCTGTGTTCATTCCTATTCTCACCTATGGTCATGAGATTTGGGTAATGACCGAAAGGGTAAGATCGCGAGTACAAGCTGCCGAGATGAGGTACCTTCGAGCGGTTAAGGGAATCACTCGTAGAGATCGAGTGAGGAATGTGGCCGTTCGTGAGGAACTAAGAGTCGAGGAGCTGCTTCTTCGGGTTGAGAGATCACAACTTCGATGGTATGGACATGTTCAACGCATGAATGAAGAAAGATTCCCCAGAAAAGCTATGCAAGCCATGGTGAGGAGACCTCGGCCTCGAGGCAGACCTAGGACAAGGTGGCTGAATCAAATTCAGAATCTTGCCGTGGAACGCCTCGGGATCGAACCCGAACATCTTCCTGAAGTGGCGGAGGATCGACAAGCGTGGGCTGCTAAGTTGGATGTCATGGGCCCGCGACCCCAATAGGGATAAGCGGTTGAAAATGAATGAATGAATTCAAACATGAGAAAATGAATCGGATGAATTCCGATTGAATATGAATATCGAAATCATGCACATTGCTAATTTTACTAAACTTCTGTGGTTCGAGGTAAAATCAGTCTTCTGGCCCAAAGATGCAAATTTATGTTGTATTCGAATTTATTATTGTAGTTCGTCCATGTGGTCTATACAAACATCTGTCAATACTAACGATTCTGATGCTAAAACGGAAAGAGATATATAGCGATTTTCGAAAATGGTTAAATATCGAGTGAACAAGATAAGGTGGTATTACCAGATTCACATCCCTCGATCTCTCTTTTATTATTTTTAACACCCTCTGTAGTTTTGTTTTAACTGAATTCATTTCCAATTTTAGAATGTTATAAGCTAGGCCATAGGTATGTTCATTGATTATGAATAAGAATTTTGATACCTTACAAGATTCAGCAAGAATTGACGGAAACACTAGACCTTTCTTGACTTTCGCAATTTTATTCTTTAAAGAATAAAGAATAAACAAATAAAAAGTAAAGAATAAAATTGCGAAAGTCAAGAAAGGTCTAGTGTCTAGTGTTTCCGTCAATTCTTGCTACACCCCATCGGACCGAAATTCTTCACACCTTACAGGATTCTGTAACTAAGGACTAAGACATCTGAAAAGTAAAACTAACTGTAAAAAAATAATAAATCAAATTTAAAATTTCTGATCATTTTATAAAAAAAGCAAAAAATAGTTTTGTATAGGTGTTGGTAGGTAATTAAAAAAAAGAAAAAGAAGAAGCAACAAGAAAGCTAAAACGTTCCTAGCACATTTTTCAGCTTATGGAAAAGGGCGGCATAGCAGACCGTAAATTGATATGTCTTACCGATTAATACCTACGTTGGTAACAGGCTTACGGATAAATACAAAAGAAAAAAATTATGGAAGAAAAATCAATCTATTACGGATACTTTACTGATTCATTAGCCGTATGGGTACCTATGACTAATTAAAAAAAGCTTTGAATATACTTCAAAATTATTTCTAAAAATGTTTATAATTTTGTAACTGATTTTTGCTGATCATTTTGACTAATGACTAACTTGTGTTTTTTACCAGAGAGTTCCCCTCATAAAATCTCAACTCACCTATCACACTATTCTCTTTATCGACTATCTAAAAATCATCATAAGAATTTTTTGAAGTTTTGAATGATTCCATTTGCCTTATATCTCATAGTTTTGGAACTTCATAATATAGCAAAATTTTAATGCAGATAAAGTGAAAATTAAATAATCAAGCTATTATCTAAATATTTCAAGCCATTTTGAAATCCATCTATGATTCTATATTCCTAAATGTAGACAAATTGCTGCCAATTCAGGAGAAACACCAAGGATAAATATATTCAAATGGTACACTTTTGGCAAAAGACACTTCACAGAAAATCTGTGCGAGAATTCTCAGTCTGATAAATAGCACCAGTTCAAGTTGAGATTTCCCTGGGGACACTTAACCCCCTGACAATATTGTGCCGTCGTCGTTCTTGGTCTATTTTGTGAGTTTAGAGAGAAGTCTTTCTATAGTCTCTCCTTTATACTCCTTGTCTCTTTTGCCAGGATATGTTGCGAATAAACTGACGATACAATATCTATCAAGATCCAGGGCTTCATTCGCACACAGCACTTCTTCCCCATTTACTTGCAACTTCGGCTCCCACGTTGCCAATCGCATTAGATGGATCCTTATTTTTTTTCTTCATACCCAAGGATGAGAACTTCACAATGAGGGCTTCTGACCTATTCATCTGCCAAAGAGCTTCCAGTGACTTTTCCTGATTACTTTCATTTTGCTCGTTTTTCCCAAAGACTCTTGAAAGAATTTTCTTGGGATGCTTTCAGGAGTATTCGGAAACTGGGAATTTCTTTGGAATGTCCTGGACACATTCACAAATACACTAATGACCTTGGAAGCTTCCTGACTTCAATGTCAGAGTGTGATTGATGGATTCTGGAAGAAAATTGATCTACTAGCTGTGGATTTTGGCGGAGAAAAATGTATGTTTCAGTGTCAGAATGTGGGACCTTCCACCTCCTTTTTTTCACGCCCTATCCCTATGTCACACATTTTTGTGTCATTTCCCAACTGACAAATATTAATTTGGCAGTCAAGCTCTGCAATATTGGATTTTTCACCCAGGATTTATTGAGCATCATGGTGAAGGGTTATTTCACGAATACAAATTTTTGTACGAGCTGAGCATTTAGAAATAAATTTATGAGAATTGTTGTTGCCAAAACAAAAGCCCATATATATAGGCTCTTGGAAGCAGACCTAAGAAGCAGAATAACTGCTTTATAGAACCAAAATTTTGATAAAATAAAATAAAATTATTTTTTTATTTGATAAAATACAGGAAAATTCTATGGCAAAAAATATTTTGAAATAAAAATGTAGTCATGGGCGTGGGTTAGTTTTATGAACAAAAAATGATAATTTTATACTTGGTGTCTGAATTGTGTAAAGCCTTTAATTTAATGTTCTAGAAATTAATTTGTTGTACTTTCGTTCGCAAACTCCCCACTTAGAATTCAAACTGTTAAAAATCAATGAATATTCGGTAACTTATAAATTCTGTAAAGGGCGTGGCCTAATATTTTTAGCGGAGTTTACTAAGGAAGTCAAATATTAACTTAATTTTAAATCTGCAATTAAAAAAAGGTAATAAAAATAATTTCCGAAATTGCTACTTGGGAATATGGTTATCAACATTTTCCTTAATATTAATTTCTCGAGTGTAGAGCCCATGGAAATTTAATACAGTTGCTTTAGAAAATCCCTCCTAAGGGACTCAATGGGTAGGAAAAGGTGTCGAAGAATGATCTTCCTGGAGCATAAAACTAAAGAATCACCATCGAGAGCAAATTTTCCTTAGAACTCACTGAACCATTGCTAATGCACCATCTTCATCGAAGGCCCTCATTTTGACCAAGTGGCCTGGAAAATCGCTCTCGTGTGTGGATTTTTCATGGCTTGTCCATAGTCTGGACTCGCATTGAAAGCTTTTTGCACCACAAAACTGCAGCGAAGCTTCTGTCATTAATAAAATTAATAAACCGTTACATGACGCAAACCCCAAAACCCCCTTCAAATCCACCCCTTTTTCGCGGCTCACGATATATTACCCAATTAGGCGGGGATAATTAGTTCAGCACTGAGCCTCAGACGCTTCCAACGGGCCCATTGTGTGCTGAGCACAAAAAATGGATGCAATTTAAAAAGCTCCACCGTGAAATGGGCTGCATATTGGGGGTAGGAAAAAAAGTGCAGGGTCGAAGTTTATTGCTTCGAGCCAACGATATTATTTATCTTTTGCCTTATCGATTCTCACCCCATACCCCATCAGCTAATCTCGCGGTGTGAATTCAGTATCGAAGAGCAACTCTTGGCTGTCGAAACTTTAAAATGAGGTCCCTCAGAGTAATGAGGGGTGTTTTGGAAAGTCGGATTGGTGTTCCAAATGAACTTTTTGCACTCTTTTGGCTCAATATTACAGTTTATATTAAAATCAGTGATTAGTACTTTAAAAGATAAAATATTTGTTTCATATATGTAGTTTTTATTATTCAGGTGCTTTGGTTTGGGAAAATGTACACTAATGGACATGGCTTTTTAATGAGCCCAACACCACAAATTGTTCCCGATTTCACACAATTCTAACAACTATTTATTCTCTCTGCTTTTCAGTATTATAAAGAATTATACATTTTGCCAATATGGGATTATAGACAAGGTTCACACACAGTGAACCTTCAAACGATGCGAATTTTCTCTTTGGTTACAAAGAGCTAGCTCATCATTTATTATCCATAAGATAGATAATTTTATTAACCTCATGAGACAAAATGAGAAATGGTAAACTAGCTCTTTGAAAACAAAGAAAAAATTCTCATCGTTTGAAGGTTCACTGTGTGCGAACTAACCTTACATTCCCCTAAAAGTTTACATTTGCATCGTGTACTGTGTACAAGAAGGACCATATTTACTGAAAAAAGCTGCACCTTTATTTAAGAATACGAAAAATTGGAAATTCAGAAAAAATTACAAATTCATAAGCATTTTGTATAACCTTACTGTAAAGGAAATTGAATGAATGTTAGTGGGCGTGGCTTAGAAAACAATCAGTTGCACAAGTGTTTTTTCTATATTTTCCACGTTTATAAGAATCAATATTTCCTTATCTTAAAAACTTTAAAAATTTTCATATACTTATTTTCAATTCAAATCTCTTAAAGAGCATAGTATATTGTTTAAGGCAGATCCTACAATAAATAGCATTCCACTTTACTATATATATATATATATATATATATATATATATATATATATATATATAAAAACGAAAATACTTTGAGGTTTACATAAGGATCACCAAACTTTTGCATAAATAGATTTTTAATGAAACTCACCGGACAAGAATTTGAAAGTAGAGCCTTTAGATTCGAAACTTTGGATTAAAGTAGAGATTTTGGACACTCAAGTGGGCGTGGATTTTAAGGTAATCCAATAGCATAATTTTTATCCACTGCTTTCACTTCTAACCACCTACTATCAGCTACCAACTCTTCTTTCTGTTTTACTTGTCATTTATTTTAATCTTAAAAGCAATATTATCTATGCAAATCACTAGAGAGCGTGGCGTATTTTTAGAAAAGCGGACTTTGAATTTTTTCCACGGTTGAATTTATGAGTGGTAAATATGCTATATAGTGCCACTCTGTCCCCTCTTATTCAATACAAATTTAGACTAAATTACAATTTTATTTAACCTCAAAAAGAGGCATGACCTAATTCTATTAGATTGTTTGAAGTCCGGTTTTTTTTATTTCTCCTGTTACGGGGCTACATATTAAACGATTGGAGATATCCACTTCTGGTGTTTAATGACCCCCCCCCCCTTTAAAAAATGGTACTTTGATGCGTGTTTATCCTTACTACTCCTAATCTCCCTCTATATATCATTAAGCCATGTCATTAATCCTCTAACGTCTGATTCTTTAATATGCATGAAAAAGTAGTGAGATAAGTTTGTCTAGTCCAACAAACTCAAAAATATCATCTGTCCGTTATTATCTTTTCTTAATTTGAGCTCCAGGAGAGAAAATGTAAAGATACCCTGAGGAGTATTATAAGCATTTAGGTATCAAATGACTAAAATATTTTTATTAAAAAATTTCGAACAAAGAGTAAAATAAATTAATTCTAAATGTTTTTTTTATGAATAGCTATTCTATGATTACTATAAAAAATATATTTTTAGAAAAAACTTTACAATTTTTAAAATTAACATTGAAGAAACTTAAATTGTATTAATCGCTCTGATTTTTAACAAATAATTCACAGATCAGCTATGAAAATGTCATTTTCTCGTATATCTTTAAAGCACTATGAAATACATTGTTCATCTTCTGGCCTTTTTCGTGATCTTGGACATTTAATGTCGGATTAGTGATCTCATCATCACAGCCAAAATCTGCTTCTTCGTATATTACGAACAAATCCATGTATTCCAGCAGTTTATCATTGGTCAATTCCAAGAATTTGTCCTGACTACTCACTATGGGCTGTCTTTATGGTAACGTGTGGTATTTCGGGACACTTTTTAGCACTTTCAAGTTTTAAACAGCTTAACGACTTCTCAAATAATTTTTTTATTTGTTGATACAAATATTTATGTTCCTTTTGCTATCTAGAATAAGATTTTTATCGCAAAATGTTGAAATATGCATAATTTTTTTTATACAAAATACCAAAAATGTAAAGAAGTAAGTGTGGTATATTTCGGGACAGTTGGGTATTTCGCGACAGACAAAAGTCACTATTATGCAAATAAATTTCACCGAGCCTGATAATTTATCTTTAAGTATAAGTTCTAAACTTCACTCTTTCATAAAAATTTTCTTTAAATTTCACTTTTAAAGTGACTTAAATCGAAAAAAACTAAACACTGTTTGTGTTGACATCTGCGAAATTGATTACACTGAAGGTTTTGTAAAAAGTGAAATGTGAGACAATTCAAGTGTATTTCACGCTTTATATTAAATAAAATTTCAAAAGTTTCACGTTAATCTGATACGTAAAGAGCTTAATATTCCATTTAGAACTTAAGAATAATTAGAAAACAAATATTTATGGGATTTTTTGGTGTGTCATAAAATACCCCTATTATGTCCCGAGAAGCACCTTGTCCATAAATACCACACGTTACCCTATGCCATTTAAATTGTTTTCTGTGAGAGAAATTATGCAGAACAGTTATTAAATGAAAAGGCTGGTTATTTTTGATTTTTTTTACATCGAACCACCCAAGAGGTTCCAGAGAGTACTTTCAGTTTTGCTCCTAAACTCACAATTTTAATTTTTTATGGTTATAGAACTCAATACCGTAGACTCTCTCAAATTCGGGCATTTAGGACCAAAATGTTACCCGAATTAGAGAGAAATTCGGGCGACAAACTTTTTGAAATGCAACGACTTCTTATTCTTCTGCATACACGTATTGAATTTACGTACTAAATATATTGTAAATATCATGAAAATTCTTTAATAAAGCAAAATCACATCAAAACTAAGTCAAACCATGGCAAATTTGAGCATATTTGATTCATTTGATAAACATAATCAAACTTGAAAAATGTCAACTTTTTTTTCAAATTTAACTGCCGTCCGAATTAAAATGTAGCCCGGTCTTAAAAGAGCCGAATTAGCGAGAGTCTGCTGTATATGAAGTAAAATAACACACCTTTCAGGAAATATAATATTTGCTTCACTCCGAGAGCAAGGAAATTTTCTGTTTTTTCTCTGACCTATCACGCAAAACTGACAACAGCAAGCAAACGACATCTCAAAATGAATTGAAACCTTCAAAAAAATGTTGACAGACCTGAGGAGTAGCCGAGAGACGACTTAGGGCCTTGACAGACATGAGGATTAGTCGAGAGACGGCTTAGCATAATTATATTAGAAATAATGGTTAATGTGCATTTCCATCATTTTCCACTAAGTCGCCTCTCGGCTTAAGTCGTAAGTGTGTCTAGGGCATTAGCGTAATTATACTCGACATAATGGTTAAACTTCATTTCCATCATTTTCCACTAAGTTGTCTCTTGATCTCGACTTAAGTCGTAAGTGTGTCAAGGGCATAAGACTACGACTGAGGGTACTAAACCAATTTTAAATAAATAAAACCTTTATTGCCTCAGTAAATGCGATTTTTGTAATGCTCCTCTGGAGTAACTCAAAAGCGATAGAGGGCTAATCTATGGCGATTTTTCTGTTTAATTAATTCATTTCCATCTTATAAAGAAAAACATCTAATCAAAGAAACGACACCAGTTATTGACAATTTTATAGTGGGGAAATCGATCGAGTCTGAGGATGCGAAATATCATCTTGTAAGTTTCCAACACTTTTAAAAACTCCCAGCCAATAACTTTTCTAGAGATTCAAGCAAATACCCACTCAGGGAATCATTTTGTGAAAAAGAAAATGGTAGAATTTTCAGTTGATTTTCTCCAGTAAATCTCCCTATTTGTGAACTCTTTCGCTTGGAGAATCATGTTGTGACTGTTGCCGAATGTAACAGATGGACTTGAATCTTGTCGCACCATAAATTGGACCCCCCACCGGAAGATTGAACTGCTCCATGAATATTTTCCCGAACCATTCGATTTTCTATCCTCATCCCCCTGGACTTTTCCACCCTGTGGCCATATGGCTGGTGGAGACAAGAAATGAAAATCCGATTGCAGGGTTCTTCTCCTGCATTTTCAACTATGTTGCCTTACCTACCTTCCTCTACGGTCTTTTTTGAATTATGACAATAATCCTCAATGGGCAGGGTATTACCTAATTTCAGCGATAAAAATCAGATTTACCATCATTGCATCACATAAGTTTGCAGTGACCAAAGCCACCCTAATCGCCCTGGACATGGTGCCTCGTTTAAGAAGTTAACTTGTCGTTTGAGACCATCTTACTCTACGCATTTTTATTTCTTTCCACTTCTCTGACTTCTTTATCGAAGACTGCTTTATATCCCTTTTTCCTTTCTTTTATAAGGGGGAATTTTCCACTTTTTTTTCTCTATAGGTAGATATTGAGGTGGAATAAAACTGTATTGGAGGATGTAGCTCCTTAGAGACAATTCGTATTCATGCTCAAATAAATGTGGAAATTTCTTGCATATTTCGAAGAGATAGATTGCGTATAAAAGGGAACCTGTTATATTTAAATTGGTCGTTAGAAAAATTTAAATTTTGACAGTTATTATTACGATTGGTAATCAATTCGAATTCGAAGATAATAATGGAAATAAAATCAAGCATTTTATCTTAATGATTTCATATACTGTATAATTAAATATCATTCAGAAATATTGAATTGTAATACAAAAGAAAGAAAAAAAGAAAACTGTTTACATGAAGATTTTCCTCGGAAATATGCTTCGGAGGTCTTTATACTTTATTACTAATTTTATTTTCAAATACGGAATTTTGACAGTTTTTCATACGATTTGTAGCCTCTGCAGGGGTTATGGACTCTTTCACTGAGAGAAATCCGAAAAAGTTAAAATAACATTCCGGAAATGTTAATTTTGCCCTGCAGTATTGATCCCAAATCGGTGTAAATATTACCCTTTTTAGGTGTGTTCATTTGGTGTATTTGATGTATTTGATTTTACCCTTAAAAAGGTGTAAAATTAACATTAAAAAATGTTGATATATTTTTGCACCTAAAAAGTGTTACAGTTATGAGGAAAAAAAGTTAATCGCACCCTCTTTTTTCTCAGTGTTATTATGGACCCTGCACATTGAAAAAAAATCATTAAAGTGTAGCAGTTTGATGATCCATTTGGAAAGAAATTTTATCAAAATACGTACATAATTTAAACCAAAACTCAAAGCTTAATTTAAGAGGAATTTAAGAAGTGAAGAGACATTTAAATGATGAAGAGTGAGAAGAAGATCTTATCATATCTACCGAAGAACGCCAGATGACTCGTGCATTGTTCATGAAAATCTTAATAAAGCTAATTTAAATTATTAGCATAATTTGATTAATTAGCTCTTCTGGGAATCACTTTTTTCCAATAGAAAGTAAGCATACTTTCTACGGAGTTTGGAACTGTATTTTAAAGAATTTTATTATGTACATATGCATCAAATTTGCATAAATGCTACTGGCACTTGGCAAACTTTCAGAAGATATTATTACCTTTTTAAAATAAGATTTTGATACGATCATGATAATACAGGATTTTTGACCACTTAAACACTGGATCACACTCCGCTGATTGGACCTAACTGCACCGAGTGTCAAAAGCTTTGGAGAAAATTAAGTCTTTTTGGTTTTGAGAAGAGAGCAATCCTGTAACGAACACTGGAAGAACTGAAGACAACACACAACTACGTCAGATACAATACATATTTCAAGATCTTCTTATATAGCATGGTCCGGGGCATCCGGGTTCAAATATACTCAGACTGTTCCTTGAGAATATTTAAGCCTATAAAACTTGTCGGTAACAGATCGAAAGTAAAGGAAATTTATGCAAGGGATCTTCAATAAAATCGATGATCTTAGGTCCGTAAATGATAGTTTGGGATTAATCTTCTCCCCTGAATTTTACAGGTTAAATCGGTTAAATATTCTCTATAGAATCAGCCTGAGTCTAATTGGGGCCGAATTATTTAAAAAGGTCTGAAAGTGCTCCTATTGCCTTCATGCCTTGTGGAAAACCTTACCCCATAATGAACGTATTTCAAAAAAATATTTTTTTTTACTTGACTACTGTTGCAGGCTTTCAGATTGAGCTGAAAGATCAAGAAAAAGTTGGTGAGTTTTCCCTGAGTGATTTATGCCCCCCCCCTTAGATTTTCGGAATCCTTTTCTACTGATAATTGTTTTTCTTCATGTTCTGAACCATGGAAAATATTAATTTTGTAAGAATCGTGGTTAAATATTTTCAATATAATCCCAAAAAGCAAATTTTAGAATGAAAAGAGAGGCATAAAACCAAAACCAATTTATTTAATTTATTTTATTGTATATTACAGAGCGTTCTGAACCGAGATAGCTTAAACTAGGTTATGGTGTAATCTCTTCAATGGGCAGAACAACAATTTTCCAATAGTTGTCCACTTTGAATGGACGGCCAGAGAAAAGATAACTGCCATGATTTTCAGTGAGACATTTGGAGTCTTTTGTTGTCGTCACATGAGCGGGAAATTATTGGGAGGAAGAATATTGGGTGGAGAATTTACCGTGGAAAAGTCATCCGGGGCATTTTGGCCCTAATTTTCCTTCTATATTTTCCTCCATCGTTGTGGATGGAAAATGGACTCAAATACACATAAATAAATAAGAGGGGGATGGTATTTTTGGCACTCTAAGGGCTGTTCTTTGAGTGCTTTTTGGGAATGAGTAGAAATGCGTGCGGATGCCAGGACTGAGATAAGCACTGTCCGGCCCACGTGAAGGAGATTTATGCTCCTGAAAATGCCTTTTTATCTAAATCTGCAAGCAATAGGCAATAATAGTCTCGAGGATTTCTGTCTCTTATTTTTGGGCACAAAACCTCCGAATGGTGGAGAGTGAATATTGAGTCATTTGCGATGGCTTCTTTTTGTCCAACATCCTGGGGGAAAACTTTTTTTTCCACTCAATCGACCTGCCATTTGCCATTATTGGACTCTTCTTTCTTTTCATCCCATCATAGCCCCTCTATATATGTTTTGCAACCCTCCTTCTGAACCGATCTTCGACCTCACTTCCATTTCCTAGAGCAGTACTAGCAGGCCCCATTCCCCATGCAGAAACTGGTGCTAAACAGATTGAATTAGTTCAATAATACAAATAATCACATGTGATTGTCCAATTGGTGATGGTGTTGAACAAAAACCCCTTCAATTTACTTGCATAATTGCTTTAATAGAGTCAGAGCACAGTATCAATTCTACCGCATATAAATACAATCGATAAATTCAATTTCATCCGCTCAATTTGTATTATGTTTCGATTAAAAAGTTACTAACTAAAATACCAGGCACTGGACCCACATTTACATATACTACTTTTACCCGGGGAAAAAGCTCTGAGCTCTTTCGGGATGGGCATTTTCCCATTGAAGCAAGAGTAGCTTCCATCCGATTAAAATGTACACAGGGAATGTTTAATTTCATTAAAAATGCAAATCTAAATTAATTGCAATGGAAAATGAATATTTACGATCAACTCTACATAATCTTAAATATATTTCTGACAATAATTTGCATTTTATAAAATGTTTATAAATGGTACATTCGAATGAAAACCTAAGTTTTACCGCAAACATTTGCTAAATCTCAATATTTGCCAAAGCTTCATTCTGTGCTTAATCGCAAACCACATAAGTTCTTCCTCAGATAACAATCACTAAAATATCTAAATTTTCTGCCATATCAAAAATTATCTAAATTCACCTGTAAATTTTGAATAGCACAAATTTAGCTCAATTTTGCATGCAAAATATCATGTGCACATTTTATTCATTCTGGAAGCGCCAAAAATGAGAATGAGAGTGCAATTCCCATAAAATGTGTAACCAGCAGGAAAATTTCCCTTCAAGCACACGAATCACCTTTCAGTGCCAAAAGGAATATATTCTCAGAATATTTCCCTTCCTTTTTGCCATTGTGATGGCAGAATTTGAAAAAGAAATTGAAATCGAATTTGAATTTTTACATCATCTCAGTGTTACTTAACATATGCATTTTGGTGACGGAGATGAAGAATTGAGAGCTCCTGAGGCTGGAAAATGCTAAGTGATTCTTGATTTGGATACTCCTTATGGAATATTTCATGACAAACTATAATATTTTTGCCAAAAAATGCTAAAGCGAAGTATACTAAATGGAAATTCTGACTCAAATGCTCTTGTATATAATTTTATAGGGAAGATTGCAAATAAACTTGCATAAGATTTATAAAAACAGCATACAAATGTCAAAAATTTTAAGCCACGCCCCCTAAGCTAACTGAAGATCGCATTACTAAAATAACTAAATAAATAGGTACACAGAAATTGAAATTGAAATTGAAAATCAAACAATTGCCAAGACATATTAATTCCGGGAGTATCTCTGAACATTTTTACTTTTTTCAATAAGTCCGCGCATGGCTGTTGAAAGCCAACAGGGCCCATTTGAGTCTATCAAGAATTTTCCGGTCCAGAACCTTAAGCATGAAGACTAAGCTACTACTGCCAGTCCTAATTTATTCGTCTAAGACGTGGGGCCTCAGCAAAGAGAATTGCGAACTCTTAGCCGCGTTTGATAGGAGGATTCAACAACGGATTTTTGGCCCCGTATGTGAGGACGGACATTTCCGGAGCCTATACAACCATGAGATGTATGAGCGCTATCGGGATGTAACTATCGTCAAGCAAATACGCAAATCGCAAGGATGAGGACGACCTAGCCTAGAAAGTCTTTAGAGGCAGACTCTATGCTTCGAGGAAGCAAAGCCGACCCAGCATCCGATGGACCGACGGCGTGGACCAGGACGCCAGCTCATTAGGGGTGCGGAATTCGAGTACAGTGGGGCGTTACAGGCTCGAGTGGCGACGGGTCCTGAGTCAGTCCAAGACCGGTAACTGGTTGTAGCGCCGGTTAAGTAAGTAAGATTACAGGATGTTGGTTGCACGTATTTGACCATTTTGAGTTACTTTTCTAAAGGAGGCAACAAACTGTTGACGCAAGTAAATGATCAACTTTTGGCAAACAATTATTTTTTATATGCAATAAAATGATTTTTAAATACTTAAAAATTAAATAAATTCATAATACATAAATACATTAAATCTATGAATTACAGATAACCAATTTGCAAAAATAATAATAATAAAGTTAATTTAAAAATTAACAAAAAAAAAACAGAATAAATTGAGACAAATTACTAAAAAAATCAATAAAAACCTACATTTTTAAAAGCATTTTAGTCCCTTTGCTATTTATCTTTTTTAGTGAAAAAATACATGAATACGATGATAACTCGATATATTGGAAAATTAAGTTATTAAGATTACGATCCATAATCTTTTGAAAGACTTTACCCCCCAAAGCATCAATTAATTCTTTTAATGTAAAAATAATTGTATGAATCTCAGTCAAAATCAGCTTGGAATTTGTGAGTTCTATCCAACTGGTAAGCATGGTTTCCATTAGGGTAAATGTCCTAATTCAAAACAATTTCCAGACGCTTTAACTTTGACAGAAGATTCAACATATTAAGTTCATATTTTTTTCTGAAGAGAATTACATAAATTTGCTCCTTGATTCTTCTAGAATGTCACTGTTTAGTGAAAATTCTTTAGATATAATTTGAAAACTTCTTAAATACCAGAAAAATACGCGAGTGTAAAATGCTTCTATTGGAAACAAATTAATTCAAATGGAGACAAAGGAAAGTTTCTAATTGGAGACAAACAGTGACAGTGAAATCGCGACGAAAGGCTTTCAAAACCTTGTTGAGTTGCTCCTGAGTGCAGGATTTGTTCTCATTCCTGGTCTTTTCTCCTTTTCCCTCCAAAAAAAAAGAAAATCTCTCCAAAAAAAATCATATTTCCGAGGTTTCCTATTGAAGCATTTGCAGGCACTTCAGAAAAACCCTTTTTGTCCTCGAAATAAGTAATTATTTTATTTGATAACTTCACGTACCGTTAACAATAAAGATTAGCACCTAATTTAATTAAAATTAGCCAGAATTATGACATAAATGTTAAACGAAACGAATAAACAACAGTCACCTCATTGTATTTTTCATTTGAAAACATGGTCGATCGATGAAGAATTCGATGGTAAAAAGGTACACTTTTAATTTTTCTGTGAAACTAACAAATTAAAATTTGTGAATATGAATGGATTTTCCCTTTATTTAGAGCAAAATTAACTAAATAATGAAACTGTGATATAGAAAATATATAAATATAATTATTTAGTACTGTATTTATCGTGTAAACAATGACGTTTCCATTTGGAGTAGCGAAAAATTTCCATTTGGAGCAAGTTTTGAATTCGCTTAATTTACCCTATTCGATATTAGAATAGCTTTTACTTTCAAGAGCAAAGCCGAATGATAATTCTCGAAATGTGTAAAGTTCGAACTAATTATTTCGAGCATGCGCGAATTTTCTTCATTATTTTGGATCGTCTCTTGTGTCTGTGTGTATTTTCAGTATTTTTCCTTTAATGAAGATTGTAGAAAATGGGAAAAACTGCAAGAACATAATTCTTTTGTTTTCTTCCCCATCTCGGCGTCTAGCTGAAAGACCATTGCAAGTAATCAAGGTAATAATTAAGAATGATTCTCATTAAAAGTACAAAATTATTACCACTGCAAACCTCTCAAGCAGACTTCCTGTAAATGTGAATTTATTGTTAATCTCTTTTCTCAATATACTAGCTTTGGTCAAAAGCAAAAATTGTACTGACACCTCCTTGGCTTTTCATTTGTTGTCCAACAGTCACATTCAATCATTCTTCGGGATTATTTTTTTGGTGGGAAAGGAGTGTTGGTGACAAAAGTACTGTATTATAGACTGAAAAGGAAGTTCAATGTGCTTTTGTGAAGTGTTCAGAATTTATTTACCTCAAGGTTCTATGGCAGAAAAGTAAACTTCTTATCGTTTTTCGCAGAAAGAGTATTGAAAATTTTTCACATGCAATCCCTCAGTGGATTGTAGTGAGATATTAACAATCTTGGAATATAGAGTTGGTGCCTTGTCTCCCAACCTCATGATAATTTCACGAAGGTGCGGGTAAATCCTTTAAATTTTTCAATTTCTCCCCCAAAAATTCTTCAAGATGAAAGGCAAAGATATGAGACTTCTTTCAGACTAATAACAGCAAAAAAAACTGCATAAGAATAGCTTTCAATTCAGAGAATTCCACAATTGAGGAAAAAGTGCACCGATATCTTGAGCATCTCGCGGGTGAATTTCTTATTTGGGTTGAATGGGAAAAACGACGCTGAAGATTCCACGAGCACCCACAAGGGAGCTCTTTCTTCTTCTTTCTTTTTTTCTTTATTTTTCGCCAACCCCAAAAGAGTTTGGAAATGTGCACACAATTTCTTTTGGGTTTCGATTCAAAGCAAAAATGTCTTCCGCTTTTCGTAAAGAACGGTATTTGGGAACTTTGGGGAGTGAGGTGCAAAATGCCGCGTCATATCATTCCGCTGACGACGATTGTGACTATGCACACCTCAATGAGGACACTATTGAAATAGAAAGAGGTTTATAAGTACACAAAGCTAGGTGACTATACTGCAAAGCTAGTTCTTTTGGTATTGGTATTCCTCTTCCTCTTGCCAAGGTAGGCGCTATTTTTTTGTGTAGGGGCGGATGTCTCCTGACACTGCATTGGTGTACCTTCTATACGCCAGTTCTCTTTTGCCGCGATTCACTACAAACCACAGCCCTCAAACGCCCTAAACCTAACTCTTGGGCCTGAGGACAATACAACACATTAAAATGATAAGGCAGAACAACGCGCTAAAATTGTTTCACAGGCCGTCATATCACAGATATTTTTCACAAGAACCGACTTGGTCTCTTAATGTTAGTCTCGTAATACTGAATAAGTAAATAAATAATTAAATAGTACGTCACAAAAAACTATGTTGAAATTGCTGTCCTAAAGGAACGCGAAACACATGATCTGTACGCCTCGCGGACCACTGAGAGAAATACGAAAAAGTTAAAATAACATTCCGGAAATGTCAATTTTACCCTACGGTATTGATCCGAAATCGGTGTAAATATTATGCATTTTATGTGTATTAGGGGTTAAAGTTACCCTTTTTCATGTTATTTTTATTATTAAGCTCATGAAACGAGACGAGAAATGGTAGGTCAGCTCTTTGCAAACAAAGAGAAAATTCGCATCGTTTGGAGGTACACTCTGTGCGAACCGTGCCTACATTTTTACCCTTATTATTTTTATTCATAAGGGTTATTTTTACCCTTAAAAAGATATATGTTAATTTTACAAATGTTGATATAGTTTTACACCTAAAAAGTGTTAAATTTCTGAGGAAAAAAAGTTAATCGCACCCCTGTTTTTTTTCTCAGTGGTGGGTATCAGATTCGTGAACTTTCTTACCGACTTTGTCGTCCTTTCCACTAGCAAGTCCGTTTCGTGGTGGACCTGGTAGACTATTACGTCAACCACAAAGACCCCTTTCCCGTTCTTTAACACCAAGTTGGGTTGGAGAGCGTTGCCCCTTGGACGTTCCGCGCTACTTTGCCAGTGGTGAAATCACGAATCGTACTGTGGCTCCATATCCTTCTGTCCTTGTGGCCCTGAGTCTCCGAGACCTCCCCGTATTGCCGGAAAGTCACATCTGGATTTTCCATAAATTTGGCGGTGAAGGTCTGTTTCCCTAGTGTTAGCCTAGACTTGCCGACTGCCAAACCCTGAGAACAATTGACCATTTGACATCCTTTGATGTCATCTATTCATCCATGGAGATGGCTTTCGCTGTGTGTTATGATAGGACAACATCATGGTATGACCACTGCGTCCCTCTTCCACGCAATGTTTGGATCAGAGGTGTAAAACCCCTGGACTTTAGTGGCGATCGCTCATTGAGAGAGAGAGAGAGTAACAACTAAGAGACGAACGACAGAGTTAGTTAGTTAGTTAGTGACTAGATTTGGACCTCTTTTCTAAGATCTCACAGATCCTAATAATTCATTTGATACGTCGGTGTAATATTCTAACGGTAATAAAGTATATACTAATGTGTTGGTTAGGACCAGCAGAGCCGTGAGGAAGCGGGAGAGTCGCAACAGCCCGGACGAAAAAGCCACTGAACCCCACCCCACCAAATTTCCGCGAACGCATAGACAGCCTTTCCCTGGTCAAGATTTACGGTCCCGGTATTCAACTTGTTTCTACGCCCACGGGACTTAAAGTCTTGAACGACCTCCGGAGACTCTATGAACCATTCAAAGAGATATTCTACGATTAGTCGTAGCATAATCCCATAGTTTTCTTGAATGCCCCTGGTCTCATCCAGGCGGCACAATAATGGATCTTTAGGTAAGGAGGAATTGAGACTGAGCTTGAGGAACGTTGCTGGTAGGGGAATGTAGGCATGGTTCGCACAGAGCGAACCTCCAAACGATGCGAATTTTCTCTTTGTTTGCAAAGAGCTGACCTACCATTTCTCGTCTCGTTTCATGAGCTGAATAATGATCTATCTTATGACTAAGAAATGACGAACTACCTTTGAGCCCTTTTCTGAGTGTAGCTCTTTGCAAACAAAGAGAAAATTTCCGTTGTTTGAAGGTTTACTCTGTGCGAATCATGCCAACATTCCTCTATGATTATCTTAAGCCTCGGGATTCCAAAACATTAATCTTTTTCCCGCAGTACAGGAGTCCATTTAGAACGGATTGAAGGAGATGGAGGATTTCTTTGAGAATAACCCTCATTTCCCTATCCAGCTGTCGTACTCGGGTCATCAGGTGGAGGGGGGGGAGCGATGGTTCTCAGCTGTTACAGGGAGTGAGGATTCATGTACCGTGCGAAATAGCAAGATACGGAGGCAGCCAAAATCCTGAAAGCCAAAACCCCGAAAGCCAAAATCCCGAACGCCAAAATCCCGAAACGGCCAAATTCCGGAAAGCCAAAATCTCGAATGTTCGAAATCCTGAAAGGGATGAAACTATATGGAGGATAGTGTGTAGAATAATTCGCCAAGACACAGAAAATGTCCCTTTGCCTCCAGCAAGCGATTATGGCTTTCGGAATTTTGGCTTTCGGGATTTTGACCAGAACCCAGGAAGATAGAAATTCCTCCGGTTGCATCAGGATTGTTTATCCTTTCCGGATAGGAAAACACGTACCTATATTTTTTAAGATCTTCGCAGTTTTACTATTAAAATTGAAATTTGATTCTTAGAATCACTTACTGATTAGCCCCTCGAAGAACCCCATATGCAAAAAAACATTCTTTTCTCTTCATGGTTCACCAAGTGTTCCTTTTCCCACCTCACTGCTGGCGACATTCCTCAACACGTCTTCCTTCTGGATTCCTCGGGAGCTGCTCCATGTGGCGGAATTGTGGCGATGTTGGCGCCCCATCCTCTCAGGTGCTTATTCATCAAAATTTCACCGTGAGTGGCTCATGAAAAAATGATCAGTGAGAGCATCAAAAAACAATTTCCCCCCAGGAAGAGCTCTTTTCTTCGAACTCTGAAGAGAGGCATTTGGTGACAATTAATTGTGTCGCACATTTTCCCACGGAAGGCCTTGCACCTTGCCCTCCGAAAATTGTCCCACTATCTCTTTCAATAATTCACTAGCACTTTAACGGGCTGATGCAAGTACGACGATGGTAAAAGTACTTTACACCCAAAGAGTGGTATTTTCCTTACAAAGTGCCAAGACACTCTCAATACATTTTTAATGGCGATGAGAGCTTTCAGGAATTTGGATTTTTATATGCGTTCAATTTCATTTCCAAGACAAAGCGGATTTAGTAGTAGGGGAAATGCTTCTAATTTTGTCCAGTTTCTTATTTTGGACACTTTGAGGATAACATTGGACACTAAAAATAAATTGATTAAAATGATGGATTTTTATTCCAATATTTGATGAATAATGAATTCTATCTAAATATTTGTTCTTTTTGGAAGATTTTAACACTAAATACGTTAAAATTTGAATATGATTTGAGTTGAAATTGCTTTGTTGAAAATTCAGTGTGAGCAATTGCTTACGAGAAATATGACAGAACTTCGTGGCTTACTTCAGTCTTATTTAGTTTTGGTGAAGTACTAACAAAGTTTGTTCGCTGTTTTTGAGTGATATTATTGAATATTCATTGAATATTGTGTTGATTCACGTTACTGATGATTTGTACATTTGACCTGAAGTGAGATTTGCCTTGTGAATTATATTTTTCGTGTGAAAAATGGGAAATTTTTTAAGACATTCACCAGTGAGGTGATGATTCTTATTTTGGACAGGTGTTTTTCTCACGAAATTTCGTGAAGTTTTAGCTTTTGTGATGACTAGGTTGGACAAATGCCTGGAGAAATGAAGGAGCATCATCTCTACGAAAGAGATGCAGTGAGAAATGCCTTGAAAGGCTCCCGGAAAGGGCAGGGAATGAGCGAATCCGCACGTACTTGGAGTACCGAAGTCAACTCACTTTAATGAATGATATGGAAAGTTTCTGGGCTTCTTGTGACATTCCACGTTTCCCTTACATGACCAGGAAGAGGACTTGGTAAGATTGGTTCATAAAATGAAGAACAATGGGCTTCCTGTTGAAGCGGATTATCTGTCCAAATTTACAGACAAGTTGTAAAAATTAATAACCAAGTTGTCCAAAATAAGAGTCAAATTCACCTCTACATATCAATTCATTTTTAAACGTATTAAAACTAATTTTAGTAAAAATGAGATGATAAATAGCTTGCCAAGTTTCTAAACAATCCTTTTGAAAAGAGAGTAACAAGAAAAGTCAATTAGTATTGAAAATATGGCACTTCAAACTTAGGATATCGATGCTTATATGCAGACTGTCCAAAATTATAAGCACTTCCCCTATATTGTTTTCCTTTTATCAATTCTGAATTAAAATATTTCTTTTTTATTATTCTTCTTTGTAGCAAATTGTTTAAAGAAGTTCTCTCTTATTGATTAAACTGTCGAGTTTAAGCTCTTCGGAAGTTTTTTCTTTATACCATTGATTTTGGATGAGGAGTACCTTCCACCAACTCTAAAAAAATGAATTTCAGAATTTCTGGCTTTAAATGGCAAAAGCCCAGTAGGGTAATTCTGTAACAATATGACAGTGTCACATGATAAATTTTCGTGGTAAATTCGGGAGCAGAACAACATTGAGGTCCGGTGAGCATCATCGAATGTCCATTTCAAGAAGCTCTATTAATTTCTTAATAAACTGATATATAAATCTGATTTTCAACTTTTTCCGAATTTACAACATTAAAATTTTTAGATTTGTCATAAATGACATTGTCATTTTATTACAGAATTCTCTTAGTCAACTAAATGAAAAAGGAAAATCTATTGATTCGCATAATTATACTAAGTCATAACCTACACTATGACAGGAGTTGGTATGTTAAGGTTTTGATAAATTGGGAAATGATACTTATAGACGGTACATTAGGAAAAATCTATTAAAGCTTCAGTGTAGTTTTAATTATTTAATTGATGATTTGGGATTTTCGTCAACTAGGGTGAAAGGAACACCTATTGACCTATTGAACTATTGACTTTAAGACTTTGTCATGCCATACCTGTTGGCACTTTCAGTACTGATTTGGGATACAAAATTCGAACATCGTTATTTATCGGAGAAGGTAGATTGTCCGAAAAACGTCATATTAGGGGAAAACTTTGATCGTTCGCACATACGCTACCCTCAAACATTTCGTATTTCTCCCATATTCATTTATGAATCTTACCTATGGCTATATATTTAAATAGCTAGTCTTAAATCCCATCTTTTCTGAAAAAATTGGGAGTCTAATCCTTTTCTCCTAGATTCAGGAAGCAAAAATTAAAAACAGGTCCAAAATTGTAATTTTGATGTGTAATACTTGATACGATTTTGCACAATTAATATCACTTTTCTGAAAAACGACTATCACAGGTGTTAGAGGGGTTATTAGGGTATATTTAGGTAAAAAAATTTTGGGCTGAAGAAGGCCGTTTTTGTGGGTGGAAGAAATTTCACAAACTTGACTCACATTGATCGATCGCACATAGAAGACATTGCTTCTTCGCACATTTTCCAGGAAACTTCATTTTAGATGTGATTCCTCATATTCACATCTATTGTAATCTACCGATTTGGTCCAGCACTAAAAAGTAAACTTAAAATCTTAAAGTTGATAAACAATAAGTAATTTGACTCAAATAGGCCGCAGTTGAGTAATTTTTAAGCAATTTTGCATTTCTTTGATGTAAAAATATTTTTCAAGTTTGCACAAACTGAATGTACAATGAAAGAATCACATCTACAATAAGCTCACACAGTTTACAATTGGTTTTTGACATAACCTCACTTTTGTGTTGTTTTTAATGTCAAAGAAAAAAATTGTCTGTGAGAGACTGTTTTGTGAAAATTTTGCCCTGTTCACCCTCTGAAGCTCAATCTCTGTGCTAAATCCAGATTCCTGTAGCTGTAGGGACAGAGAAATCTTCAATGATGCGCATTTAAATATTTTTGAGCACATCCGGCTCCGTAGAGGAATGGTGGAATTTTACGCGGTCTTCTCGTTTGCAGAGTTTTTGTCAATTTTTAGCTTCAAAAACTTATTGATTAGAGTAAATTTGGTGATATTTGGACTTTTCAAAAAAGCATTCACCAGATTTACCGTTTCCAAAGTGAAATTCTCATGGAATCAAGCAAAAAAGTGATTTTTAGTGTCATGAAAATATGTCTTAGAAGAGTTCCAAAAAAGTGATATTAAAACGTTTTATTCCTTATAAAAACAGTTTAATCAAGTAGATTGGAGTTCCCTTCAAACAATGATGTGCAACTTTTAGTGTCCGGTGCAAAATTTAAGGTAAAAATAGGGTGTTCAATGATGACGTGAATCGTGTGCGAAGATGGAACTTTCGCACAAAACGCCATTAAATTTTCATTTGGAGAATCTGAGGATTTCCTGGGATTTTGTCAGGTGGGATTATGAACCCTATAAGTAAGAGACTTTTTTGGCATAGTTCGAGAATCGATACGGTTTGTATGGTAGTCAGAAAAAATCACTGAACTTGAACATCATTTTTATGTGCGAAAGTTCAAAGCCTCCCCCTTCTTTCATTTTATTAAATATACTAAATAAGTTTTAACATTTTGACAAAAGTATCAATAGGGGTTCCCTGTCAAAGGTGTTCCTCTGACCCTATCAATAAGTTGCACTAAAGTACTATTCCTGTTATAAGTAAGAACAAATAACGAAAATCCCACTAAACCTCACTAACTTTAATCCTCGAATAACGGTTAACTGACTACACTAAAGATACTCAGCGATTCAGTACAACATTCTTCCGATAGAGCACTTTAACTCAGATAAATCAATCCCGAAATGCCCTAATGGTTCATTTTGGTTTGAAATCTCTTAGTTTTCTGTAATAATCATCCAAAGTGTGTCTCGGCTAAAATCAGAAGTAACACAGATTTTTAATCTTATTCCACAGCTCAAGTTTCAAAAATTGAAAATGATTGGTTTCGGAGAGTGATCGGTTTTCGATTCAAATTCCGGTTTTCAAGAGTTTCCCACGTTTTTCTATTGTTTTTCAAATTGTTCCCTCCCTGGATTTCATATAGGTTCTCAAACATTCCCCGTGGGTTCACTATGAGTGGGTTCACACCAGATTTATTCGAGTTTCCTAAAATCAGTTACCCCTCAGTTCAAGCAATTTTCTCTCGCAATAGCAGAAATGGTGAATTGTTTCAACTTGATGGACTTGTTAACCTGCATCTCACATGATTCCCCATTCTCATTTTCCGCCTTTTTGCGTGGTGTGTCATCTTATTAAGTCGCCGGTGAGAATAGTCGTGCAATCGAAAAAGGGAAGCAGCAACTCGAAGATCTCACTGGGTGGAAAATTTAATCAAATGTCTTGCACACAGAGTGCAAAGTAAATTGGATAATTTTCAAGGCACAAGGAAGTACAATGGAAAGTGCAGGAGACAAATAGGTGCACAAGTTGGGTAAAAAAAAGGCGCCAAATCAAATCAGAAAAAGGTAGAGGTGGCGGCTGAAGAGGTACCTTTTGATGATGATTGCAGACAACACGAGTAGCATCAGAGACAACCGGAGAGGAATGGGAAAATAAGACAACTTTCAGGTGGTACCATTGCCACCTGGCAGGAAGGGTTTGAGGCGAATCGGGTGAATTTAAAAGACACTGTGAAGAAGGATTAGATCTGCAACAGAATAATTCCACTTTCATCCCAAACTCTGTCGCAGACTTTTTCCTCACTTTGTGGTGACATTGACGGGAAAGTTTGCAAAAGTCTGAGCATTTTTCTCTGTTGATGCAATAGGGGCTTTTTGAACTGTGTATCCAAAGATATTATTAAATGACTAATAGATTGGTTTAGGGCTTTGTAATATCCGGCAGAACTTTGTAGTACTCGAGTTCCATATGGCAACACTAACAATGAACTAATCTGTTTTCCACTTTTTTTTATGATGATAACGAGGAATTTCAGTTACAGCTAGTGAACTGCTGTAAAAGATTATAATGCACAATATTATAATTTTCGTAATTAATTAACATAAGTTATCTGGCAACCCTATACATAGATTTAAATAATTTGAAATATTTCTTAAATAAGCCTATAGTTGCTAATTTGATTTAGAGTTGAATTTAAAGAGCAATAAACGCAACAAGTGGACTAATCTCGATGGTAGAAATCCATGATATGAGCTTTGGTTTAACCAAAAATATTATATTTCGATAAAAGTACCATTTTTTTATTAACTTCCAGTAGTAAAACTTTAGTTAGTAAATTTTTACTATAAAATGCAACTTCGTCAAAATTAACTTTAATATGAATCACTTTTCTAAACATATCTGCTGACCCGGTGGCAGCCAAAATCCCGAAAGACAAAATCCCGAAAGCCAAAATCCTGAATGTTCAAAATCCTAAAAGGGATGATATTATATAGAGGAAAATCTTTTGAATAATTTCCCAAGACACAGAAGTTTTCCCTTTGCCTCGAGCTAGAGCGGGTGCAATCGTGGGAGTTGCTATAACACTTTTGAGAATTCGAGGTTTTGGCTTTCGGGATTTTGGCCCATTCGGGATTTTGGCTTTCGGGATTTTGACCGGGACCCAAAATTGTTCGTAAATGTTTGTGAATTCATATGGATTCCGTTCAGAAATAACCGTTAAAAGATACAAAGCCACTCCAAAGTCAAGACAAACCTATTCAAAAATCTACCGGAAGCCTGGGGTGCAAGTTCATTTACTAGCCGCTTTAGCTCTGATTGTTCTGCCATTTTCAATTTCGGTATTCTTGACACTTCAATCGTCAACAATGTCAGCAACTACCTAGCAACCATAGAGTTCCCTGTGTGACGTGCCGCGATGGTGGCGGCCTCCCAAATGTTCAGAAAGTGGTGGCCATCAAAGAGAACTATTGCTTCAACCGCGTTCGTTTTTTCCCAGCCCGTAAGGATTTACATTGGACCAAATCCTGTTCCGAACGCGTTTGCTGAACGGTGTTCAAACAGGGAACTTTCGTTGCTGGGTATGTGTATACGTTTGCTGCAAAAAATGAATTTTTTTATCATTTTGTGGATTTTAAGGGGGGGGGGCGAATGTTTGAATTGCAATTTTATTAAAATAAATGTCCTTTTCATGAACTTGCTCCCTTTTGTGCCTTTCGTGTAACTCATCGATTTAAACGTTGGAACTTAAAACGGGTTTTTAGATTGATATACCTTTGAATCGGTACAGAAAAAAACCTCAACCGGTGAGAGCTTTCAAATCGGAAAGGTTATTACTGAACTAAAGGATTAAGGACTTACAAAATGCTTGTAAATTGTATAACCCACAAACAAGTTCGTAGAAGTTTGTACTTTTTTTTACAAACATTGTTCGTAACATGATGATCACTTGACGAGCATTTTTTGTATTAGATGACAAAATTTTACGCAAATTTTTTGTGTGTTTACGAACATTTACGAACAGATGTTTGTAAAAGTACAAAAAATGTTCGTCAAATGATCATTTTACGAACAATGGCCTCAATTCTGAGACCAAGATCAAGATCAAAATTTCAAGCTGTCAAATATTTCCAAGATCAAGATTTCATGTTCTGACGTGAAACATTAATGGAACGTAAAATGTCTTAGCTAAGAACCAAGATTTCAAGATTTTCCACATTTAACGACACGTCATTTCTGACAAATATCTTCATTTCTTTGCCGAATTTGTTGAAATTTCGCCGTATAAATTAGAAAAATTAATTATATGTTGTATTAAATAATATATTACAGTCCATAATCGGGAATAAAATAAGTGCAAACAAAACTTGTGACATGTGATAAACCCTAAAATGCTTATTCAAGATGTGATTCTTTTGCAGGTATTTTCAGGTTGTAGTACTTCGAAACGTACATCTAGAAATATGTACCATTACGATTAAATTACAAGATAAAATATACCATTTTTCATAGTCATTTTCTCTTTTTGTATCATCTCTTATAGAAATATTCCTCATCAAAAACAATTTCCGCATGAAACTCTTAAAATTGTTAGTATCTTGAAAATTCCAAGCACCTCCGAGAGGTTCTTGGAATTATTTCAAGAAAACAAGAAATTTGAAGTCTTCAAATCTTGAAATATTGGTTCCAGAATTGCAAATCTTGATATCCACACGGTTTGTGTCTTGGATTTCAAGATTCCAAGACATTTGACAGATTTGACATCTTGTGATTTTTTGATTTCAGAATACCAAAATCTTGAAATTTTCTTGATCTTTATCTTGATCTTGGTCTAAGAATTGAGGCCAATGTTTGTGAAAAAATTACAAATTTTTACAAACTTGTTCGTGGGTTATACGATTTACGAGCATTTCGTAAGTCTCCAATAGAAATTCACGTAAAGTAAGTTTGGACAAATTAATCCCGTTTACTCTGAAATTGATACTATATGCCCGAAATGGTCAACATAGTGAACAATCTTCCTTGTAGAAAACCCATCCCTTTGACTGCCGTAAACCTCATTTGGGAGTTTATGTTGTCGTTGGGAAAATAACTTCCCTAAAAATAATTCCCTGGCTCTTTTGAAGACTTTCGGGTGAATTGAGAACAAGTGAGCACTCTGTGAGTGGTTTTTGGATTAAAATTATGCAAAAGACGGAAAATAAGGGGGAGAGATGGATGAAATCATTTGGAGTATATTTCTTCTCTGTGCTCGGTAAAATGAAGATGAATGCCTCTGCATGAATACCATCATGTAAATATAGTTTTTCACCCTGTAAGAGTTCCCCAAAGCATCGCTATGTTGCCCACATGTGTGCTCTCGTCTCATTCAGCATCAGCCTCCTTCTTCAAGGATTACTCATGGCCCGATGGATATCATCAAAGGGAAACAATTGATTGGAATTCGATTGAAATTGAAAATTTCGCTTTATTCACTTACATGTTGTGCTCGGTGAAATTTCTTCCACGCAGACACAGAGATGAAAACCGAGGGAGAAGATTTCAGTTCAAGACGAAAAGTACTTTGAGGCATGAAGACGGAAGGGGGTTGGGCTAAAGTTATTCGAAGAGACTACACCTCCCATTTTTGCAAAGGTGAAACGAAAAGAATAATACTGCAATATTTATGCGAATTGTTTTCCATTTGCAATTCCTTTTGTGGCTGATGGATGGTCAGATTCCACCACACGCAAAAGTCACTTTTCCACATCAATAAACAAGGCTACAAAAACACCCACTGGAAAATTTTCAGATGAAAATCAATGGCTTTTTCTAGCATATTTCACCTATTTTGCAACACAAAATATATTTCTTTACACAAAAAAGGAATAGAATAGTAAAAATTTACCTTTTATCTCTATAAAAGACTAGCTAAACTATTATTGAATTTAAAAAAAATTGAACTCCACTGAACTTCAGTCCATTATGCTGGACTTCGAAATGAATTGTAAAATACACCCAGCAAAATTTAATTGAGAAACTTTCATTAAGTGAGTGGTGTAGGTTATGTATAGATCCGGATAAGCCTAATTATTTTTTTCTATAAAGAATGGATCTGTATAGGTTGCTGTATAGGAACATTTTCTATGGCATTAAGATCCGTGTTCACTACTATCCGTACGTACACGAGAACCGTTTTATGCAAAGTTGGTCAAAACTGGCGCGGAATCTATTTAAGTTCACCAATGTTATTTTTATCAAAATCTAACGAAAAATAAAAATACAGTAGACTCTCTCTCAATCGGGAATATGGGCCGAAATGTCATCCGGATTATCGATAGATTTGGGCGTCAAAGCCTTTGTAAATTTCACAAAAAGCGCTCAATTATAAAAAATCACAATAAAATAGGAAGAACTACAGCGAATTTGAGCGAATTAGCTTCATAATTAAACGTGAAAATTGTCAACAAAATTTGTCGCCCTATTGAAAAAGAGCCGATTGAGTTATAACATGCGTTTGTTGTTTATTCAAAAATGTGTGAAGTAGTTCAGCCGGGTTGGGGAGAGTCGGAGCTTTCCGGAATTCTATGTTTTGTGTTTGTCTTTGTGTATGTGTGAGGAGTCGGGATGTGCAGTTATTGGGTGATAAAATGGTCAGTTCTGGCCGATTGTGGACAGTCTTGGTGTGGTGCCCAATCAAGCACGTATTAAAATTATATTTGATTCCCTATCTAGGGGAGAAGAAAAGTGAGTGGTGAAAAGTGGAAGAGGAGTGCTTTGCGGCCTGATAGAAATTTCTCCGGCTCTAGAGGTCCTACCTTGTTTCCCATGGAGGGAAATTGCATCTTGGGAGCACGGGCAACCCTGAGAGAAAGAAGAGAAGCGCTGCTACCACTAATAACCCCATCTACCACCGGAAGAAAAGAGGATCCACGCCTGATTCACCACCGTATCACCGGATCGACTTGATCATCTCTTTGAGGTGTCTTTGGGAGACTCTGTGGAGGAACATTTCGGGTATTCAGCGCGGAAGGAGAGGGCACAAGACCCTTTTGACTGGAGCTTGGAAGCCTGACGGGAGATATCTTCGGGAAAGCTGTCGAATGGTGAGGAAGTCTCCGGATTACTACCAGACAACCAATCTCCCGCTTGCAGTGAATGAACCCTCCTGGATTGTCTACCAGATTCCCGCTTGCATCATTGAGCCATAGGAAACCTTAAGTAGAACCCCCCCAAATTGCATGTTAACCCCACTAATCAGTGAATTAAATTCAGACTTTTTATATGGGCCAAATTCTCCTAGTCATTATTATTGAATTCCTTTGGGGCTGAAAGGGGTCTTCCTAAGCATAAAAGAGACAACAAATGAAGGGAATTTGGGAAAGATTGAACTACAGAATTGAGAGACTTATGTATGAGAGGGACAGGTAAGGTCGGGTGGAAGGGAATATTCTGGAATTTCGGTGGAAGATCGTTCAGAAAAATCAGCAAATTCATCCGGAACAAATATACTTCTTATAGAGTGAGAGTCTACCGTATTCTTTTTTAGACAATTTATCATACTCATGGGCGGAAGCCCTCTATCTTCGGACGACTCAAACTTCGGACAACTCAATTTTTTTATGTTTCTAATGAATTTGACGCGTGACTCTTTTCTGGAAATTTTAGGCATTTGACTAGCTATTAAAATATGATATTATAATAGGGTCAAGTTAATTAAAAACACGTTGAAAAAATTGGGTTGTTCGAAACTTGAGTCGTCCGAAGGTAGAAAGCTTTCCCTTACATAGGTTTCAGAGTATCTCATCGCCAATCAACTTCTATCAAGCCTAATTGATGACAGTTTTCAGCTCAGACGTAGTATTGTATTAAAAACAATCTTGGTAATTAGAACTTTCCATAGGCTTTCACTGTGATTTAAATCCAGGGAATGCGCTGGCCAGTCGAGTACCTACAATTGTTTCTCATCAAATCATTATTTTACAAGCTTGGCTCTGTGTATGAACGCGTTATCTTGTTGAAAGATCACATCTTCATGAGGTTGAATCTCTATGAAAGTACGTCCTCCAGAAGATCAAAATATTTTTCTGCAGTTATGCTTGTGAAAATCCTGCATATAGGTGTCTTACCGTAGTAAGAAAAATCCAACCATATCATAAGCCTTTCCCTGCCGAAGTTCCTGTACATTAATACTTTTCTGTCTCTTATCTTGTCAGTACTTCATCAGTACCATAGAAAATGTTGCTTATACAGACCTATTTATACAAAAAAAAATAGACTGAACGAATCAACACATAACCCACACTACCCACTTTATGAAAGATTCTTAATTAAATTTCGCTGGGTGTAATAGGTATGACAGATAATAGTATAAAAAACAACAATAAAAGAATTCAATTGAATAAAAGAAAAAGATAAAACCACTAAGGAAAGTACTTTCTCTTTAAAATAATTATTTAAGAGAACCAAAACTAACTTAACAAAATACAAATCCGAAGACATTTTATCTATTGAGTTTACTTAATAATCAACTTGATTGAATTAAGATAATAGAACATCACACTTTCGTACGACCACTGCTAGAGGTATCATCATCATCATCATCATCATTTTCAATGACTTATCCCTATTAGAGTTTCGGGGCCATGACATCCAAATTGGCAACCCACGCTTGACGATCCTCCGCCATTTCAGGAAGATGTTCGGGTTCGATCCCAAACCGCTTCAAGGCAAGATTCTGAATTTCATTCAGCTACCTGGAGGGGAATTCTGTAACACTCTGGCAATTCCATATGACATTGGGTTTGAATCTTAGGAGAACTTTTTCAAAAATGCGATTCTGTAGCCGTGACATTGCCATTTCAGCTCACGTGGCAATGTCAGAAAGTCAGAAGTCACATATTTGAGATTTCTGGCAATTCAAATGACAATGAATTTTGTTAAATAAATCAACCAAGATGTAATGTATTTTCATAAAATCATCAAGTAAAGGGATTTCATTAAAAATTCAATGAATTGCATTTTCGAACTCATATGATATGACAAAAAAAAGCTCGATTGGCATTGTCAGGTTTCGAACTCACGCGTGACAACGCTACAAAAATTACAAAATTCCCCTACTGGTCCTAGGTCTGCCCCTAAGTCGGTACTTCCTAACAATGGCATGCATTGCTTTTCTGGGGAATATTTTACTGCGAGAAGTGTCAATATTGAATATATCAATTTTTCAAAATTCGATGTTAACGGCTCTTGCACACCTTCCAGGTCAGGAAAATTTCATGTAATCGAAATTCACACCTTTTTCCTTCTCAAACGTTTTGCCTATGTCTGTCCCACTCTTTCGGACTCTTCTTCTTCTTTTAAACATCAGACCAAATTAAATTTAGTTCAATCGAATTTTGAGGGCGAAAGCATGAGATAACCATATCCAAAACATTTGAGACAGGAAGAGATGTTAATTTTCATTTAAAAATTGTACTAAATTTACTAAAAACTTTAAATAATAAAGTTTATAGTACAAATATTCGCATTAGGCGATTTTGAGATAATATACTCTTGCTCTTTGTCAAAAATTTTTGAAAATGGTACCATTTTCGATCTTGCAATTTCAATTTTTCAATTGCTTGGATTATACATTCTTTTTCAGTCGAATTTCATTAAAGTAGAATAAATATATAATCCATACTTGAACCTTGAGCTAACCACTAGTTTTTAGAATATTTCTTATTATTTTTTTTAATCTTCAGTGTTTTCTAAAAATTTGCTTACAAAAACAGATCATTTAGAAAAATTTTTATGTTCTGATAAATATTTCTTCCCGTGTACTAGCAAGTGTACAGATAAATAAATCAGGATTTTCATATTCATTTGAAGTGAGTGAAATAATCTCTTCCCGGAACCATGCTTTTCATTTTCCGTAAGTGTTTGAAAAAGTAAAAAATAGTGAGAAAAAACACAAATGCATTGTTCCAAATAATTAAAGAAAATGAGAAAAGTCGTGTATAAAAGAATGAGAATCATCAAAGCTTTCATCAACCCCATCGTGATTCTTTGAGCCGAGTAAGCTTTAATGGATATAAAAGAATTTCTGGAAGAGTGAGTCAAATAATGGTAAAATTCCCATTAAAATAGTTTCATTGTTATCCGTATTAAAAGTACTTTAAAGTTTTTAATATGTTTTTTTTTTTATTTATTTTTTCTTCTATACAGTAAATCTGAATTTTAAGGTGTCACAATTAGTTTTATATCAATATTTTATAGAATGCGCTTCACAAAACTTTAGGGGAAAGTGCCCATGCTTTGCACGGTCCCAAGCTTTACAATGACTAAATTTTTCCTATGTTTCTGAATACATGACTCTGAAATATATTTTAAAAACAAGACACTTTCTCGTAGTTTTCAAAATATAGAAGAGATGAGCCATATTTATTGAAAAACAGACGAAAAATTTAGTCATTGTAAAGCTTGGGGCCATGTAAAGCATAGGAAGCACCTCCCCCTACTTTGCAGAGTGTTCGAATTTGTGTTATTCGAAAGAACGGAAGCTATGACAAATTTCTGACAGGTCATATAAGCCCCAAAGTCCTGTTTGAATTTTGAATTGTACAAATTAGATCTTTCAATACTTATTTTTCAGGAGTATTGTTTGAAATCTTAAAAAAATAATTATTCATTGTTTTCTGAAATATTATTCATATTAAATTTCAATAAAATATATTGCCAAGTATATTGCTTTGTGTGATATTATATCGGACAACAAATTTTTTAAAATCCCATGACCATTTGAATCTCCTCTACGATTTTTTTCTTCAGCATTATCTAGATATTAAAAAAAATATCAATCTGAGAAACAAAAGAAATGTCCGATATTGCAAGCTAACCGAAATTTAGTACAGATCCCCTATTCTATTTAAATAAGAAAAGAAATCAGTTGCTTTCGAAGTGAATAATATTCAAGACATTATTTATTTAATCTTGGCTTCTAGGACGTGGCATAGTTCACAATTGCTGTGCCATTAAGCTGAAATGGTTCAACCAGCAATGGATTATATTCCTGAACGAATCAGAAGTATTTCGGGCTTTCTGGATCCCGTTTCAACGCTGAAATATCAGACCACCCAAAATCAAAATCAGATGTTGTCGAAGTGATTCAAGACAATATTGCTATTTTTCCTTAAAGAAAAGGTGATAATAAGTATGTATACATATATATCATGTTTTTCTGACCAAAGTGACCGACCAAGTGTAGAAACTACCATAAAAGTACTTTGGGTCCAGTTGCAATTATGGTTATGCTGCTCTCGTCCTGTGACCTGAATGTTTCGGTGTGTCAGTTCAGAGTTGAGTAATTTCCACGCACGGTAGAGCTCATATCCCAGGAAGATGAATGGAAATGTGAGAGAATGTGGCACTTTTCGGTCATTAAGTGCAGAGAGAAAAGCTAAGTTTCACAACATACACCCTCATCAATTCGAAATTATTTTACATCATTGCTCCGGGTGAAGATAATCGGAAAACTTTTATCATTATCCAAAAGTTGATTCACACATAATTTTTACTTTAAGGATTTTCGGATGCTGTGTATTTGCCACATGCGAGTGAAAGGCCTGAGGATGCTTTTTTTTATTTTCCTCTCGTAGTACAGGGAACAAACTATTAATTAATCGACACTTCAATTGCTATAAATCACTTAAGGCGATTCAGAATGTTCACCGTTTTCATACAAATTTTGCAAATTTAGGAACATTGAGAAATTCGTGGTGGAATCGAAAATTTGTTATTTTTCAAATATACTGCAACCTCTTCGCGGTGGCAAAATTGTCGTGAATGTTTCATGGGAGGTTAAATCTGCACTTTAGCATGTCAATCGGGAGTGCATGATAGTGTGCATCACTCTTACGAAGAGATATGCTAGAACCACCCTCTGTTAATTGATGCCATCGCTCATGGCCCTAGCCTTGATTTATAGATTGGCTCCGTCACTACACTGGCACATTCCCACCCATCTCCAATCTTTCTGGACTTTCTGGGATGAGCTGACCATTTCACTTCAGCTGACACTGTCACTTTTAACTCTTGCCTATGGAACTGGGACACCCTTCACCCTCTCTAGAACATACCCCGATTCAATAAAGAACGTCAGTCAAGCAGATGGCCTCAAGAAAGTGGAACATTTGCAGACGTTCACTTTCTTCAAAGTCAATTCAATTATCGTGAAGCGTACGAAGTTTAAGTGCATTACCAATTAAATTGCGACAGAAATCAGATATTGTCATAATTAAGTATCTTAAATACATGTGTTTATGTTGAGAAAACTAAAATGGAGTCATTTAATGGTTGTCGGACAGAAGATTCATTCATATGGCTTAAGTGCTCGAATTTCTTAACTGAAATTCGTTTGGAAAAATTGTTTACTAGAATTGTATCATTTATTAAGTGTAATTCATCAATTCGGGGCAATCATCTTCCAGATGGACCCCTAAAAAAAATTCATCAAATAAATTTTGACAAATTTCTGTAATTTCTAATTGCTTTGAACTTTCAAACATTGGGAAACTGGGCTAAACCTCTGAGGACCGTTTGAGGTTTAACTATATGGCTTAACTAGCTTAACTTCTACTCTCTCCAGGGGTCTCTCGACATTTCATTTTTCCATACCTTTATGCATAGAGGCACTGAAGACTATTGGCAAGTTTTTGTCCTAAAGAGAATTGACTTATCAGTCTGATATATTTCGAAATTGTGCATTAAAAGCTATCTAAAAATACATATTTCATAATGCTCGCCGAAATAATACAAGAACTACGAGAAAATTTGGTTAAGTCGCGATGCAATATCTGCAAAATTTTTACAAGGAAAAGTGAAAAATATCTTCACTTTTTATTAGGCTTGATGGGCCCCTGACTTTCTCTGTTCCGAAATAAGTCGTACGTTTGAGGAAAAACTAGGGAGTAAGGAATGGTTTCAGAGAATGTTTTTGTAATTTGCAAATATCTTATGTATGAAGTATCCTCCATGTTCAGGGATATAGGGATCCTACGACGATGGTAAGTTGAGGAATCCATATGTTGAAGTTGCCCATTTTTTTTAAAGAGCTCCGGTAGATAGTTAGTTACTAAAAAATGGACTTTAAATAACATTATATAGGATAGAATTTGTTCTAAATTTTTAGTATGCACAAGTAGAACTCAACAGCTATTACCGATATGACATTGCTCAAATTTTGCAAAATGAACATTAAAAAGAACATCTTTTTTTATGTGTTCGAATATCTGGGAGCTAAATGGTTAGAGATAGGGACTTGGAACCTTCGGCGGATCCTATAGTATAATAAGGAGTACCCTATAGTTTTGTGTGCAAAGGATATCGAAAATTTCACTGTGAAGCACCTGTATGTAAGAAATTGCTTAATCTAGGTCTGATTATTAATACGTTACGTTCTGAAATGGTATTGATATCAGCTATAATATAAAAAAAATCATAACAATCGGATATGTGTTTTGGTTTTAACGGTTATTTAAAATGGGTTACAGAAATGTGAAATAAGAATGCTGACTACGCCATTTTGTAAATCTCGGGTTCTCATATAATTAAATAATTTTTATTCAAATACTTTTCCAATAAAGCTTATAAAAATTATCATATACCATTGTAACATGAATCATGCGTTCCTACGTACAAATAGTAGAAATTAATATTTCAATGAAAAAAATACAAAGTCTAAATGGTTTTTTTTGTCCGGAAAATTTATAATAGATGTAGGAAATTTATTATTCTAAATCTACTTTTATATAACTAGACTTTCAGATAACTTTTTTCGCATATTAATTATTTGCCAAAGTGTTTGTATTAGTACTGAGCCAAGAAGTATTCTTTTGCATATCCTTGTATCCTTTGAACATAAGTCTATTTAGCATGGTAAACCAAATCATGTTTGAGTAGTCCGAAGTTTATACACAATCTTAACCGTTTTATTCTTAAACAGTACGGGGTTTATCCAATTCACAAATGAAGAGATAACTAGAATTCCAAGAAGGATTTGAATTTTACAACACATCCTCTGGTAACAATAATTTAAACCATTCAATCCAATTTTTGCTTTCCAAGTGCGACTTTTCCTCCTGAATAAATCGAAGCTTAAAACTGTACCACATTATAATTAAAAACTATAATTAAAATAAGCTCAAAATTGCATACCGCAAGTGCAGATGACTTTGGCTCCTTTGACTTTGACACACTCTTGTTCGTAAGCTTTTCTTTATTTCTAAAACTTAAGACTGGTCTTTACCGAGCCGATGTACCATGTCTGATTGGTGAGAATCGGTCTGAAACATTATAATTAAAGAAAAGCTTATGAACAGGAGGATGTTATAGTCACCCGCATTTGCGATAACTAAATTCGTATTAATGACAATAAATAAAAATTATCATGAAATTTTAATTGATAGTAATGAGAGCAGTCTTAAGATTGTATTTCTACTAGTTGCTTAGTAATATTTAAATTAGAGTTGGAGATTTCTACTACAAAATATTTAACGGTATTTGTGGAGAAAATTTCATTGTGTAACTATCATGCGCCAGTGTAAGTCGCCAGTCTCTAAATTAAATATTACAAAGTTGAAAAGTTTCGTTTATACATTTTCAAAAATCAACCATATGGAAATTTGATATTAGTATATTCTTCATCACAAGGAAAGTAATATTTTTTTGAATGAAACTTTGCAAAGCTTAACTTTAAAAGTTTCAACAACATGATTCTTTACGATCCATAACAGTTTACATAACCTAATTTTTCCATTTCTATGAAGAACTCTTGCAAAATTGTACCATGACTGCCTCTTGTGATATATAACTTTAGTTTTTCTTTCTCCCTTTTTGGAAAATGCATAAAAGCTCATGAAAGCTACCATCCATGAACGAAAGCTCAAGTGATATAATCCACTTTAACTGTTAATGGGGGTGCTCGAGAGTGAAGACTATCTATGTGATTAAAGTGAAAATCGATTGGGAAAGTGGATAGAATGGAAACAATTAGACGCTCCACTATTAACCTACAATTAAAGTGTGATTCAGAACAATTTCTCTCTCTGGAACGTCCTCCTCAATCTACCTGAGCCACTCATCGTTGCAATAAAATATTGAAATGAATTTTGCTCCTGCAGAGGCGACATTTGATTGAGAAAATTCAATTGGCGCTCCAACAATTGAAATCTAATTAATTCCACTCAGCTTTTCTGCAATTATAGCGCTAGGTGGGTAAAAGAACTCCTTTCTGCAATCCAATCAACAAGTTTTAGGGGAGAATGAGACGCTACGAAAGGGGTTTGGGGAATTGGTGGGACTATTGGTGCTTGGGATGCGTGTTAAAATAGCTGTTGCCCATTAAATTATTTCATCCTGAACCTGTGGTTTATTGGGCTATTAGGCAAATCGTCCAGGGATGCACCACGAGAGACGTGCTATTAAAATAATTTTTGATTTTAAATCACAACTCCACTAGAATTAATCCATTCGGTGGCAGAATTTAAAACACCAACTCTCTGGATGGGGCTTGTCTATTTAGCAAAACCACTCTCTGGGCCATTGTCTGCGCTTCGGATGGCGCTGGAGGATGAAATTGCAACCACATATAGGTTGAATTGAAGATTACATAGATTTTGAGATGATTTCTCGCAGATTGGTTCAAACGTTAATTTGAAATTTCAAAATGAACCGGCAGTAATGGCCTCTACACACTAGTTCAAATTGTTCAAATTGAAGGGCTGTAAGGATGTCAAGTGACGTATGGCCCCTGAAATAAAATATCAAGAGAAGATGTTCAAATTGAAGTAAATTGCCTGCGCTTGTATAGAAAACCTCTCGAATTCGAATGAATATGGATATAAAATTCTCTAGTGTGTAGGCCCCATAAAGAACAATTCTGTCAAACTTGGGACAGTTAGAAAAATAATTTTCATATCTTATTTATTGATAATTTCTTAAAAGAAGACCGTGTTAAAAAATATGAAAATTAAGCAATTAAAGGTTTATAGTAAATTAGGGATTGAACTGAGAGTTAATTAATTGCAAGAGTTAATTAGTTAATTAAATATTAACCCTTTAAGGACGAGTGGGACATCGGTGTCCCAAAAACAAAAATATTTTTTTTGACTATAGAAAGTTATTTTGATCTCTAAATAGTCCGAAAAAATATTTTTATTTCTGGGACAACGGTGTCAAATTCGTGCTTAAAGGGTTAATTAATTAATTAAGAGTTAACTGACCTTTATACCGGTTGGTTTTTGCCCATCCTTAAG
Organism: Phlebotomus papatasi; assembly: GCF_024763615.1. NCBI lineage: Eukaryota > Metazoa > Arthropoda > Insecta > Diptera > Psychodidae > Phlebotomus > Phlebotomus papatasi. Next base: position 61,926,350 of record NC_077223.1, read on the forward strand.
AGAACAAAATGCCCTTTAAAAATTCTGTGATTGATATATTTCTAAGACATTATCTTATATTTATGGTGTCAGCCAATTTGTGCTAGCTAGTATACAACTTGAAAAGGACATTCATATTCGAAACTTCGAATAAAGCTTAGAACAGAATAAAATCTATACTAGGGGTGCAATTCTGAAGTGCATCCAGTCACGACTAGTAGCTCTAGCCTCACTAATAGTTATACATTTTTAAAAGAAATAGGAATACCGCAGTATTTAAAAAAAAAATAACTTTTAACTCAGAAATAGTATGTACATTAAAAACGATTTCATGGCCGTTCTGTGCCGTCTCATCCGTATGCCATAACCCTTTCTGGAGAGAGAATAGGATGAGATATCGACTAGTTTTTGGCAAAGGCTAAATTTTTTATTTATTTATTTATTATTTATTCACTCTCCAAAAAATATCTACAATGTACAGTATAAATCTCGATGAACGGCTAGAACTGGAAAATCCATTCCCTTACCCAATGCCACAGTTTTTCAATATTTCCAAATTTTGTTTTCTCAATAACTCATCCCCTGTTGCATTACTTAGTTTCAAATTGTAGGATGTTAAAGCTGGGTCTAACGGCGTTATCACACTTGCACATTAAAATTTTAATGTGATTCACATTAATTGTCGCTTGTGAGCGTCCAAATATGTTATTTGTGTCTTTGAGTCACTTAATATTTGGGGATTTTCTATTTATTGATAAAGAAGTGGACTTGGCCTGCAAAAATAAGTTTAAATTGACCTAAAGCATAAATATTTTTCACATTAAAAAATTAAAGAGTAAATCGCATTAATTTTTCGCATTAATGCTATAAATCAATTTATATCAAATTTTGAGGGCCAAGTCTACGTTTTTATCAACAAATAGATCAAATTTTGAATATAAAATGATTTAAACACACAAATTACACATTTGGACTCTCACCAGCGACAATTAATGTGAATCATATTAAAATTTTAATGTGCAAGTGTGATAACACAGTAAAAGAGCTTTCGATTAAAATAAAACTTGACTCAGATTTTAAAAATCAGATTTTAAAACGGCCATCGCCCCCGTTCTAATTGTCAGAATATAACTTTGTTTGGTGTTCCAGAAAAGTCTCGTAAAATACTGTCGAATGTTTCGAAAAATAGGCGATTCATTAAATGTCATTCTGAAATAACACCCACAAGTTTGCAAAACTAGCCCCGATGATATGGTTTCTGGTTCTTCCAATTTTGTCAAAAAACGGACACCAAAACTCAGACTTGAATATTATGGTGCCTACACACTAGAAGCAATTTTTTTGTCAAAAATTGCCTTTTTAAAAAAAATTCTGACGTTTCTGCCTACAATGATAGGGGAAATTTTCTTTGAAAGGCATTTTTTAAGGAAATTTCTACTAGTGTGTAGAGGCCATTAGTCAAGAATTTCCTACTGATCTATCTTTCTGTTTAAGCCATAGACCTATGTCTAATACTACAAAAATATTCAAACACCACTAATTAGTTCACTTTTCTCCTATTTGTCAAATATCTCTCGTAAATATGTCAAAATTGACAAATTGCACTACAAAATTTTCACTGTTTCCGTGCTTTATTTTAAAAACAAATGCTAAACTTTTATTTTATCAACTCTGTTGAAACTGTCGAGAAGTGAATGGGTGGAAAATGACGATGAGGGAGAAAAGTGCACCACAAATACGTCTCTGTGTCGGCGTATAACGATGTCATTGTCATTACTTTTGATTACAATTGCTGTGCAATGCAAACAGAAAATGACCATCCGCTCCCTCGGTCGGAACAGTGCTTAGAAATTGTCGTGTAGCCCCAATTTTGCCCTAAGGGCGCATTCTGAGTTATTGGCAGTTCTGCACCTGATGCGACGTGCCATCTCACACAATAATGGACCAATTTTCCACCCAATCGCCACCCAAACTTTTCTCACATGCAAATGTCCATCTAACAGTAGAACAATCAAATTCTCCACCTTCTCAACCAATCATATAATTATTGAGGAATTATGAAGACACCTCTGAGTTCTATGGACACAATAATTGGATTATTGACCCGCACGTTTCAATGATGACTCCAATGACATAATTTGATTCCTTCGTCATTTCTATTCTCAGAATTTGACATTTGCTGACAGCAAAATTATGACAAGGTACTTACAGTAATATTACTGCAATTGCTAAAATTTACAGTAAAAACAAATTCAATTTCAGATGAAAGATTCAAAGTATTCACGAATTATTTCCACTTGGCTTGTCACGTTTATTAATCTTTTGTCCATGCTCTTGAATTCAAAGTGTATCAATTTCATGCAACAATATTCGGTGTCGACCGAGTATTCAAATTCGAATCAATCATCAGTACACTCATCTCCAGGCTCATACTGCCTATTCAATTGTCCCGCAACATTTCGTCATTATCCAGCAACCGAGCAATTCTAATTGAGTTTCACAGTGAGATAAATCGCATTCAGGTGATTCAATTTGCTGGCCAATTATCTTGAATGAAGAGGAAGTAGGTAGCAAGGAGACGCTTTAATTGCACCACCATCTTGTATCATAGTCAAAGGCCGCTAACGTTCGATGCGTTCTCTCAAGCAGCAACCACGAGAATCAGCTACTGCTGTGGAAAAGCATCATCATTGCATAGGATACATATCAGATTTCAGGATTAATAAAAACACTTTATTATTTTATTTTACTATTGCTTGGTAATAAGTTATTAATTATTCAAATAGAGAACTCCATTATTTCTATTGAGCGCATTGAAAGAATTAAATAATCAGCAATCCATAAAAAAAGCTAAATAAAATATTTTAGAGATAATTGCAACTCTTTTATAATCTATTCCTCTAATATGTGAATTACATCCATAGAAATGACAAGCCAAATCCATGATTCGAAAGAGAAAACTCCGACAATAAGAGACTTTCATGCGAAGCAAAATTTCATTTAAAAGCAACTCTGATGACAACTTACTATCTACGTGATACAAATAAGTTTAACCCTTTAAGGACGATTGGGTCACCGGTGACCCAAAAAACATTTTTCCTACGGTCATCTAAAGTTGTGTTTTAACCTAAAAAGTCAGAAAAAGCGATTTTTGCTGACCCCTGTTTTTTGACCCTCTAGTCCTTAAAGGGTTAAAGAGGAGTTAGTACCTCATGCTAAATGAACTTAACGTATAAATACTCTGAAGACTGAACAGAATCTGGTAATTTTTATCCCGATCTTACCTCGCAAAGCAGGGTATGACAGAACATTGTCAAATAATCCGGCAAAGCCGTTTGGAATGAATACGGTTCTACCGGTTCTAACCACCCTATCCCACAGATACCGCTTTGAATATTCTATGTGGCTTTTTTGGTTGCGTGATGTGTGCTTTTGGTTGGTTGGTTGGTTGAACATTTTTTGCTTCCCAAACCTTGTTTTAGGCCTGCCCTGAGATTAGCGTCTCTTCACAATAGCTTATACTTCAAGATAATCTTCCGTTTTAGCAGTTTAGTTGACCCTCTCTTCATTGATACATTGATCATTACCATATTACTTTATTTAAGACAGAATGTCCCTCCGGTGAGCGCCGGTGTATTGAGTGCAATCTTTACAATTTACTAATTACAATTTACTAATTTACTTCAATGGTTCAACGCGCACTTGACCGATTTGTAAATGTTTGTGCCGAAACAGGTATGAAGATGAACGACAAAAAGTCGGAGGTAATGGTGATTTCTCGATGGCTTGCGAAATACACCATACATGTTGATGGAAAAGCATTGACAAAGGTGGAGAAGTTCAAGTATCTCGGGGTGTTATTCACAAGTGATGGTAGGTTTCACGCCGAACTATCGTCGCGAATCGGTCAAGCTTCTGCAGTAATGAGGGAGTTTGACGGACGCGTGGTGAGGAAGGCCGAGCTCAGCCGTTCGGCTAAGTTAACGGTTTTCAAAGCTGTGTTCATTCCTATTCTCACCTATGGTCATGAGATTTGGGTAATGACCGAAAGTATAAGATCGCGAGTATAAGCTGCCGAGATGAGGTACCTTCGGGCGGTTAAGGGAATCACTCGTCGAGATCGAGTGAGGAATGTGGCCGTTCGTGAGGAACTAAGAGTCGAGGAACTGCTTCTTCGTGTTGAGAGATCACAACTTCGATGGTATGGACATGTTCAGCGCATGGATAGAAAAAGATTCCCCAGAAAAACTATGCAAGCCATTTTGAGAAGGCGTCGACCTCGAGGCAGATCTAGGACAAGGTGGCTGAATCAAATTCAGAATCTTGCCTTGGAACGCCTTGGGATCGAACCCGAACATCTTCCTGAAGTGGCGGAGGATCGACAAGCCTGGGCTGCTAATTTGGATGTCATGGGTCTGTGACCCCAATAGGAATAAGCGGTTGAAAATGAATGAATGAACTTCAGTGGTTCTTGGTTAGCCTATTTTTTTGATTTAGTCAAGTTTTGGTCTATACTTTCTGCCACATCAGTTTCTTGCAATTAAGTAGGAGAGAATTCTTTTCTTTCTTTCTTGCACAGCAAACGGCTTGGTACCATATCAGAACAATACTTCGGATCAACGGAGTTTTGACCCCTCAACACGAAAAAGCCTTAACTGCTGACGAACATCTACTTTCCTTACTCGATCTTCATATGGAGTACACGGTTTAAATTTGTATAGCTTCATCCTCATCTATGTATGGTAAACATTTGGTAAACTATAGTTAGCAGTGCAGGCTAGCGAGATGTAGTTTACCCGAACGGTTTCCACTTATAGAAATCGATCATCTGCCTTGTCAACTGCACCTTCCTGAATTGACGGTAGGTTCGAAAACGTTTCAGTAATTTCAAACACTAAGAGATGCGATCCAAACTGGGCGCTAAACCCTTTTTTTATATTTCTGAACAAAAAGCTAATGCACCGAATATACAAAAGAAATTGTATGAGTTGCCTGCTATGCAAACCTAGTCAAACCCAGTTACTGAAACTCTACGATTTGAAGAAGCAATAATCCTTTTTTTACACGGGAAATATTCATTATTTGGCTACACCCATGGTCACTCCTATGAATTTTTCTCAGTTGAAAAAAAAAAGGAGTTCCGAATGACAATCCCTTAAATCCTTCTGATTCCAAATGAGATTGTGCTCTAGCAAGTCGCATCTCGCTCATGTTGCTGTAGATTGTATAAGATAAAAGGTTATTTCTTGAGTAAAAAAATCACTGGAGCATTAAAGTAAATAGCGTGCGGTGAGGCGCGTTCTCAGAGCGTCAGCTTCCCAAACTCCTCGCCAATAAGAATTTGAGTCTCTGGATTTTCCCAGTCACAGCATTATACAGAGTATTGAGTCATATTGACGAGAAGGTGGATTGGAAAGTATCTCATTTTGCTGCCAAACACCATATAAATTCCCATGGAGTCTTAAATAATGAAATAACTTTTTCACCCCCGAAAGAGCTCCACATCTCCACGATTCTTGGGGAATCCGCTAAACACACCCTCCCAATATATCACTCACGCCGACACAATGTTCACCACCCCTTTCACACAGAAATCCATCCTCCATTGTATGCAAAAGAAGGAAAAAAAAAGGCGACAATCCGCTGAAAAAAACGCATTTACTGTTTATTTAGTCATTCAATAAATATTTAATGGCGTGTCACTAAAAGCAATAGCATTCTCTTGTCGGGTAAATCTCTGAATTTGAGCATCCCTTTGTATTCGCGACGTAACACACCCAGGAAATAAATTCCTCTTTTTCCGCCTTCGACCTCCACGAAAGGACCAAGTGCTGGAAGTTTAAGCTGGAGGTGTGATGCTAAGAGTTTAGTTCAAACCGACGGTTTTATTGTCTTATGTTTCTGCATTGAGAGAAATAAAATTCAGCATCTAACAAAAAAGAGATTTATAGCTGCTTTAGAGAAACCTTGAATAAAGTAAATAAAATTAATAGGTAATCCCCTCGGAGCATATTTTTTGTAACTTATTTTAGATGTTTCAAGTCCTAAAACCGCGATCGTAATAGCGACAAGCAGTTGAAAATAATAATGATATTGATGGCAAGTTCTGCGTAAGGAAAACGTAATCTTTACGTTATTAAAACTTACTTCCAATCTATTTATTTCAAATTAATTATCGATTTGGTTGAAATGATATTCACGATTTTCCTGTTCTTTATTAGGTAAGATTCTTAATAATATCACCTACTATTTTTTATATAGGGGGCGCTCAATGAGTCAAGTGGTAGAGCACCCGCTCTATGATTCAAGTGTCCCGGGTTCGAATCCTCTTTAGGTCACCAGGAATTTTTCTGGCGTTAAAGGTGTTCGGATTGCATCCAGTGAGCTTCACTGCACTTGATTCCATGGGCATGGGACTGACAACCCCATCCCGTACAAGAAAAAATAATAATATGCATGTCTAGAAATCCCCTTGTAGTAAGGCCTAGTTCCTTCATGGAATGTTGTGCCAGCATTATTATTATTATTAACATTAACCTGTTTATTACTGGTAACATTTTAACCCATATACCAAAGTGTTCTGGAAGTATAATATACTTCTAGTCACTTACGGGTGAATAAATTGCACATCTATTTTGTGAGAAAACTATCAGTTTATAAGAGACAGGCGAGGAGTCATCAAAGTCTGAAAGCCGATAGGGGAATGTAGGCTTGGTTCGCACAGAGTGAACGTTGCGAATTTTCTCTTTGTTTACAAAGAGCTGACTTACCATTTCTCATCTCGTTTCATGAGCTTAATAATTATCTGTCTTATGGCTAAGAAATGACGATCTAACTCTTTGCAAACAAATAGAAAATTTGCGTTGTTTGAAGGTTCACTCTGTGCGAAGCATGCCAACATTCCCCTATCTCTTTCTGTTTCGTACTTAAGCCGGTAACATATAAACAAACTATTTTCATGGATTCGGGTTCTTTCCAAGCTTTAGAATACTAAAACTTTGCATTTAGACCATGTATAGGGGAAAGTGCTCTCCCTTCGAACGTTCATGCCTTCGAATAATGTGAATTTTTTTGTTTTTCATAAGAGATTTCCTCTAAATTATAACGGAATTATCAACAATTGATGATAAGCCAACTAATATTTAATAGAAATGTGTAATTCTCTTAGGAAAACTAAAGGAAAATTCACATTATTCGAAGGCATGAACATTTGAAGGGGGAGTACTTTCCCCTACCTTTTAATTCATAAAATATTTTGCATCTGCGTATTATTAAACTTCTAAATATAAAAAAAAATTGTAAGCAATCTTTTCGTTCGTAATTCTAAAATAATGAAAATAAACCTGGAAAATACTTTTTTGTTGATTAATGGTAAATGAATTAACCTTCTACCGCTTTTCCAACCAAAATTCCATGCCCGCCTCTTCAGCTCTCACGTTTCGTGTCCACGAACGAGCGGATGACTGTAAGCTTAGAAGAATTTTCGAGCATGGAAGCGAGAGCGTGAGGTGTTAAGACGAAAATACCGTGGGATGGATTCGCCACTTCTGCCAAATTGAAAAGTAAAAAAAGATTCCCATCCAAAAGGACGAGAATGGATGCTGAAGGGATATTTCCCAGCTTTTCGTCTGCATCCTTCCGTCTATATGTGTACCGTTCGCGGGTTTTATTGAAGGGCAAATGACGGCAATTATTATGCAGTGGGTGGCACGATTACATTCACCAGTGTTAGGTGGTAGATCCCCCAGTTTTTTGGAGGAGGCGCATTAAATAAATCCCCTGGATCGCTGACACTTGCCGTTAGCGTGTGACCGAAACCGTCTGCCGTCCAAGTAGTTAAATTGCACTGTGAGCACAGAATCACTTTTAAAATATAATTATGGAGCTCCTGGAGGAGTTGTGTATTCCGTTTTCAAATACACCAACCCAACGAAATGATCTCTCTTATGGCATTTCCTATGTATTTTGATGTCTTTTGTACGCGAGGGATTTCGCGGGACAATTACTGAGCTAAATTGTATACTTTAGAGAGCACTTTTTGTGCAATAATGCATGCGAAAATTGTTCTTTCTCCAACAAAATTCTGCAGCAACTAATGCTATTTCCATAAGGAATGGTATACATTTTATGCAGAATTTTGATGAATAATTCAAAAGCTTTTTAGACGGGAAGGTTCGCAGAACATAGGAATATGATGGGAATGTAATGAAGATCATGTTTCACAACCTAAGGTCGACTTAAGAGAACATGATCTAAATCTAAAGACTTGAAGTCAATCTTCCGTTTTAGCACTCAACGGAATAATGGGAGGTGGGATTACGTGTTACTTGGAACCCTTGGAACTGTATGGGGCTATTATATTCTGTGGCATTGAAAATATGCTAAGTATGAAACCTATACTAAAATCAATTTTAAAAGAATGTGGTATTAATTTTTAAAAATTTATTTTCAAGCCAGAGGGGTCCGTGGTGCAATTGGTAAGAGCAATTGACTCTTCGGCGGTGTGACCCCCGATTAGACTGTCATAGTTGTAAGTTCGAGGTCTCGCCCGGTGCAAATGATTGAAGCGTCCGAAGGGACATATTTCTTATATATACACATTGCAAACTGAATAAAAAATTGTAAACTGAACAATGTACAGAAAGGCAATAAAAGCCTGGTTTGGCATATTCGAGCCATATACACAGTATAGATTATATTTTTAATAAATTATCCATTGGTATAGATTTCATCACACTAGGTACTTTATAATGATACATTTTGTAAAATATCTAAAAACTCTGAAAATATAATCTCCATCAATTTAAGAATATAGATATTATAAAAATAAATCAATCCCACAATGGTACAGCAAGATAATGACTTTTGTTACAAGACAAATCCTATAAAACTCCAAAATCAATCCCACATTAGGGGAAAGGCTCATAATTTTGTCCAGTTTCTTATTTTGGACACTTTGAGGATAACATTGGACACTAAAAATAAATTGATTAAAATGATGGATTTTTATTCCAATATTTGATGAATAATGAATTCTATCTAAATATTTGTTCTTTTTGGAAGATTTTGACACTAAATACGTTAAATTTTAAATATGATTTGAGTTGAAATTGCTTTGTTGAAAATTCAGTGTGAGCAATTGCTTACGAGAAATATGACAGAACTTCGTGGCTTACTTCAGTGTTATTTAGCTGTGGTGAAGTACTAACAATGTTTCTTCGCTTTTTTTGAGTGATATTCCCAGCAAAACTTCGATCTGCAATTCTGCACTTTTGAAATTTTAACGTTTCTAGTCATTCAATCGGATACTTCGTGTGGCTTCGGGATAGTCGTGCGACTTCGTGAGCATCGCGAATTTCTTTCGTGTTTTCTAACCATTTCCTTCCCCTTCGTATTTTCTATTATGGCTGATTTAATAATATTGTATTATAACATTATAATAATATTGTAAAAAAAGAGAGTATTCACGTAAAATTGTTGAATAAAAATTGAATTTTAAATAAATTGAAACACATATTTTTATGTAGTTAAAATAATGTTTAGAAACATTAGAAAGGGTAGAAGAAATGTAGAAATCATCTAAATACTCTAAAGAAATTCTGCCGATAATTTTAAAATTTTCTATAGAAATTCTGCAGAAAATTCTGCAGAATTTTCATACAACGATCGGATCCACCTTAGAACAAAATTCTGCAGAAATTCTGCTGATTTTTCGGCAGTTAGTAATTCAAATCTGACGAATTTCTGCAGAATTCTGCAGAATTTGCCGGGTGGGTTATTGAATATTCATTGAAAATTGTGTTGATTCTCGTTAGTGGTGATTTGTACATTTGACCTGAAGTGAGATTTGCCTTGTGAATTAGATTTTTCGTGTGAAAAATGGGAAATTTTCTAAGACATTCACCAGTGAGGTGATACTCCTTATTTTGGACAGGTGTTTTTCTCACGAAATTTCGTGAAGTTTTAGCTTTTGTGATGACTAGGTTGGACAAATGCCTGGAGAAACAAAGGAGCATCATCTCTACGAAAGAGATGTAGCGAGAAATGCCTTGAAAGGCTCCCGGAAAGGTCAGGGAATGAGCGAATCCGCACGTACTTGGAGCACCGAAGTCAACTCACTTTAATGAATGATATGGAAAGTTTCCGGGCTTCTGTGAAATTCTACGTTTCCCTTATATGAACAGGAAGAGGACTTGGTAAGATTGGTTCATCAAATGAAGAACAATGGGCATCCTATTGAGGCGGATTAGCTGTCCAAATTTACAGCCAAGTTGGCCAAATTAATAAACAAGTTGTCCAAAATAAGAGCCAAGGTCACCTCTACTTATCAATTCATTTTTAAACGTATTAAAACTAATTTTAATAAAAATAAGACGATAAATAGCTTGCTAAGTTTCTAAACAATCCTTCTGAAAAGAGAGTAACAAGAAATGTCAATTAGTATAGAAAATATCGCACTTCAAACTTGGAACTTCGATGCTTATAAGCAGACTGTCCAAAATTATGAGCCCTTACCCTATTCTAAAATCAGTACAATAATGTTTTAGTAGGGTAAAGTGATACAATTTAGGCATAGTGTTACAAGTTGGACAAATCGCCGGTACCAGTTGGACAGGGATTTTTTCTTGATAAATACAGTACTATTTTTTTTTAAGCACAAGGAACCAAAATTATAATAAAGCATTAAAAAGATTAAAAATATACAAATAAAAATGAAGTACTAAATTTGTCAGGAAAAAAGTCCTGTCCAACTTGTACCATTGTCCAACTTGTACCATGATCCAACTTGTACCATTTTTCCCTATATAGCTATTTAATTAAACCTCATTTTACGTTTAATATCAATCCCAAATAATTAAAAAATCAGTCCAATAATTGCTTTACTTATAAATAAAACATTATTCTAAAATTAACCCCATGATTTCCCGAGTTCGATATCACAACGAAATGTTATTCTTGTTATTTTGGTATTAGGGTCATTTGCCTAAAGCGAGACAGTTTGGAAAGCTGGACAAAGCAGTGTGGAATGTGAGACACCTCCTTAAAAACTTGATAATAAATCAATCAAATATTTCAATTTTCGATAAAAAGATTATTAAACCCAATTTTGTGATTATATGAGAAGTTAAAAATGCAAAAATCGTTATAAAACTATCAAAGGGTGACTTGCAAGAAGAATTTAAAAAATGTATTACATGCGTGATATTCATAACCTTGACACAGTAGTTGTCATTTTCTCTGTTTCTTATGGAAGTTGCTAGGAAAATATCGAAGTGTTTTGTTTGATTTTTCGGCATAATTTTTGAAATATTGTTAAGTCCGTAGTGAGAATCGAAGAACATACATCCATTTATAAGGTGAATAAAAAATTTTTGTGAAATATTACATTTAAAAAGGATAGAAAAGTGATTTAATTTCGTGTTGCATTCAAAACAAGTTTTATGAAATCTTGGACAAGTTGATTTTGTGAATGAATTTGGTGGTTTTGTGCAGTGAAATCATGTTAACAAGAACGGCAAAGATCCTACTAAAGTATCCGGAGAAATAGTTGCAACAGTAGTTAGCAGCTGATAAGGAGAAAATCTCCTGGAAAAGGCTGCAAGGATTTCCAGATTCCAAAGACCACTTTTTCTGATAGAGTGGGTAGTAAATATCGCAAAAACACCTGGAGAAAGACAAATAGGAGTCTCTACAGAACTCCCAAAGCAAGTGGAAAAGGACCTGGTCGGATGAGGTATCCAAATCTGCTAAGAAGTTGCATCAGCTTTAAAGCTATAACTGCTGGACAGCGCGAGGCGTCTGTGAAATTTACAGAACCTCTTTTTGGTTGAACTTCCAGGAAATTCTTGGTAATTAGCGTTCTTCAACTGTTACCCGGACATAAAGGAGGGATTAGCATAACCATCAAATGTGCAAGTATACAGAGAAAACCCTCAACATTTGATTTTCTACATATTTTGTATGATATTTTGCCATTAATATAACTATGTCCAACTTTCCAAAAGTTTTTGTCCAACTTTCCAAAATTTTGTCCATCTATTCAAAATGTGTTATTATTTTAATTTCCGTGAATTTTCCGATTATTCAGTTGCAATATTTAATAACAACTGTTAAGATTCTATTAAAATATTTGTCAAAGAATCCCATGATACAAAAAAATGGTAAAAAAAATAATTATTTATTCAGTTTAAAAATTCATTTGAAATTAATTTTTTTCTTAAGTGTCTCGCTTTCCACCATTCACCCTATTCTGAAATAATACGCCAATTTGCTCAAAATCAATGCCAAGAGGTTTTAGAAATTAATCATGCAATGTGTAAAAATTCAATCCTATCTTATAATTAATACCATAGAGGCCAAAAATTATTTTCAAAATGCGAACTCAATCCCCCAATATTCTTAAAATCCAAACGATATGGTTTAAAGCAAAAATCAAAAAATCAAAAATATGAAAGTCTTTTAAATCCCGCAAATATCTAAAAATTAATGCATTATTTTTCTATGGAAAACTATAATTATTCATGCACTATTACGACTATAACCTTCCCAATAATGTCTTAGAATTCGATGAATTATTTATAGATTTGAACCTCCCACTATTTTTTGCAATTTTCTGTAAATTCTCCAATTAAGCCATTAAAGAGCCAACAAAGAAACACGTACAGGAGGTATTTGTCACATTTTCCTATTGATTAGATTAAAAGTTTTCCATTTGGGAGAGCGTGACTTTTGCCTATTAATTCTGCAAATTCAGTTGAATCACGAAAGAAATGTGAAATTTTTATCAATTTCGGACTAATAATAAAAAAAAATTTATGAATAAATAATTTAGATAAATATGCTTGAATTTAAATATTTCACCAGCAATTCTTTTGCATAAAAGGTGACAAAAATGGTAGGGGTTGTCGTGGATAAAATCAACTTACTTTTTATTGTTATGCTTATGATTGCTTTCTTGACTGGGCAATTTCATTGTGGCATTACCCTCCTTTATGGTAGAGCATTATTGTTGCTCATTTTCCAAAAATTGCCCCACTAATTCATCCAAATGCTGAGCATTTAAATTAAATATCTAGCCAAGGAAAAGCATCAAAGGAAAAGTCTTCAAGCATGGATGAGGACACATTTAGAGAATTTTTATTGGTATTTCCACCCAACGAAAAGCCGCCGCGAAAGTAACAAAAGTCAGACATTTGGGGAATGAGTTGGTGAAATTATTGGAAATTGCTCTGTAGGAAAGTTTTCTCGGGGTGGAAAAGTGGGGTGGGTTGGGCGAAGAAACGTATTGGATACGGCAAAAATACGCCCAAAAGATTTTCTTAGTTTGTCCCACCAGAAACAATTCAAATTTGAGAACTTTGACTTTTAGACAACTTTTATCACGGAAGAAATTGTGTTTTCTTCCCATGAAGCAACTTCTACTGCCTGGAACTTAGTATTGCCACTGACAGTTAAACTCAGATTTTGGCTTTGCAATTGGCAAAGGATTGCAAACGGAACAAAATCTCTTTTGAAGATTCTAGAGATGATCCCCCACTGATACATTGCACAAAATGACATTTTGATTTATTGTCAATGTTTCCAATATGGCGAAAAATGGCGCGAAATTCAAAACTATTTCATACTAATTAGATTTTGCAACATTGTAATAATTTTCATATGTAGCAAATTCCGACAAAATTAAACCAGAATGCAAATGCACAAGGAATAATTTGAAATTCTGTCCATTTTATCTCATATACATTCAATTGAAAGGGATGGGCTTTTGTTGAATCCCTAATTCAAAACGGTTAAATAATGAATTTTAATGAATAAATCTCTAAACTTCCTCTCAAAAGCATCACATAGAGAGCTTTTGAATTCAATTACATCGTCCAGAATTCCATTTTCATGTATATATATATAATATATATACATATATATATATATATCCAATGGAAAGTGGGTCTCAGCAAAAGTGTTAATCACGGTGCTATTTTTGCAGCACTAATAAATGCTCACTGGAATGAAATTATTCATCTCTGGCTATTTCCATTCAACTATCTCTCATCACATTTGAAGCTCTGTGAGAGCCCATGAAGCTTTTCGGTAGGGACTGGGGGGTCCTAGAAGCAAAAGTATTAGCATAATGCAAAAGCTTTTCTCACAAGCCAAAAGGCTTGATTGAATATCATTTTAATATCCTTCCACGTGATCGAATCCAAAGAGAATGAAGGAAGGTAATGGAATTCTTTGTCTTGCCATCGATGTGAAAAATCTCTTGTGTGGAAAAGGATCCGAGGAAGTCATAAATAATTCGATTGTGTGGGATGAATTTTGAGGATGGTGGAGCACAAAAAGAGTGTCCAGTCGTGCGTTCACTTCTATATCGGAGGCAAAGTTTTCATGTTGCAGGAGCTTTAGGACAATCCCCGAGCTCTTACAGTCCGAACAGTGAGAGATGGCACAGAGCTTCTTAAGGGCAGATTGCTAACAGAATATTATGCTTCATGAGAATGGTAAACATTGTAATATTTGTTTATCATTAAATGAAATGTATGAATAATATGAAATGCATGAGTATAGAGATATGGACTAATAAATTCAAGATACTAACCCAAAGACTTTTAAGAATACCCCTCACCCCTCCCTTATATAAGACATATGCAATTTTATGCCCTAGACACACTTACGACTTTAGCCGAGAGACGACTTAGTGGAAAATGATGGAAATGTAGTTTGACCTTCATTTCTAATAAAATTACGCTAAACCGTCTCTTGGCTTATCCTCAGGTGTGTCAAGGCCCTTAGTGAGCAAATTAGCACTTCAAAACTGATTAGAAGGATTCAATAGGAATGGAATTGAGATTAATTCGACATTGTTTTAAAAATTAATGTCTCAAATATTACCAAAATATCTATTAAATTTGATCTATTAGATTATAAATATCTAAATATCTATTAGATTTGATATCTATTAAAATTAAAACTAAACCTAATACAATAATGATCTAATTAAATACTTATGGCAAAATATCTCAAAAATAATATCTAACCTATCTAACCGTGCTATGACACTAGGATTTTTTCAATTTCTAAATTCAATTTAATTTTAAGATGAATTGTTCCTATGCGTTATTTTGCATTAAAAAACCATTTGAATTGGTAAATTTTCGCTAATTTATTAATATATATTCAATTTATTACAGTTAAACAAGTAGTCTTTCGAATCAAATTGTTCCTAATAAATTATTTCACTCATAATTAATAATTTTGTAACCAAAAAGTATAATAAATACGATAAATACAGTGATTCAGTGATAAACTTAGAGGAAGTGAAGCTTCAGGAGTAATTCTGTAAATTCCCCCAAAGCCATTTGAAGGAAATTGTTGTGTCAAGGAACCTCAGTTGGAATGACTTCATACAGATTTTCCACAAGACTATATGAGAGTCGCTTCGTGAGTCCCTTTGCCCATAACTCTTTCTTCTGGCTTTGGGGATCCTTCTTCATAACAAATAAGAGACTTATAATACATTTTAAGTACTATCACACATTTTCCGGAGTCATTGACAATTAAAAATCTCGCGGCAATATTTGAAATAGAGCAAATTTCTTGCAAAATGTGTCCTGGCTGTGAGAATTTTCTAGTAAAAGAATCTTATAATGCTCAATTGGCTCAATTGAATTTTAATTTAAATTGTGAAAATCCTAGTGTGATAGCACCGTAATTTTCATAAAATAATTTCATATGCTCTCTAGTTGGAAAATGATAATAGTTCCTAAATGCCCTGAAAGCAATGCTATAAAATGTTTGAAGCTCAATACCATAATAACCTTAACTAGAAACCAATCGTTTAAAATCGTTTAAAAATCGTTGCAAAGCGTCTTATAATCAGTATCATTCCAGTTTAGATAGAAACCTATTCTAAAAGCAATGCCGGAGGCAATGCCAAAATGTCTCAATGTTACAATACTTTAGCTAAAAATCAATACCAAAATGTATTCATACCACTCTCTTTGATGTCTCACCCGATTACAGTTGCTTCCCTGCTCCGACTTTCTAATTTCTATTTGGGTATTCTTCTTTTTAGATTCTTATGTATTTGATTTTCTCTCTTATGTTAACTCTCCCTGGCTTCTTTGGTTTTAGGTTTTTCTTAATATTTATTTACATTAAAAACTGGTTTATTGTTCTGAACTATTCTATTTATGATATTGATGGTGATTTTCATTTTATTTTCTGGGTAATACTTGCACTTTCCTTTGCAATTTCATTGGCAACGACAACGACACGAAAATCCATATGGTTTTCCAGTTGCCTACTAACCTCGTCCCTTTGCTATACACCCCAGCAAAGGGATTTTTGGGCTCGAGCGGCTCGAGTGTTCAAAATACATTAAAAAAATGTTCTAAGCTTAATATTATGTTATAATCCTAAGCGTAGGTAATGGCCTCAATTCTGAGACCAAAATCAGGATCAAAATTTCAAGCTTTCAAATATTTCCAGAATCATGATTTCGTATTCTGACGCGAAGTAATTATGGAACTTAAAATGTTTTGGCTAAGAACCAAGATTACAAGATTTTCCACACTTTACGAAACGTCACTTCTGACAAATATCTTCATTTTTCTGTTGAATTTGTTGAAATTTCGTCATATAAATTAGCAAAATTAATTATAGGACGTATTAAAGAATAAATGAGAGTCTATAAACGGGAGTACAGGAAGTGCAAACCAAACTTGTGACCTGTGATAAACCAAGAAATGGTACAATGTTATCAAAAAAGGCCGAGTAGACATTGACAAAACGTCCGGCCTAAGAATCTAAAGCGAAGAAGAAGAAGAAGAAGAAGAAGAAGGAGAAGAAGAAATTTTCGAAAAGTAAAAAAATCATTGGCTCTATTCCGTATTAAGAGATTCTTTCGCACTTTCAGTGAGACTCTTTCGCACTTAAAGTTGGAGTGAAATAAATTTAAGAGAAGTGATTGTAAAACGAGATTCCCCAGAAAAGTTATGCAAGCCAATGTGAGGAGGCGTCGACCTCGAGGCAGATCTAGGACAAGGTGGCTGAATCAAATTCAGGATCTTGCCTTGGAACGCCTTGGGATCGAACCCGAACATCTTCCTGAAGCGGCGGAGGATCGACAAGCGTGGGCTGCTAATTTGGATGTTATGGGCCCGGGACCCCAATAGGGATAAGCGGTTGAATGATGATGATTTTAAAACGAAGTAGAAGAAAAATGTGAAAGTCCCAGTGGGTATATTAGGTCTGCCACTCACAGTTTATTTTGTGTACCAATCGATCGACATTGGCGCGACATGCGTGATCCTGAAGACTGATCATGCAATGAGTTATATTTGCAAGATATTGCAGGCTGATCGGCGAAATCACCGTCACCATGGAGACCGATCATCACAGTCACTGCGATCATGGGGACTGATCGGTGCGATCTGCCGATTTACCATTCACAGTTCATTTTGGGTGCCAATCCATGTAATCTTGGGGACTGATCGGTGCGAGTTGCGTGATCCTGGAGACTGATCATGCAATTAGCTCTGTTTGCGAAATCTTAGAGACAAATCGACGCAATCACCATAATCGCGATCACTGCGATCACGGGGACTGATCAGCGCGATCTGCGATCAGCCACTCACGGTTCACTTTCCAGCCATAATTATACCCGCCTTGGAAAATCCTGCGCTCAAATATCAATTGAATTTGTCGTGATGACAGTTAATCAAATTTTATTTTTATTGATCATTTACACAATTATTATTCCAGTGTTTTTTGCTGTATCTCTTTTTAATTATTTTGGAAAATTGAATAGTGTCGCACGTTTAGAAAAGAGTGATATACATATTTACTTCAATTTAAAGCACATTTTAGTATACAGTAGAGTTCCTCAAATTTGAATATTTGGGGGGTATAGATGACATTTCTCACTCCTCAAATTTGAACGATATTTTCAAAAACGTAACGGAATTCATGTGAAATGCACTTTCCGTCAATTAAGATAAACAACTTTAGAGAATATATCAATGCAATTTATTGTGAAATAAATTAAATTTGTTGCGGAAGTTAATATAAAACGATAATATTGAGGAAATACTAGAGAAAAATGGCACTCCACGCAAAACTTTTTTCACATAACCTCAAATTTTATATTTTGAACTCAACTGTCATTCAAATTTGAGGAGTTCAAATTTGAGGAACTCGACTGTACATAGGCAAACGGATCAAAAATTGCCAAAATGGGATAAAAGTTGACCAATTCAAGGTGTTCGATTTGGACTTACCCAACTTATTCACAACTGTAGACTATTATTGTTTAGTTTCATCAACGGGAGATAAAAGTTGGTTAACTCAGAGGATCAATCAACTAATTATTTATAATGGCTGTTATCTGTCGTCAATGCGTCAAAACCAATCACCCCTTTTACGATCATTCATTACGAATTGTTTCTCTTAAACCACAAAATTACGTCTTTTTATTCTCAGTGTAGCATTAATTTCCCAATTATCAACCCCTTTCAATTTTCCTCTCAATATCACACAGAATGACGCACACTCGGTCCTGTGTTTACGTTTTTGTGCCCTCACTCACGGCGATAAATCACAATTCTTTTTTACCCAGCGCACACCTCTCCGAAGGTCCCCGCAGCTTCTCCTAAAGTGCATGTCGAAGAGGCATGTATTGGCCGTAAGAGCATTACAGATGGAGGCGCCGGGTGAATACGATAGGACGCTTTTTTCACCTCCCAGAGACACTCCGAAATCCCGAACGGAGGTGGGTGATAGAGAGCTTGTTTACTAAACACTCCTTCCGGGTCGAAGGACCATGAGAATGGGAAACGGTCGAAAACCAAAATGAAACATTGCACTTCGATTTTTGCCATTGACGTTGGTCGTGTGCAAAATTTCAAACACCTCGATATTGTACAAAGATTCTAGGAGACAAATATCACCTTTCAGGGAACGTAGAAGCTCAATAATTTTTCTCTTCTCGTCCTGTTTTTTTTTTTTAACAGAAGATTGAAGAGTTTGATAATTTGAATTTAAATTCAATGCATTTAACTGATAAATTAAGTTAAAAATTTAAAAGCGGATTGACTTTAGGAAAACGATGTCCATCGTGATTCTAGGAAGCTTAATGCTATATATAATACAATTTTCTATTACAGTATCTATGGATTTTTCAGGGCAAGATATAACATGCTGACGCCATTACATTTATTTGAGTAATGACCTAAATAAAATGCAAAAAAAATAAATCAGGATTTAATGAGTTATTTCTACAATGGAAATGGCAACAGTTAATTGACTCTTATGTGATTTTCTCAGTGAAAATTCTGATAAATTTCCTTTCACAGGGAAACTTTTCATGACTCCCCAAGAAAAGCTTTCATTGAGAACTTTTGCTGACTTTTTCCTATTTTTCACGCCCATTCGCAGTGAAATTGCTCAACTTGGAGTTTTCAAGTGCCACCTTTTGCATTTTATCTTGGTGAGAAATTTACTGTGAAAACACCTGAAACATCCTTGAGAGGGAAATGAAGTGAAGCAAGGGGGAGAATAGATGAGATTTTCTGTTGTAGAAAAATCTCTTCATAAATTTTCCAGCATCATCCGTGGAAAATAATATCAAAATAGTCCCACATATGATACATTAATGAATTATTGTGTGATTGTGCTCTTAATTGGTCCAATAAATTCATTAGATCTCATCATTTGCAATAACAATGAAAGCATCTCTCATTTATTGACTCTCTCATCATCATCAGGGATAATTGTATGCAAATTGAGCGGAGTTATTGAGTGGAAAAATATCACCTTTCCATCCGATTTTTTTTCACGTGGATATATTGTGCAATTTTTGGCAAAAAAAAAGAAAAGGTCGATGGGTGACATTGGAGGCAAATATTGATGGCTATTAATGCCAGTTATGCGGTGCGTAAATAAATATTAATAAATGGATTTATGAGGGGTGATGTCGTTGCAGGAATATTAAAATTTATTTGTATACGTTCACTGAAAATTTCATGCAATAAATTAATTATTAATTCGACTCATTCTCACGTCCAGTTTTTTTTTCAAGCCACACAATTTCACATATTATATGACTCTATTTGATTAAATCGCGCAGGATTTTCTTTGTTGTTAAAATATTAAATTTATTATATTATTTTCTAGTGCTCGTAGTAGGGGAAAGTGCCCTGCCCATGCTTCGTATGATCCCAAGCTTTGTAATGACCAAATTTTTCCTATGTTTCTCAATAAATGTGACTCATAGCACCCATATTTTAAAAACTAGGGGAAAGTGACCAGTTTTTAAAATATATTGCCGAATCACATTTATTGACAAACATAGGAAATATTTGGTCATTACGAAATTTTGGATCACGATGCAAGCGTATGTTCCCCTGATTCCTTTTTCGATTTTCATAATGGTAAATGTACCAAATTCCGGCCAGCGTGCAATTCCGGCCAGCTTGCAATTCCGGCCACTTTTTTGTTTCTCGAATTTCCATAAGTT
Source organism: Phlebotomus papatasi (assembly GCF_024763615.1). NCBI lineage: Eukaryota > Metazoa > Arthropoda > Insecta > Diptera > Psychodidae > Phlebotomus > Phlebotomus papatasi. Next base: position 61,946,844 of record NC_077223.1, read on the forward strand.
TTTAGTTTTGGCATACTCCAGAGATTATACAATGCTAAAAATAACAAAAAAATAACGCTTCGACAAACGAGATTATGTGAAAAAGACATTAGAACGGCAAGGAACTATGAGAACGATTTTAGAGAAAATAAAGACATACTGTCTACAAGGTTCCAAACAACACTCCTTAAGAAGTAATAAAATATACATTTGTATTAAAAATATTACATTTCAAACACGAAACTTTGGCGCTTCCATGCAACTATGCCGAAATTTGGCATAATTATCCTATTGCAGCTTCACAAGATACTGAAAATTGTGAGTTTGATGTCTTATTGCAGAAATGGTAGGGTCGAAGATACACCTATTGGCACTTTAATAAATCATATCTTGAGCTATTGACATCCTATGTGGTATTATTTGGAATATGAAATTTGAACACCTATCATCATAAGAAAGAGAAGATTAATTAAAAAACGTCCTTACATTTTTTTCGATACATTATATAAATTTCAATATTTTGACGAAATTGCCAATAGGGGTGTCCTTGTCGAACAGGTGTTCCTTCGACCCTATAGCGTTCCTGATTTTCGGAATTCTCAAAATTATTCCTTTAATAATTAATACTTTTTAAGTAACAGCAAACTTGTGCCAAGCAGTTAAAAAATATGCTCTCCAGTCATTACAATCATCGCTCTTAAATACTATTAGTATCGGTAGATCGTTAGAACGAATTCATCAAAATTGAGATTTTTCTTCTATGTTTAATTGGAACTGAGCCATATCATAATGTAATTTTTCTTCTCAATCTGTTTGTACTACTAAATTTATAGCAAGTCTCAATTTTTTTATTTAAAAATAGGTGAAAAATCCCAATAGGTGATAAACTCCAAAAGAGATTAAATAAAAATAAATCGTTAAATTCCTTTCAATATAAGCCTTTAATAAAGTATCCTGTGGTATCCTTTAAAGTGTTTCTCTCGCTGCTTGTTCTCTAAAATTCTTAAGAAACAAATAGGTTGATGGACAAATGCCGTAATTTTTCCGAAGCTTTGGAAGTCTTAGAATTTTAAAATCTTGTAAAAATATGATTTCTTTGCTGATAATAGTCAAATTGAAACTCAAAACAGACTTATTGTGGATAAATTCTTTATTTTAAGTTCAAAGTTACAAGGGTTTCACATAGTAAGATGTAGTGGATGATGTGTAGTTTCACGCAGCTGAACCTTTTTTTCAAGACCCTTGCTAAACAAATATAAACTATATTCAAACTGATTATATTCCGTTAGTTCCTCTTAGATACTGACTATTTAAAAATATACAGACCATTTCCTAAATAATTATTTTTCTCCCAATAAAACATCATTTTCGAAACTGATGCATACGTGAAACTACCCAACCCTTGCATAACAAGAAAACTCTATCCTTGTCTTCTTTTGGATTTTCTGGATTTTCTACAGGGTCTTCTTCGTATTCTTATGCACCCTAAAATTGATAATAAAAGTTTATACATGGCTAGATGATGCATTTTGTAAGTTCATCCTAAAGAACCTAAATTGAAAAATAACAATTTACGTACGTCTTCCTGATTTGCAGTTGGTTTGATCAGAAACACATTGATTAGGGAAAGTAGCTTTTTCCTTTCTACTGTAAATACAACAGATTTCTCCTCCTTTTGGTTCACATTTTGCGGGACATTGAAGATCTAACTGTCCCTCAGTTGCAGCTTTATGAAAGAAATATTATTATTGTTATTATTTTATCACTATTTCAGACTATTTACTTTACCAAAATAAATCACCAGAAGCAAAAAAATACAAACAAATACTTTCATTGTTCTTGTTTTGTACAGAAAACTAACTTGAAATGCTTGCTTCTCTGTATATTTATATCATTTTCAAAGTCTTTTTACTATAATTATATTAATGAACCATACCAGATCCGAATTGATTAATATTCATAAATTTCTAAGTTCTTTATAAATGAAAGATTATGTACTGATAAGAAATTATTGGTAATAGTTTAATTTTAATCGAATTTAATAGTATAATAAATTTCCGATAAGAAATATTTATTATTATCAAGAACGATAAAAATTAATGTTTCGGTATTTAATCAAATTTAACACAGTTTCCTTTATCAAAGTTTCCTTTAGTTCCACAAACCCATTGTGAAGCTAATTTACATTATGATAAGCTTCAATTCCATTTAAAAATTTGAAAAAAAGTCCAATTTCAAAGATAGCCCAATCATATGGTACCCCACTCTCCCCTATATAAAACTTTCTCTTTGAGTGTGGGCCATAAAATTGATAACATTAAGGACACGTCGCCGGTGTCTGAATCGAGAGTGCTACAACTTGTTAGAGGGTCATTGTAAGACCAGCTTCAGACCTGAGACTTAGCCATCCGACTTAACTCCCCTAATTCCTAATCAGGCATGATTTTTTAGAAAAATGTTGTTTAGGATTGGATTATAAGAGCAAATGATTCAATGATTCATTAAATTTTGAAAAATCAATAAAATTGCTTGTTATTAAGATTTTTGAAACCTTCGGGAACTGGGCTAAACCTTCAGTCTGAAGCCGGCATAAGGATCTCAAATCTGAAATCCGTTTGTCTGGGCCATATTTAGGTTTTCTTTAAATATGCATTTTTAGTTTCTTTTTACATTTTTTCTTATATGAGTGGAAACTAAAGAGATTTCCAAATCTAGAATTTTTTCAGGAGCTTGATTTATTCCAGAATTAACATATTTTTGGTCAGAATTGTCAAATTATACCTCGCTTAATTAAATATGTTTAATGTGGATCTTACTGCGTAGGGGAAACTAGGGCACCACCGCACACTTTTGAACTCGATTTTGACAGAATTTTCCAAGAAAATGGTTAATTAAATTTCGATAGGTGATTAAATGTAAATTTCGTGTGTGGTAAATTTCGATATCTTCCGCCATTTTAGAATACCCACAAATTTTGTTTTCTCAATAACTCAGCCCCTATGGTATCGATCGATCTCAAGTTTTAGTATTATTGCAGATTTGACCGGAGACCACGACGGCAGGGAGGAAAACAAAGGCCAGAGAGTTTAACCTCACAAACATTTTATTTACTTCACAACTAACATGAAATTCACGGGAATCTTGGGCAGTTTATCAGTGCAAAGAGGAGGGATTCGTGCTTCCAAGTATAGTGAGAGTTTAAGAGCTTTCCGGTTCTAATTATCAGAATTTGAAAAAAAATTTGGTATTTTGGAAAGCTCTCGTCTAGATCTACAACTATTATATCACCCTAATTTTATCCGATTTAATCAAAGTTCCGATTAATCGAAAAATCGAATTTCGAAATTTCGAAAACTAGACGATGTTTTTTCTTTAAATCTTAGTATGTAATAGCTGAGGTCGAAACCTGTTCAACGGTGGGTCGAACTCCTCCCTCGATGTTTTCTGATCCGAGCTATAATCGAAAATGTCTTGACTGGACCATATTTTCGGTGTTTATGAAGCGATTTCGATGAAATTTTAGTATATATTGTACCTGAGATCTAGATTTTTCTAACGATGTGTCCCATCCGCCTCTACACCAATCCACTGTACCCCGACCCTTACTGTATCCAAATTACTCTATCTTTAAAGTTTATAAACCGATTTTAAAAGTAATTGAGGTTTATCATACTGTAATTTAGCTTCACAATTGCTTTATAAAACGAAATTATATCATGGTAAGGTACAGTTTTATTTAATATAAATAGGAGAAAAATGTCCTATTGCCTATAGGTATCCCAATTCTCAGTACAAATGTGCCAATTGTGTTACCGGTACCAATAGTTCTACTGGTACCGGCGATGCTGTAAGTATGGGTGCTACTGCTGGCTCCGGTTATTATTAATCATATCGGGATATTTGTTACAATTTAATCATGTTATGTCAATCTGCTAAGTCCCTTTGTAGACCTCCCAAGAGCGCCTTCCCCGCGATGTGGATGCATCTTCCGAAGTTTTTGGGCAGAGGCGGTGCATTTTAGTACGTTATGTCATAGTGAAAATGTCTTTTTTTAATCATTCAGTGGGCGGGACTCGAATTCACAACTGTAAGAATCGAGTCAGATCACATCCGCCCAAGACCGAACGGTCTTGGTATTACGCCACTGTGATCCCCTGGTGATGCTGTAGGTTTCGGTCGTATCGGTGGTGCTACTGGTGGCATATACTGCGGATGAGGCTAGTACGGGTGGTGCCACCAGTATGGGCCCTGATGCCACTGGCCGTACGGCCATTATTAATAGTTGCAACTTTTGTTAGAAGCAATTGGTTAAAGTCGTGTAGCAAGTAGTGATTCCAGAACCGAGTACCCGACCCGGGTACCCGCCAGATTTTTCCACGGGTATTGGAACCGGTTCCTAGCCATGGAACCGGTTCTGGAACCGGTTCTGGAATCGATTCTGGAACCGTTTTTTTTTAGAAAAATTAAATTGAATGTTCCAAAAGAAACCCTAGGAATTTTCAATTTATATTGGAAGTACACTGCTGGCAATAATCATAGCTCCACTTTTTCATACTGGAAAAACTTTGAAAAAATTTTTTTTAGAAAAAAATAAAAAAAATCATTTGAAGGTATTTTCATACCGATATGAAAAATTGCCGATCGAATTTCATACCGTTAGAACTGTGAGTATTGTAATAGAATCTTTATCAAAATGGCGATTTTCGGGTGGCAATAATTATAGCTCCACTCAATAAATTTGGCTCCAGGGTATTTATTTTCAATCAGTGAATTCCTTACAAAATTTCAGCAAAATTCATGAAAAACTTTATAAAAATGATTCTAATTAGGTTAATCTAGTTATTAATTTAATTACTAAAAGATATTTACCTTCACTGATTGAAAATAAATACCCTGGAGCCAAATTTATTGAGTGGAGCTATAATTATTGCCACCCGAAAATCGCCATTTTGATAAAGATTCTATTACAATACTCACAGTTCTAACGGTATGAAATTCGATTGGCAATTTTTCATATCGGTATGAAAATACCTTCAAATGATTTTTTTATTTTTTTCTAAAAAAAATTTTTTTCAAAGTTTTTCCAGTATGAAAAAGTGGAGCTATGATTATTGCCAGCAGTGTACTTCCAGCTTATCCAGGAATTATTAGTGTGTAGTTTTCAGCATTTTGCTATCCAATTTTATAATAAACTTTTAATATATTTTAATACATACACTGATCACAAAAAATTACATAAAATTAAATGATATTTCTGTGTGGAAATATAACCATCTTATCATCAAGTTCTGTAATCGAATTTTTTGAGACATCTTTACTTCAATATGAATCAAATTTCGCGAAAAAGTTTGCAGAGAGAAGAAAAAAGAAATTCCTTTGGAAAAAAAAATAAAGGAAGAAATTTACATTTTCAAAAAGGAGGGACGTCGGGGGAAATTATTAGAAGGGCTGTATCAAGCACTTCTTACAGTCCCCCCGACTAGTGTTGAATCAGAAAGGGCATTAAGCACTTCATCCAAATTTTGTACCAAAATTCGGAACAGAATGAGCGATGAAGTGCTGAAAGCGCTTTCAGTACTTAAACATTATTATAATAATAATAAAGTAAAATAAAATAAAAACATGAAACTGATTGAATTTATTTTCTTCAATTAATTTCTATTCTGCAACAAAATCTTATTATTTGGTCTTTTGTAGTCGGAAAACTTTAAAAAAAAATAATTATCCAGCCATAAAAAGATGTCACTATTTTAATGGCACTCTATAATTTATATGCCATTTTTTTCTTGTGTAATCAATACAAATCTCAAGTGAAAATTTTCTATACCTATTTAGGGGAAGTGCTTATAATTTTGGACAGTCTGCTTATAAGCATCGAAGTTCCAAGTTTGAAGTGCGATATTTTCTATACTAATTGACATTTCTTGTTACTCTCTTTTCAGAAGGGTTGTTTAGAAACTTAGCAAGCTATTTATCGTCTTATTTTTATTAAAATTAGTTTTAATACGTTTAAAAATGAATTGATAAGTAGAGGTGACCTTGGCTCTTATTTTGGACAACTTGTTTATTAATTTGGCCAACTTGGCTGTAAATTTGGACAGCTAATCCGCCTCAATAGGATGCCCATTGTTCTTCATTTGATGAACCAATCTTACCAAGTCCTCTTCCTGTTCATGTAAGGGAAACATAGAATGTCACAAGAAGCCCGGAAACTTTCCATATCATTCATTAAAATGAGTTGACTTCGATACTCCAAGTACGTGCGGATTCGCACATTGCCTGTCCTTTCCGGGAGCCTTTCAGGACATTTCTCGCTACATCTCTTTCGTAGAGATGATGCTCTTTTGTTTTTCCAGGCATTTGTCCAACCTAGGCATCACAAAAGCTAAAACTTCACGAAATTTCGTGAGAAAAACACCTGTCCAAAATAAGAGCCATCACCTCACTGGTAAATGTCTTAAAACATTTCCCATTTTTCACACGAAAAATCTAATTCACAAGGCAAATCTCACTTCAGGTCAAATCTACAAATCATCAGTAACGTGAATCAACACAATATTCGATGAATATTCAATAATATCACTCAAAAACAGCGAACAAACTTTGTTAGTACTTCACCAAAACTAAATAAGACTGAAGTAAGCCACGAAGTTCTGTCATATTTCTCGTAAGCAATTGCTCACACTGAATTTTCAACAAAGCAATTTCAACTCAAATCATATTCAAAATTTAACGTATTTAGTGTCAAAATCTTCCAAAAAGAACAAATATTTAGATAAAATTCATTTTTCATCGAATATTGGAATAAAAATCCATCATTTTAATCAATTTATTTTTAGTGTCCAATGTTACCCTCAAAGTGTCCAAATTTAGAAACTGTCCAAAATTATGAGCACTTACCCTATTAGATTTTAAGTTAGTTTGGCATATAAACTACAATTCTCTACAAGAAAGAGATTGCCTGAACCCCCCCCCCCCTTTATGCCCTCAAACACTAAAAGACTTATTTTTTCACAGTTAAAAATATTTTCGAAAATTCATAGTTGGAACCGGTTCCTACCCGGGTACCCGGGTACGGATCTCAGGGGAACCGGGTACCCGGCAACTTCAAAATACCCGGGTATTTGGAATCACTAGTAGCAAGTCAAGTAGAGCATGAGGCTTCTAATAGCTGAGTTGGTAGAGCACTCATCTAGTTAACGAGAGGTCTCCGGTTCGATCCTGAGTGGAGGCAGGAATTTTTCCTATCTCCATTCCGGAGAAAATAGAATGATTTGAGTGTCAGAAATACAATTAACATTGAACTATAGGGCGTAAAACTCTCACAGTATTGATAGTGTTCTTCCACACTTCCATTAGAAGTATGCGAAAAAATAGTGTCGCCAATGTAGCCCCACCTCCACCTATATTCTAATAATTTTTGACTAATTTTTTTTTCAATTTAAATTTTGATTTATTAATAAGCAATCTGTTTGAGCAGGTGTTTTCAATGTTGATTTTAATTTTTAAACTAAACTAAACCTTGAGAAATTATATTCAAAAATAGCGCTATATGACGAACTTCTGATCAACATTGTCAAAAACCTTTCATTGTAGAGTATCAAAGGCTTTGCCATGGCGAATAGAGGTGATTTAAAAAAAAAATAACACCCCTTCTGTCCATCAAAAATTTTATGTGCATGCCTTTGCAAATAACAGAAAAAAATAACATAATTCGATTTTTCAATTAAGCAAAAAAGGTTCAATAGCATTCTCAAAGACATCATGCTCATGAGATAGAGCATTAAGCTAAGTCTTTTTCACTACGTCACTTTTTTAGGCACAGCCAATAAATTGTAGTTTACAACCAAAAGCGGCAACCTTATGAAAAAAAATCGGAAGGAGCAACTTCAGGGCACTCAACTTGGGAAGATGAAAAACATTAAGTTGAATAAAAAACACTCACCACCTGTCGCTACTGCGTATGACAAATCTCAATGTAATTCACTACACAATTTCACATCACAAACTTTTCCTCCTTCCACCTGCGCAAAAAAGGGAAATCCAGGAAAGACCGGGATGAAGTTTTTCCAGGAATGGGCGAATGGGGATGGATGAATCCCACAGTGTATGTTCAAATTATTCAAATTACTTGGACAAACAGGCAGCAGTTTGAGATACATTGCCCAAAGTCTGGAGCGGGAAGAGATATAAACTGTCGTCAAAAGAATATTTTAAGGCATTCGCAGAAAAGCACCAGCATGTGGCCTTCCTCGAATGAATTAAAAGTTGCATACTAAAGAAAATTTCTTACCTTACGTATGATATCTTACAACCAAAGACTTTTTTTTAACTTTTCAACGGCAACTGTAACGAGTAAATTTCAAATGAATCTCTGTCAAACTTTCGTTAAGTTATCTATCATGTTAATTTTGCTAATAAAGATACAATACTGTTATACAGAACAATTTTCCCTGTTTCAGCAACCAAATCATTTTCCAATTTCACTTCTAAACAACCTCAATGACAGGGGAAAAATATTCTTTCTGCAGAAACAATTCAATTTGATTGTAATTTGAGGTAAATTGACGACAGAAAAACGCCTCGAGAGGAATTGCATGCAACCACCCATTCAATTGCAGATGACTCTCAACGTCCACCCTCAAGTCAATCTCCCAATTTTTTTCTCTCTCATGCCACAGTCAGAGTTCATGAGGGGGTTGCAAAAAGTTGAAGGGATGAAGGATCGTCACACGCGAAGCATGAAATAGCGACAGAGATTTGAATAAGTTGTCGCATTTCGAAGGCTTAAAGCGCGTCCCGTTCAGCTAATTTGCATACTTTCGCCGCGCGCGATATTTTGACGGTGCAAAGTTTCATTAATTTTTAACTTAATGCAAATTTCATTGTATTTCAATTTCGGGATATTCTCTACCCCTAATTATTCTAAATAGTCCCCGCCCACACATTTTATCACAATGCCGAATTAGCGTAATTTATTCCATTTCAATAATGTGAATTTCAACTACTGGACTCTGTCTGCAGAGACAGCATTTTCGGAGATGAACGTTCAAGTTAAATTTAAATAATTCAGTCTCTCAAGAGTTTAGCTTTCCTTGGCAAAATATTTCGAAATTTATGTAAGTATTTTAGAGATAAAGGTATTTTAATATTCTAAACTCATTAATTTTAATTATCCAAAATGCTTTCTTTAGACAACTTCTATTTAGAACGTACACATTATTATTAAAATTATATCAGGACTAGAATATATCCAAACTAATTGGGATATTTTGATAAGGATATTTAATTTTGTAGTTAAAAAGAATACGACAGACCTTTTAAAGTTAGTTTTATTTTTAAAACTTATTAAGATGACCTTTTGAGCCTAAAAATTCTAAAAATTTTGAGTAGTTAAGCTCGAAATGTATTAAGTATTAGTATAGCTTTTAACTCAGGAATTAGAAATGTTTATTTAACTGCTAGAACTCAAAGAGAAAGCAGTTATATAATCCGCTTTTTTCAACTTATAACCGACCTAGAGCTTAAACATTAACCCTCTAACGGGTAAGACCGTCTCCAGGCCGTCTTCACAAAAATCACATTTACAGCGACAATAAAGGTTTTATTTATTTAAAAGTGCTATAGTGTCCTCGGTAATAGTCTTATAAACATCTCTTGAAAGTTTAAACTCATTTTGACTCTTCGTTTTGTTACTATTCCCAGTTTTGTGTGACAGGTCAGAGAAAGAAAAACAAAAATATTAATGCAAAAAAACTCATTTCCAATTTCCATAAAAATACCGATTTAAAGTTATCTGACTAAAATAAATTTATTTTTTACTGAAAGATATGCCATTCTACTTTGTATATTTTATTTAAAAAATTTGAAAAAAACTAAAAATGTGAATTTTAGAAGCAAAGAAGCAAAAAGATTTTCAAAAAAAATTATATTTTCTCACCTAGAGCCTAAACTAAAAAAGATAATGAAGAATGGATGGTTTTTTCGACTTTATTGGATCATAATTATCCTAGAAAACATTGTTTTAGAACTTTTTTTTCGCATATTAAAGAAAACACCGTTAGAGGGTTAAGAGATAATAGCATCCGGTCTTCTATGACCCCAATAAAAAAATTATTATTAGACGTCTTTTTTCCTTTTCCCGCCCCTCTCCATTTCCAATAAAACAATGTTTTTTTGTTTAATTTCGAAAATCGCTTCTAGATACCTAGTCCAAGGGAACATTTTATCCAAACATACCTAACCTAAAAAAATAGCCATCTTGAATTTTTGAAGGTTAAAGTTTAACCAGTCGAGAAGCCTTATTTTTCAATCGATTTGACTAATTTTGGATTTTTTTGGAAAGATCTTTAAATTTTCTACCTAGTGACATCGATCACAATCGATAAATGAATCGGTGAAGTACCCGTAAACGATCTATATTTTCAGATATTTCTTATTTCTATCCGAAAACTGGTTGCCCATCTGAGGACCTCTCTTTGGTCTCTCAATTTAAATATTTGGGATCTCAAATCACCGCAAACGGTCCCGTGGATGCTGACGTTCAACACAGAATAAATGTAGGTTGGATCAAATGGCGGTCAGCCAGTGGAGTACTGTGTGACAGGAAGGTGCCACAGTCTCTCAGGCTGAGGTGGTATGGCCACATCATGTGTCGGGACGAAGATCACATTATCCGGCGCACCATGGTAATTGAGGAGATGAAGAGGGGCCCGGGAAGACCACCAACATCGTGGAAATCCATGATCAATACAGACATGAGGCGAAGTCACCTCGTGAATGCTGAGACGCAGGAGCGCGCCACTTGGCGTCTTCGAAGTAGGAGGGCCGACCCCCGCTAAGGGGACATAACGGCGGATAAGTAAGTAAGTAAGTGAACTGGTTACCCATCTAGAGGTCAAACGGTAAGAAGTACGAACTTCCAGTCATCTAGGAACCCTATACAAAGTAGCATTCGCCAAGGTAGCGAAAGGCCCCGAGTTCAAGCCTGGGTAGAGTCAGGAATTTTTTCCTGTCATCTCTGGGTTGGGAATCACTTGTTGTGATTGTCGCTCTCTGTGTATACAAACACAAAATTTCTTGGGATTACGCTACCAAGCGAACATAAGTCTGTTCAATCACTTTCACAATAAATTAATTCTCCATGAAAAACATGGACTGCTGGTTCAATTTTACGCATGATACCGTTCTCAAGGCCCGTAGTAAGTCGAAAACGAGTTGAAGTGCACATGGCAATTGGTTGAGATCAGTGGCATAGACAATCAGAGCCAGTGCCCCCATAACTCAGTTAATAGAGCAATCGTCTATACAAAATAAACCCTTTATAAAGTAGACCCAAGGTTCATTAATACATAATAATGATCCTTGGGTCCTATTAACTATTAATTGACCTTAACTTTCCATCACGCTTTCCAAAATAATGTTTTTTTTGTTTATTTAGAATACTGTGCTCCAATGATTTTTTCAGGGGCCTATCAAGCGTAATAAAAAGTGAAGCTATTTTTCACTTTTCCTTCTAAAAATTTTGCAGATACAGTGAGTGTCAATAGTTTGTTGCCTAATGGATGTTTGAGAAATCAAGTGAAAAAAATGATAGAAAAAAATACTTTTCCAAATTTTTCTTTTTGCAGATGAGTTCCTTGTAATCCGTAGATATTATTTATAGTTTTCAAAAAAAATAATTAATTTTATTTCATATCAAAAATAATTGTTTTCCAAAAGTTGGTCATTTTTGAAAAATCAAAAGTTTGTTGCCTCATTAAAAAAACTAATTCAAAATGGTGAAAACGTGCAACCAACTTTATGTAAACCGGTTACATTTTGAGCTTATGTCATTTGATAGGCAAATGGTGGATTTGTACATTTTTAAGGCTGTCAATGTTAAATATATAGGTGTAAGAGTGATGATAAATAACAAGAAATAATCAGTTTTTTGATAATTCATAATTTAGGTTATAATGGCAAATTACAAAAAGTTGAAAGGTGGGATATTGTCCAGAGATACTGCTGGAAGGAATTGGCGTCGCTTAATTGCCAAATTTTATGGAAATTCATGAAAAGTTATACATAAAATGGTCAAATATTATAGTTATGAGGTACGAGTACATCTGAAAAACGCTACTGGTAGACCCAGGGTTTCGACTCAGAAAGTCGATAACCGCATTCTAGGTATCTCTGATAGTAACACCATGATGTTTGCTTCAAAAATTCAGAGTCGGCTGGTTACAGAAGGCATACAGGCTTCAAAACCAACCGCAATTTAATGAAAGTGGTAAGAATAATTACTTGGTTTGCAGGTTTCAAACTTGGTTCCATTGGTAAACAAAACCAATCTGGTTAAAAGGTTGTAAATTCACTTGGAGCATGCTAAAAACGTAAAAATACAACCTCTTACGCAGTTTGGTTTTGCTTACCAATGGAATCTTGCGAGCCAAGTACCTATTCTTATATTTTCTTTCATTTTGAGTTTGATTTTCGAAGCATTTGAAGCCTGTATGCCTTCTGTAACCAGCCGACTTTGAATTTTTGAAGCAAACATCATGGGGTTACTATCAGAGATACCTAGAATGTGGTTATCGACTTTCTGAGTCGAAACCCTGGGTCTACCAGTAGCGTTTTTCAGATGTACTCGTGCCTCATAACTATAATATTTGACCATTTTATGTATAACTTTTCATAAATTTCCATAAAATTTGGCAATTAAGCGACGCCGATTCCTTCCAGCAGTATCTCTGGACAATATCCCACCTTTCAACTTTTTGTAATTTGCCATTATAACCTAAATTATGAATTATCAAAAAACTGATTATTTCTTGTTATTTATCATCACTCTTACACCTATATATTTAACATTGACAGCCTTAAAAATGTACAAATCCACCATTTGCCTATCAAATGACATAAGCTCAAAATGTAACCGGTTTACATAAAGTTGGTTGCACGTTTTCACCATTTTGAATTAGTTTTTTTAATGAGGCAACAAACTTTTGATTTTTCAAAAATGACCAACTTTTGGAAAACAATTATTTTTGATATGAAATAAAATTAATTATTTTTTTTGAAAACTATAAATAATATCTACGGATTACAAGGAACTCATCTGCAAAAAGAAAAATTTGGAAAAGTATTTTTTTCTATCATTTTTTTCACTTGATTTCTCAAACATCCATTAGGCAACAAACTATTGACACTCACTGTATTGCACCGCGCCTTAAACAAATTTGTTCGTAGTTCTTGTATTATTTCGGCGAGCATAATGCAATATGTATTTTTAGATAGCTTTTAATGTACGATTTCGAAATATATTAGAGTGATACGTCAATTCTCTTTAGGAAAAAACTTGCCAATAGTCTTCAGTGCCTCTATGCAAAAACGTATGGAAAAATGAAATGTCGAGAGGCCCCTGGATTTCTTTTTGTTTTGAGATTTTTTGGAGGTGATCCATTTCGTCCATTGATGAACATTTCGTCCATACATGACCGAAAAAATCGCCATTTTTAATATTTGAAGGTCAAAATTTAGTTACTCTTGAAGGCCTATTTTTCAACCGATTTCACTAAATTTGGATTTTTTGGGCAAGTCTTGGAATCACTAATTAATCGATAAATATCCGTAGGGTAAGTGTGCCAAATTTCGGCATAGTTGCATGCAAGCGTCAAAGTCTCAAGTTTGAAATGTAATATTTTAAATACAAATTGATTTTTTTTATTCTTTCTTCTGAAAGAGTGTTGCTTGGAACCTTGTAAAGAGTTTACCGTCTTTATTTACTCTAAAATCATTCTTAATACATTTTAAAATGAATAAAAATATAGACACAGCTTTGGTACCCTATTTTGGCCACCTTCATTCTCATAGTTCCTTGCCCTTCGGGAATTCTTCCAATATCTTTTTCACGTCATCTCGTTTGTCGAAGCTACATTTTTTGTTATTCTTTTGCATTGTATAATCTCTACACTGAGAAAAAAAGTGAATCTTAAAATTATATTTTTTGACGACTTAATTTTATTCTGCCAAAAAAGATTAAATTTTATTCTAAAAGAATGAATTTTAATATTTTCATTCATATCTCAGATTAATTTTTAGTAGTTTTAGTCTTAAATTCAATTCTTTTTCGGAGACTTGTTTTTATTCTTCACTCTCTCTGTGAGAGAAAGAAACGGATATAGTGCACAGCAATGTGCCGTGCTATGTGAGAGAGTGAGAAAAAGAATTGTGCGTCTGACGTGAGATAGTCGGCCATTTTGGCAGTGAACGCCAAGCTGTTAGCAGCACCAGAGGTAAATAATTTTCTTCTTTATTTTCTTTTACTAATTTGCGATGATTGTTTCAGGAAGATGGATAGAAAATAGCAACTGTGAAGACCATGAAGATATCTGTCAACTTGAGAATTCAATGGGATCTTAGGTTTGTGCGAGATTCAGGGGGGACCAAGTGAGGAAGAAGAAAAAAGCGTGTGGAAGAATGCGGCATTTTCAGGAAAAAACATTTGGAAATTCCAGATGCTGGAGCCCTCTCCAAGTGTTTAATTACGACCAGTTCATTGTAGACGTAATCCTCCACAAACATCATCTGACGAAGTAGACGGAAGAGAATGCGGTAAGTGCAATACAAATGTCCAAACCGTCCTAACCTATCTTCCCCGTGGGGGCGTCCAGTGCGTCTGGGGCGTCGACATAGATTTGTGTGTTAATACAAGACAAGCTAGTTTTTAGTGGAAATCTTTGTGAATTATCTTTTAAGATAGATTTTTCAGTTTCTGGATACAAGTTATGTAATTTTTATGTAAGTTAAATGCTTTGTGATTGCGAGTCTTAAGCTTTAGTTGGTATTATAGGAGTTTTTGAGTTCCCGGATGAAAGATTAGTGAAATTTCAATTAATATCCTTATCCATTGAAGGTGTAGTTGGACTTATATGTGTTTCCGGGTGGAAGTTAGGTAATATTCAATAACCTGGGTCTTTAGTAAATGTATTTGGAGGGTTTGAATTTCGTGGAGCAAGTTGACTATAAGGCTTGTTACCTTATTTTAAGGTAGAGCATGGACCGTAGTGGCCATTAGTAGCCAAAGGAGGAGAGGTATCAAAGGGCAGCTACGGCTCTTGGTTTCTTATAATTTTTGTACAGTCTAGGGATCTTATATTTCGGTATATGTTTTGTATTTTTGACGAATCTAATAGTAGATTGATATAGTTAACCATTTAAGGACGATTGGGTCACAGGTGTCGCAAAAAAGAAAATTTTTCCAACACCCTTCTAAAGTTTGTTTTTAAAAGGCAGAAAAAGTGATTTTTTTCAGACACCCAATTTTTGACCCTTTCGTCCTTAAAGAGTTAATTTTTAATTTGTGAATATGTACGCAAGATGCTCAAGGAAGTCCAGGGTTACGTGCAGATTATAGGACTTTCTCATGGAATAGAATAACCGATATTTACATATATTTAGAAAGATTTTTTTAAATTAAAATATCGCTTATTTTAATTAGTATTTATTCTACCCTAAATTGTAAAAATTATATTTATAATTTCTCACAAATTGGCTTTTTTATACTAAACTCATAATCAAATCTTTCAGATGATGATGGACTTTAACTCTGAAAAATCAAACGTCGTCGGTGATAGTGCATCTTTTACAAACAATTTTGCTCGGATTTTCTTGTCACTAAGCTCTTGTACATCATAGTTCAAAGATAAGGCCAATAAGCGGCTATTGAAGAAAATGTATGATCCCCTTACAACAAAAGGTAATAATGATCAGATCACTCTTTATATAGTTTTATCCTAAAATTTAATTTCTTTTTTTTTGTTTATTTCAGGCTCACAAGATTGTATCCTGTTTCTCTTGCTGAAGGCTTTGATTCTCCGAGACCGTGAGAGTGGTAATAAGATATCAAATTCAAGACGCGGTTACTGGTTATACTCTTAAAATTATGAAAAATAAAACTTAATTTCATTCTGCATAATGACTTATTTCTATTCTTCTTTATTCTTGAAATTAATCTTCTGCAGTCTTAAATTTAATCTGCTAGCTTCTTAAAAAAAAAGATTTAAAGTTATTCGAAAAAAATCTTATTTTCAGTTCCGACTTGATTTTATTCTTTATAGGACTAATATTAAGAATAAAAAAATCTTAATATTTTTTAAGCCCTAAAAAGACTAGAAATTATGAAGAAAAGAATAAATTTTAATCTTTTTTTTCTCTCAGTGTAGAGTACGTAAAAGCTAAAAGTTCATGGAAATTCGAGGAACAAAAACGGTGGCCGAAATTGCAAGCTGGTCGGAATTAGGCACACTTACCCTAAATGACTTATTTTTCTTCTATTTAGATTTAGCATTTGTCCGTATGCTTATAACTATAACTCATGCCAGAACACTATAAAATACGATCTAATTAACCGATTTTCGATTTCGAAATGCTTTTATGATATACAAATCAATTTAGTCACTGATAAACCAGTATAAGTGCCAAAAAGCCGTATGAAAAAATAATTCACGGAGAGCTCTATCTCATTAGTTCCAGCATTTCGCAAAGCTGACACGCTTTGTCATCTCTTTTTCACAATTAAATCTTTATTATTATAAATGAGACATCAATTTTAGAGAATTCTGTTGGTCTTTATAATTGTAAATAGCATTAACGTATTTTATTACACAGTTCAAAACGTTTTCAAGTTACAGAAAACCCCAAGTCTTTCTTTTATCAACAATATATTGAACTTTCAGTATGGTACCTATAATTTCAGAATTGAAATAGATTTATTTTTTATAGGAACTACTCAAAATTATTACTGCGTTTTTTTCTAAACCAAAATCACAGATAATTTTCAGCATACAAAATTTCTTTTTAAAACTGATCATTTTGTCTCAAGAAACTATTCTACAAGTTAATAAACCGCAATTTTATTCCTTCCTCTAAAAAAACAATCTTCCGCAACTTCTCACCTGGCTGAAAGACCCTATAACTTCGTAGCGAGACAATAGATGCAATAACTTGGGGTGGAATTTGCTCAAGAGTCACTGTTCAGAGACGCTCGATTTTTGATTTATCGAGTCGCACACTGAAGACTCTATCCCGAGGCCGTATGCTAGAAGCAGGAGCTGGGGGTAGAGATCGTAAATTACACCAAGTCGGAGTTTTGCGCCAGGATACCTTGGTGCAACGAATATTGGGGGTGGAAGAGGAGGCGCTGGTGCGTGAAATTGGGAAAATTGTCCAATAAAATGTACACTAGCGGCTGGGGACTTTGAAAATCACAAATCTCCATCCTCACTAATCCACATATTTTTTATGGATATTGGTATGAAGCGCCTCTTTGCATTCTCAGAGGTAATTCTAGTGGAAATTTTACAGAAATTATTAACAGCCGTTAAGAAATTTGGATTTTAGAAATATTCTGTTAAATCGTAATATCGTAAACACTTCACTAAAATTTAGAAATAACTATCTAATGTTACAATAGTTTTCGAAATTCCAAATAAAGGACCACACGCCGCTTGAACTGTATGCATAATTAATGGTTTTTTTTACAGCTCCAATATTAAAATTTCAAACAAACATGATATTCTTATTTTCAAATTTATTCTTATTTTATTATTATCAAAATCATAGGCCTTGAGACCCATCGTGACCAACAGCAAATGCCAAGAAAATACTCAATAAAATTAAAGATATTCGCAAAAACAGAGGTGTAATGATAACTTTTCGATACTATCGAATCGATATCGACGATATCGACAAATCTGTATCTCTCTATAAACGTATATAAATGTATATAAACGATGGATTTTTAGACATTTATGGACCATTTATTGTACCATTCTTAAAATAATATAGTATGATTGTAAATAAATATTAATAATAAATGACAGTCGATACTATAGAAAAAATCTATCATTTACTTAAATTAATTGTACTTAACCTTTAAAATATTTTTTTTACAGAAAACAGCTGCTAAAAATAGATCCGGAAATAAGGAAAGATAGAAGATTGTTAATTACTATTAAACTTTATATTTTCTGCAGTCCTTCTCCCTGCTCCAAATACATATTTTCTTTGAGAAGGGCGGGGTAGTATTCGGTATAAATTGCAAGTTGGGTTTTGGGACCATTTTACAAAAAGATGCAAAACACAAATAATAAAACTTAGTGCATTCAGTGAATTAGATTTGGGTTTAGGGTTAATAGCAAACATAATTCTTGATTTTCATTGATATGTGATGGGGAAAACGATTCAATGTCAGGATGTCTAAGGGCCTTGACAGACATGAGGATTAGCCGAGAGACGGCTTAGCGTTATTATATTAGAAATAATGGTCAAACTACATTTCCATCATTTTCCACTAAGTCGTCTCTCGGCTTAAGTCGTAAGTGTGTCTAGGGCATAAGCGTCGTCACTGCAAGACCATTTCCCGGTAGAAATTGAGCAGTTTCCAAAAAGGAAAAATCATCCATAGCTTGAAAATTCAAACTAATTTTTCTGAGTATCCGTATTGTGCAATTTGATCCGATTTTTCATTGTTTTAGACTGAGCTAAAATATTATCAAAAAATATATCATGGATTTCCTGTTGTTTCAATAGATATGAAACCATAAGGTGTAAAAGCTTACGAAATTCGAAACTTAATTTTAGATTTTATTTGACCGAATTTAATAACTATGGGCGTAAAAAAAATCTCTCAATAGGCAATAAATTTCTGCGAATATTTTATAACAATTCAAATTTCGAAATATTATTTCTAAACGTAAGTGTTTCTTCAAAATTCATTGTCGCTTCCTGGTATTTTACCTAAACTTTAATATTGTAAATAACATCAATTGTCAGGATAAATATTTCAAATGTTTTTGCAATATTGATATTCATATTATCCGGAAATGTCACTCTTCTCAAAGTAAATAATTCACCAGTAGAGATTGCAATGGATGAAAATGTTTGACCTACTTAAAAGGCAATTTCCCATGGCTATTTGTCAAATTTTTGGCGGTAACACCTGCAAAATGTGTCTGTTGATTTTATGCGTGGACAGCAGAAAGGGTATTTTAGGGCGCTTTGCGAAGAAAAATGGCTAAAGTTCAAGGGAGTAAATGTGCACTTTCAGTGAATTAATTCAAGAGAGAGACAGAGAGATGCAATTCCAGGATTTAAATAACATCTTTTGCAATGAATATGCAAAGTAGACTCCAGCAAATGTACCACAATCTTCAAATTTACAGTTGGTAACATTTTCACCATATACCTGGGTATGCTTTTCATCCTCAAGGATGTCATATCGTCAATTCAATAGACGTCCCCTATTAAATATTCAATTGAGTCAAAGTTTGAAGCTTCTGCTGAGGCTCTAAATGCAAATCAGAATCCTTTGCAATCCGATTTGACGCAATAATCGCATATTTGACCCCCGTCCAATATGGACTTATCTGGTGCGACGGGATTCAATCTCGGACAGCTGCACGACTAGCTCCAACTCGGCTTCGATTTATCGTCTTCAGCTTCCATCAACATTCCTCTTTTTCACACCCCATCCCACAAATGCACAATTTCCCACCCATTCCATCATCCCTTTCTCGATCCCTCTTCCACCAGACACGTCCTCATTACGGAAATATTAAATCTGTATCACAATTTATTTTATCGGAGATATTAACGGACATGCATTTTTGTAATGACGTTTTTGCTGAGGAAGTGAACCAGATACAGTTGATCTGTAAAATATAGTTTTTCTTAACAGTTTCCTAATAAAATTGTCCAGGAGATGAATTTAGCCGATTTAGCCACAGACTTGTAGTAAGATGGGTCCCGGTCAAAATCTCGAAAGCCAAAATCTCGAATTCTTATAAGTGTCATAGCTACTTCGACGGTTGCATCCGCGCTTGCAGGAGGCAAACGGAAATTTTCTGTATCTTGGAAAATTATTCTACACATTATCCTCCACATAATTTCATCCCTTTCAGGATTTTGGCTTTCGGGATTTTGGCGTTCTGGATGGGTTTCCCTTTATGGTTTTACTTTGAATATTAAATCAATACGGTTTTTGTAAATGCCCATGTTTTTTTACTGCTCGAACTCCACAGATAGAGCAGTATGTATTAAATAATCCCTCGATCTTGAGTTATATATTTCTCGACCACTGTTATATTTTTGAAATCTTAATGCACATATCCTCTATATACGAAGATACGGTTGAACAAACCCTAATAACGGTTTTTATGGTAAGGTTTAAAAGGCTATAGCGGACTTATTTCTCAACCCATTATTGGTATTATGTTTTGGCTCTTTTGGAGTCTACACACTAGAGCAAGCGCCTGGCAAGTTGGCCTTTTTATATGGAGCTATTTGAAGCCAATTCCTAAATTGATCTCAGACTCAGCTCACAGTGCTCGGAGGAAAATATTTATTTAAACAAAAATTTAGTATATTTATCCCTCCATACGGAAAGGTATCTTATAATACGGAAAAATTTCTCACTTTTTAAATATTTAACGTAACGGTCGCGAGTGCAAAAAAGTATGAGAAAGTTGCAGGGGGTTGCACTAGAAGCAATTTTCGTCAAAAATTGCCTTTTTTAAAAAATTCTGACGTTTCTGCCTACAAGAGGATAAGGGAAATTTTCTTTAAAAAGGCATTTTTTAATGAAATTTCTCGTTTTTTTTAAAGGCAATTTTTGACGAAAATTGCTTCTATAGTGTGTAGACACCATTAAAAATATGCGAAGAAATCGTATATCAAAAAAACCCACAGCGCAAAATAGCACGACCTTTCCCTATGTCGTCGGATTTTAAAAAAATAATAATAATAAATGGAATTAAACAAATTTAAAAATAATTTATTAATTTGTTACTTTTGATTTATTGATTTATTACTAAATTACTGTATTTTGGTTAATATATTGAAAGTTCAATTAAAAGGTATTATTAGCATTTAAATGACAAATATGGGACATTTTGGATTTCTGCTGGATTTTCGAAAAGGTATGACAAGACTTTTTCTTATCGAAAAACCAATCAAAAATCATTACTAAACGAAGTTATTTTAGTAATAATTTGTTAGAATGAGACTTTCAAACAAGTGACAAAAATTTGGTTCTTTATTCAATATAAGGATTCAAGAACTTGTTATCGGGTAATTAATATTTCTACACACAGAAAAATGAAAAATTCTTAAACAGAAACACCCAGGAATTTAATTTCAAATCCCATCGAATGAATGCCAATGCCCTAATTCTAAATCCTTGATCATTTAGTTTTAGTTGCAATTTGCAAATCTGTAGACATTTTTCATTTTTCAGCTAATGCTGAACTTAAGTTCCCGATCTCTTAACTTGAAAGAGCTAAGGATTCTAGCCCATTTCTTTAGCTCAGAGCTTCTAAACTTAAACGCCTCGGGGATTCACGTCCAATTTAAGTTCCCAGGATCTTATATATATTTTTAAATTTAGAGTCAAAATTTTTCTGTGTGTAGGATTAGGCAACTGGTTCAATTTTAAGAATTTTAAGTATTGAAAAGTATTCAAAAATTTAATTTAATTATCTAGAACAACAAGCGTTTAGCCGGTTTGGCAATTAAAGTTCTAATTACAGCTTAAAAAACTTAACTGTATGAAACTATCCTACCGAATATTGATAGTTCAGTACGATTTTTTAAATTTGTGTGCTAAAATTATTATTACATTTCTTTACAATTTATATTAAAGAACGCCCATTTTTTTGAAAACAAGTTGAGAATGTCTTTGGATGAATTTTAGTTCAAGATTTGGCAAAACAACGCTGTAGGGATAGTAGTTGATGAGAAAAATAAATACTCAGGCATCCAATTTGTGAAGGCACAGTGTAATAGTGTCGAATTAGGGATTTATCTGCAATGCGCAAGAGAAAACCTTTTTAGTTTTTTTTTCCCATTTTCCAAAAAGAAATCACGCTGTAGTGGCTGCTTTAATAATATTTTCGCGCGATTTTCTGACGAAAAGTGCATTGGAAAAAGTCTTGGGGTACAGTGTGCAAAATTTGTGTGTGCAATTTTGGCGCGTGAAAGGCATGATCACCAATAAATCTCTCAAATAGCAATTAATTCATTTTGAAAACAACACTCTGAGGCAATTAATTAACTTCACAACCATTTTACGTCACTGAGAACGGATTGGTGCTGACCAACCGTGCTCGGAAAATTTATAAAGTCTCTCTCTCTCTTCCGATTTTCCATCAGGCCTTGTTGAACCAAAGAGGGGGTGGTCAACAGTCGATGTGGATACATTCAACATCAGTGTCCAAACTCCAAACCCTCTTTTGAAAAGCCTCGACGCATCGTTTATTTTCTCTTTTTTAGCTGATTTTCCCACCCTGGTGTCCAATTTACAGTTTTTCTTCGCCGTATGGATGAAATTGTGCAGGAATTAGCATTATGCTCTACTTCACTTTTTTATTTATTGTGTTAAAATTTAGGGCCTTGAAAGGCCTGAGGATTAGCCGAGAGACGGCTTAGTGTTTTTATATTCGAAATAATGATTAAACCACATTTCTATCATTTTCCACTAAGCCATCTCTCGGCTTAAGTCGTAAGTGTGTCAAGGGCCTTACTTTTGTAAATTATTTTAGTATAACAGGGCTTAGGTAGGGAAATTCAGGCAGATTAACTCTCATTCAGTCCTTTACTTAGTCTAGCTATTTTATGTACACTGATTATTTGAAAATATGCAGCACATTTCCCATTATTAATTTATATACCAAAAATTAATTTCGATTAATTAATTAAATTTAATTTTAAAAATTAAATTTCGAAAGTTATGCAGTCCTGAAACTACCTTATCTCTACTTCATTTGTGCTTAAATATAAAGGCAACATTAAATGAAAATTTCTTGATTCAAATTTTTTCTTTCATAAATTTAATTCTCTTTAGTTTTAAAGCAGTGTAAATTTACTTATCTTCAATATGTTTTGAACATCACTGATTCCGAAAATGATCAATGGTCTATTAAAGTAACATGTGAAAAATTCCACTTGAAAGCAAGGCAAATTGGATGAAAAATACTCAAAACGCACAGCATGTGCAATGAAAGAATCACACCTACCATAAGCAGATTTAGCCTTAATGTTTATCTTAACAGAAGCACAAAAAACATTTCAAGGAGTCTCATTTTGATGGCAAAATTCGTGTTTTTCTTCCAGTCTTTTTGCGAAAAATGCTTAATATCCCACGGTACGGTACGACCCAAAAGTGAGGAATCCCAAAATCGGTGGTCAACAATTTTGACTGATGTTTTTACGAAGCTGCAAATGTTCAATTTTCCTGATCTGTCAAGGTGGTAATTTTTGTGGTTTTTTTTCCATCTACAAAAACGACCCCTTTCGAGAAAAAGATTTTTACGGTAAATATTTATTAACCATTATAGACCCATTATAACTTGTAATAGTTGTTTTTTTTTCGAAAAAACACTGGAAATGTGAAAAAATGCATAAAATATTACACATCATGATTGTAATTTGAGGCCCATTTTTTATTTTTATTTTTTGAACTTAGGAAAAAAAGGCCAGGCTTCCAAGTTTATTAGGAAATATAAGGTCTTAGACTAGCTTAGATTCATTTAGTAACTTGGAATAAAATAAACTTCTGGTCAGCTGCTTCATTACGAAGCTGCAAAGCCTTCCCCTGCTTATGTAGGGAATGTATGGATGGTTCGCACACAATGAACTTTCAAACGACGCGAATTTTCTCTTTGTTTGCAAAAGGCTATTTCGTCATTCACTGTGTGCGAACCATGCCTACATTCCCCTAGTAAATTCGAAAACTTCATCGAGGATTTCGTAAAAAAATTGTAAAGGATTCGTAAAGATTCTAGAATCTTTCCAAATCCGATATTTTAGTTCTTCAATACTTATCTTGAAAGTGTTAAAAATAAAAATTATTTTGCATGCAATTTTGCAAGGAACATGAATAAAATTAAATATTTGAGACACTCAAAACTACCCAATAGTTTGAACTTTTCCTACCAGTTAAAGAACTGCTCACCTAGTTTCTTAAAGAACTGACAACATAGATTAATTTGCAAATAGCTAAACTTGTAGCATAAAAATAAAAAGAATTGGCAAAGCGTTCCAGCTCTGCGGAATGCTCGAACTCACGGGATAGAGCTCTCCGTAAATTATCTTTTCGCATGATCTTATGGTACTTAGGGTAAGATGGAGTAATATGGAACCATGTTTAATTTGGAACTGTCAGATTTCATAACAGTTTTAGACAGCATGAATAAACAACGAAGAAATACCCTCGAATGTAAAGTCTTGTAGTTCTTCGTGGTTTTCTTTCTCTTTGACCATTTCAAACACTGAGAAATTCCAAGATTCCAAAATAGACTTCACTCCAAATTACCCCATCTTACCCTACTGGTTTACTACATATTCTTTCTGTACAGAAGTAGATCTTGAAAAATTCGAAAATCTATTTGAAGATCCAAGCTCACAAGTAGATTTTGATGCTCCAATAGTGTCTTGGTTGAAAGGTAAATGGAACTCTATTTGCACAAAAAGTCGTTGAAGTTCGAGGAATTCAAATTCAATTTCGAATTTTCATAATAAATTTTCGAACAAGTTGGGGAAAATTTATCAAATATCACATTAAAAAGCTCGCAAAGGAGTTACTCAGTGATTATGGAGTGATTAAATACTGGGGCGAGAACAGTAAACGTCGTTGTTCAGTTTTTTTCCTCACAACAATGTGAAGACCGACACATTTTGACACTTGAGCACTTCGAAATTCGAACAGGATGTAACTTGCGCCACCTTGCGAAAGTATTAAGAAGTAAGAAAGTCTCTTTTTTGGATCTTCAAATAGATTTTCGAATTTTTCAAGATCTACTTCTGTACGGAAAGAAAGGAGACTTTCTTACTTCTTAATACTTTCGCAAGGTGGCGGAAGTTACGTCCTATTCGAATTTCGAAGTGCTCAAGTGTCAAAATGTGTCGGTCTTCACATTGTTGTGAGGAAAAAACAGAACAACGACGTTTATTGTTCTTGACCCAGTATTTAATCACTTCATTATCAGTGAGTAACTATTTTGTCAGCTTTTTAGTGTGATATTTGATAAATTTTTCTCACTTTGTTCGAAAATTTAGTATGAAAATTCGAAATTGAATTTGAATTCTTCGAACATCAACGAATTTTTGTGAAAATAGAGTTTCATTTACCTTTTCTCCAAGACACTATTGGAGAATCAAAATCTACTTCTGTTTGTGTCCATTTAAATGACTCATAAATGAGAAAACTATTCCGAAATAAAAAGAACTGGTTAAGGAGGTTGAATGTTAGAATATTATTGATATTAAATTATGTTTACGCACAAAAAAGGGAATACTAGAGAAAAATAAATCCATTACCGTTACTTAACTAATTAATTAAAGATCGGGACCGATATAACCGAAGCTCAAAAATTTTCCAAAAAATGCTAATATAACCAAAGTGGTTGAACTTTGAACTTCAATAATTCAAAATGGCGAATTTTCCGGTCATATGAGCGAAATGTTCTCCTAGGCGACCTTTAAATCATATCCGAAAATAACAGAAATCGTAGAACCCGTTTTCGAAATAAACTAAAAATATAGTTTTAGAGGGGTTACAGGAAGTAAAGAAAACAAGGAAAAGGAACGTCTGGAGATAATGTTTTTTTTATATTGGAAATCACTGAAGACCGGAAGTTGATATCTTATACCGTTTACGCTCCAGAGCGGTAACAAGTCGGAGAAAAGCAAATTTAACCGCTTTCTCTCAGAGTTCGAACACAAAAATTAAAAAAAAGGGTAGGAATAACAACAATTGTTAAATAAATTTCACAAAATCCAAAATTTTATAAATTCATTCTGTGATTTTCATGGACTGGAATTTAATATGTCTCTTCATGGTCAAAAGTTTCATTTCTCCAACAAAAGAGATATTCGAAAGTCCTAATTTAGGTAATTTCCCACAACATCTTTCTTTATAGAGGAGACAATGCAAAGAAGTGCATAATAATTCAAGTAGTTCAACTCATAAAACATTGTCACTTCAACGATTAAAGGTTATGATATTTCAAACAATTTGACCTAGAATTAACATAACCTAAAAATTCAAATTAACCTAACTTAACCTAAAATGACAATATCGTACCCTTGATCAAAATTCTCTCTTTGTTAAGTGTTAAGTTAGTCTCCACGGCTCCAAAATGATCCCAAGGGAGACTGATGTAGTTGAGATTGGGATGGGGCATGGAGATTTTTTTCCCGGTGGTTCCAGAAATAACACATGGCTTTTGAAAAATTCATGAAATTCCAGCTGACATTCAACCACATCGTATTTCATGGCTCATATTTAATTTCGGCTATTAATCAAATTCACCGGCAGCACGACATTTGTTCATTATTACTTCACAAGAGCTTTTGCATTTATGCTTCTCGATGCAGATAGTTGGGCTCACCCCGCGAAATAGCCATACTCGGCTTTTTTTTTTTTGTAACCTAGCAGACTTTCGCCCGGTGACAGTTTTCGGGAGGCAAAGCTCTAAATTTTGCCTGATTAAAAAAGTTTCATCCACCCTCGCGACACGCGGCAAAAAAGAAATATAAAAATCCCAGAATACAAGTCACAACAATATTGTGTGAAAACCGCAGAAATTGTAACATTTTTTAGTGTTGGGGCTTAACTAACTCTCCATGGGACTTATTTCAAGCTGATTTTGTGGTTTTCTGCGTGTCAAGGAGAATAAGATGAGAAAAATGAAATTGTCTTTTATGTTTTGAATATGTGAGCGAAAATTAAGGTGATAGCAAATTACATTTAGGGTTATGCCTAACGCACAATAACTTTTGTTTAGTAAACATGTTTTTGACATTTCAGTGAGAATGAGTGAGATCTAGATCTAGTCATCTCGCTCATTCTCATGGGAAATTTTGAAAACATGTTTACAAACAAAAGTTATTGTGCGCTGGACATTATAATTTTTACAATATAAAAGTATAAAATTTTTACAGTATAAAAGTTATTAAAAATCCATGGAAAGACTATTTTGCTTCTCGTTTCGTCCATTTGGAGATAGGGTAAAGTGTATAATTTGGAATTAGTGTTACAAGTTGGACAATTCGCCGGTACAAGTTGGACATGGCTTTTTTCTTGATAAATACAGTACAAAATTTGTTTTGAAGCACAAGGAACCAAATTATAAAACTAAAGCATTAAAAATATACAAATAAAAATGAAGTACTAAATTTATCAAGACAAAAAGCCCTGTCCAAATTGTACCATTGTCCAACTTTTACCACTGTCCAACTTGTACCACTTTACCCTACATGTGAATTATTTTATTCTATTCGAAATCAAACACATGTCAAATTGATAGATTTCCATTACAACACAAGAGTTAGTTATTTCGAAAGCTCACAGCCGGAGTTTTCCCAAAAGAAAAGACATTCGAATATCCATTTTGAAAGCAAACCAAAAACATTTTTACTTCAGGTTTTGTCCGCAAGGTGCCTAAAGTATTTCCTGTTCGAATTCCGAAGTGCTTAAAAGCGTGGACATTTTCCTTCAGCTTTGTGGGGAAAAACAAAATAACGACGATCACAATATTCATTCATTATAATTCTCCTAATTCCCAAAAAATTAACGAGTAAAGGCTTAAATAGACTCAACCTTATTCTTGAGCGTATTTAGACTTTTGAGCCTACACATAAAAAATATTTTGTAAACTTGTTTGTAAATGTTTGTGGATTCCTACTGGGGACTTACGAATAGCTCATAAATTGTATTACCCACAAACAAGTTCGTAAATTAGGGGTGTGCAAGAACCGTTGAAACTGAATAAACTTCAAAATAAGTTCAGGTACAGTAGAGCTCCGCTATAGGCCATCGCTCCATAGTCCACAAGTTATCGACCGTTGATTTCAAAACACTGATTTTAAGTTAGGTTATGTTTTTTAGTACGCGACATGCAATGTCATAATTATTTTAATATTTTTGGTAAACTATTGAGTAGTTGTGATAACTGTAATCCATAATGAAGAGAGCGAGGACAAGTACCACAATCACAAGAAAAGTGGAAATCGTCGAGCAATTTCAATACTAAAAGTCGTTGATAATTTTAAAACAATGACATGGACTATAGTGCGACCCAAGTGTCAAATCTGGAACCAAATATGGCCTATAGCGGGGCTCTACTGTAACTTTTTGTTTTAACCATTGACGTACAAGTTTCATTTGACGTTTGTTCGGTAGCGGTTCTTGCACACCCCTGTCGTAAAAATTTGTACTTTTCACAAATATTGTTCGTAAAAGATGTTATATTGACGAGCATTTTAGTACTTTTACAAACATTTGTTAGTAAATGTTCGTAAAATTTTGTCATTTGCTCTGTTTAGTTTGTATCCATGACATTTTTGGAGAATCAAACCTCAGCTGCAAACACTCTGTTTGCAAGCTACTCAGATGACAATTCCCTGACTTTGATGGACATGGAAATTTTACAGAAAATTATTAAATTAAGAGAGTTTCTTAAACTTAAATTTTATTATTTATCTTCTTACAATACGAGTCTTATACGTATGCTGAACGAAACAAATAGATACCCAAGAAGTATATAGTTCGTCAAATAACTAATAAAGGGCATTGTTGACTATATAATTATGGAAAAGAAACTAAATTTTCATTATTTTATCTTCGAGTGACGATATCGTTTCGAAATTTAATTGAAACGTCTCAAGTATTTGAGAGCGTTTTCGCAGCCAAAGAATTCGCACTCGAGCTGAAGAAGCCCTCTCAAGTTCTTGCGAGACTCATGCGAATCCTGAAGGATGAGGGAAGGATTGCGATGAGTGGTGGTTTCTTGAGCGCCACCCTTCATTCTCCGGATCAAATCATTCACAGTTGACTTAGCACGCCTCACAATTAGACACCAAAATGCTTCTTCGGCTGGAGAATTATTTATTCCTCCATTTCTACAGCTGCATTATCAACGCAAGGAGCCTTCTTAGCGCCCCAAAACTCATTCTCTACATTGTAATTAAAACCTATCCTTCAGCGTCTTGTTCTGAAAGCTCTCACCACGATTGGATTCACTTGGAAAATTTATTAAACACCAAAAATTCATCATAAATGCACAGAATTTGTTAAATCCTGAATTTTAAAGGCGACTTTCAAGAAATTTATCATCAATTTTGCTTAATTTTTCCACACTAAAAAATTATGATATTTTATAACTAAATTGAAGCTCAATAAAATGGAAAAAGCTCCATTGGGAAAATATAGTTGACAAATTTGGAGCGGATGATAAAACAGAGTTTCCCTAATCCCAGAATCCCGATGATATATTTTCGACAGTGAATGTGCCTCTAAATAATGATATATGTATGATGAAAGGGGTTTTCAATTGGAAAGGCGCAGTACATCAAATAAAACATCGAAACGAAATGAATGTTCAATTTTGAACGATTCAAATCTATATGTCGTTCTAAGATGAGTATGTAATCAGTTGTCGAACAAGCCCTTAAAATGTTCAAATGTCCTTCAAATGTTCAAAGCCAGAGTATGTGCGAAGCTTGAAAGCCTTCCCCTACCACTTCATTAGTATTAAGAACTAAAGCTGTCTATACACTAGGAGAAAATTTCATCAATATTTGCAATCAATATTTAATATTGATGAAAATTGCCTACACATTAGTAAAACATATGGACATAAATTTGGATTATTGAAGAAATTTTGTCTAACTCATAATAATTTAAATGATTTCACAGCCTTTAAACGCAGAGGTGAGCAAGAACCGTTTGAAACCGAATAAACGTCAAATGAAAATTGTACCGTCGTTGCGGGTGACTTTGTACTCGGGGGGTGAATTTACACTCTGCTGTTCGTGAGAGTTTGAACAATTCTAGCACTTATTGATAGTCTTCGCCGATCCGGTCTACCATGTCAAAGTATATATGGATATGTTAAGTACCAAGTAAGGTACAATGATCCTCAAAAGGATTCTTGTAGTTTCAGTAATAGTCAATGAAAACCTAGTATAGATATTTTGTCAAAAAACGACTCCGCGAAAAAGTTATCTGAAGATGCAATTCGAAAATCAATTTCAGAGAAGTAAATTGCCCAAATCTATTCTAAATTTTTCTGGCTAGAATAATCCACTTCGATTTTGTTCATTATTTTTAGTAAATTCCTTTTTTTTTCACTATAGTCTTCCTAAGAACACATGATTTATATTATAATATTGCATATAATGGACTTTCTTAAGATTTATTATAGAAGTATTTGGCCAAAAATTATCCAATTCTTTTTATAACTTAAGATAAAATGACCGAGATCTACAAGATGGTGTGGTCGCCATCTTGATTTGACGATTCTGTCCGCCATTTTGAATAACTGTCAAAACAAAAAACTTATCCGATTGAGCTGAAATTTTAGTATGTTCTAGCTGATGTCAAGGCCTTTTCAGAACATATATAAAATCCGATCTAGGTCAAGCGATTGTCTGGATGCTGGGGCTCTAAGTTCAAAATTTTGACATTTTCATTAATACAGAACTACGGAGAGCTTCTTTTATCGAAACCATCACAAAAAAGGCAGTATTATCGTTAGGCGATGAGATCTAAATAATAAACAAAAAGAAAAGTAATATTTTTCTTTATAACAGCATATTATTTGAAGATCTGAAAAACTTTTGCAAAGATGAAAAATAAAAAAATAAATAAATGCACTTTTTATTTATTTTTTTAATTATGTAAGAGTAAATAAATATATAAAATAAAAGCCTCAACCATTTCTAATGGTTACTGAGGCATTTCGTTTATGTTTTAAAATTCAGGATTAGAAAATAAAGATCGCCAAAATATGAATATTTCAAATTTTTAAACTGTGAGCCTCTGTATCAAGGTAAATACTTGACGTAGACCAGAACATAGATACGTTCTGAAAAGGTCTTGATATCAGCTACAACATACTAAAATTTTAACCCAATCGAACCTGTTTTAGATTTTGACAGTTATTCAAAATGGCGGACAGAAACGTCAAATCAAGATGGCGATCATGTCATCTTGTAGATCTCGTGCATCTTACCCTTAGATGTGAAGATCTTCATTGTCGTTTATTATCAGAAATTGTTGATTTTTTAGTATTTATGAAAAAGTGCAAAGTCACCCGCACCTTATCCCCAGTGCAAGCCTTTTTTCTTGATTTTTTTTAAACATAGTAAAATTTTATAAAATTAATGCTAGTGGCACAAAATCCATTCATTAACAACTGAATACAAATTATTTTGCTCAAAAATCCCCCTCCCTTCACTTTAACTGTCCACTTTTAGAGGGCAAAGTTGAAAAACAGCGAAAAAACGTGCAAAGTCACCCGCAACGACGGTACGTCAATGCTCAAAATTGTACCCGGACAAACTTATTTTGACGTTTATTTGGTTTTAAACGGTTCTTGCTCACCTCTGTTTTAAAGGCTTGTGCCGCTTGTACACATTGGGGGCTATTTTTTTCAGAAATTGTGAAAGATAATCATGGCATTTTCCTCTTACGAAAAGTATTTTTTGACGTAATGAGTTGTAAATAAAATCTCAGCTAAATTGCTCTCAATGAGCAGAGCCCTTAAGAAACAACCGAAGCAACAAATCAGGCATTATTGTATTAAGCTGAAGACCCCCTCAAACTTCCATTCCAATTTTGCATTTTAGCTATGGAATATGAAAGTAGAAAGTTTGACTTGATATCAAAACTAGAAACCCTTTCAATTCAACCAATTCATAATGAAAAAAAAACTTCGTACAAATACATTAAAATGTACCCCAAAGTAGTTGATTAAAATATATCATAAACTTTTCAGGCAGATTATCCTGTGAAAATTTTCCCAAATGCTCACACAAAAGAAAGGAAAAACCATTAGAGACAAGGCAAAATACTACTCCTTGAGTGCATTTAAATGAATTTTCACAGGAAAGAAAATTAGGGGAAAATTACTAAAATTGAGAAATGAAAATCTTCTCTCAATTCTACAAATTTTCTTGGTGCGCAATAAAAGGCAGAAAATTTTATGTGTCTAAAAAAGTGAATATATTCTTTAGAGATGTTACCAATAAAATATTCTCATTTTGAGTGTTAAGCACCCAACCAGGAAGAATCAGCCACAAGAAATGAGACTCACTTTTCACGCTGTTAATTGTGAAGGGAAGAAGCCACTTTGGCTGTGTCTAATTGCAACCATTTCGAATACAATCACTTTTAATCGCTTTCAACCGTCTTCCATGGCAGATGAAGGGAGAGTTTTCTCAATTTCCGCTCAGATAAAAAATTATTTTACGATTTCATTGCCGAGAAAAGCGAGGGATGACTCCTCTCCCCTTCAATAGGCAAGGAAAAATTACGTCCTGAAGAGGTTTGGATTTGAAAAGGTGAGAGTAAATGGGTGATAAGAATTTCTAACGTTCTGAACGAGGTTTATTCCAAGAAAAAACTCATTAGTTTGACAAATAATTTATTGTTTCTTCATGCTCAAATAAAGATAATTAAATATTTCTGTTTTGTGGACGGAAAAGAACAACTGCACAAATTGCTTAAAAACTTTTACAAGTGGAGAGAACACATTTTTAAATTAAGTGGACAAATACAAGGATACATCGTCAATGTCTTTCAGTTTGTTGGAATCCACATTTTCTCCGCACATTGGGCAAGAATTTGTGGCATCAAACACCCTAACCATTGCCTCTTTAACCCCCGGAAAGTCACATTCCGGACACGCTACAACATCCTCGGACACCAAATGCTGCCCAGTTGCTATGCAGATGGGTAGGGTGGTCTTGCACTGATGACAAGTAGTCTCCATGGCCAGCAATTGTACTCCACAGGCAGCACAGGGAGTCATTTCGAGAGTTGCCTCATCGGACAACTCCTTGATACCCCGTGGAGCCTTCCTGACAATTCCTTCCACTTTCCGCGAATACTTCTCATCAATCTGACTTCGATACTCCGGACGCATCAAAGTCGAGGCGAACGTAAAGGCCGATGCCCGAAGACCAGCTCGATGGCATTCGATAACGGTGGACGTTAGAATTTGCACCACATCTAAATCGCATTACGACACAACAAAATTTCCAGAATTTCAAAAAAAACTTCCAAAATTTCATGAATATTTCCAAAATTTCATAACCTTCTCCAAAATTTCTTGAAAATATCTAAAATTTCACTGAAATTTCCAAAATTTCTTGAAAACATCCAAAATTTCATTGAAATTTCCAAAATTTCGTGAAAATTTCCAATTTAAGGTTTTGAAATTTTATGGCGCTGGCACACCTTTTCAATTTAGTGAAATTCAATCGATTGAAATTTTACCTCTTACTCTTTCAAACTGAAATCAGATATAGCTGCCTCTTTCTGTCAAATGAAAATTGAAATTTCAATTTCATTTTCAATTTCAATTTTAAATTTCATTTGACAGAAAGGGACAGCTTTATCTGACCTCAGTTTGAAAGAGTAAGCGGTAAATTTTCAATCGATTGAATTTCACTCAATTGAAAAGGTGTGCCAGCATCATTACTATCAGTTTAAATGCAACAAACAAAATTTCATTAATTTTCACTTACGTGAAGGAAATTGTGAAATGTTAGTGGCTACTTGAACTAACAGTTTAGCTGCCTGAAGATGATCTCCAAGCTGAACGTGAATTCTCACAAGGATGTATCGATGAAGAAGAACTAAACTAGTTTTCATGTCCGCCATGACACTCAAACCATTTCTTTTTAGTTCTTGATACATCGAAAACAGAAGATTATGGGCACTTCTGTACTTCCCAGCCAATTGTTCTTGATTTGCAATAATAACTGCTGCTTTTGCAGCCTCCCGAAACTCTCTTTTGGCCATATACAGCCGAAAAAGGAGTTTTGGATCTTTCGGAACCCCATCGGATTCACCCAAGAGGAACTCAATAAGTTGAGTCGTGAGTTGATCATCATTTGCAGATGCCACACAATCAATAGCCAGAGAAAGAGCAACATTCTCCTCATTACTAAAAGCTGAAGCTTTCAGAAGGTGCTTCAGAGCTTTGGAATACATCTTGGCTAGGAAGTAGTATTTTCCACTGAGTAGAGTATACTTCTCAGTTTCAAAATGCTGTGCCAAGACCAAGAAATCTTCAGACTTAGCACCATCATATTGCTCAAGGAGTTCTCCAAACTCCCTTACTTTGTTCCTTCTTTCAGCCAAGGAAAATGCTTCCTGTACTGATCCACACAGGATCAAGTACTGAATTGCAGACTCTGTGTCCCCAATTTGCTGATAAAACCTTGCCAGCATCTTGGCAGCCTCAACTGATCGGGTTTCCAAGACAATTTCCGAAGCCGCATGGGGATCACTCAGCTGTTCAATATATATCCTGACCACACTGTCAAGATCCCCAGCTGCAATGTATCCCCTAATGGCATCTTGGAATTTCCCATCAGCCTCTCGAGCTTTGGCATAAGCTGCATGCAGCTTCAAACTTGTCACTCTGCTCAATAACTCATCCACCTTCACCCAATTCTTCAGCTGAATGTACAATCCACAGCAACTGTCCCAATTTCTAGCCTTCTCAAATAACATCGCAGCATCAGACAACTGCCCCAGACTCTCCAGAGACTCCCCGCAGTCATTCAGCAAGTGCCTCTCACCCAACTCCAACGCCAGTTGAATCTGCAACCAGCCGGAGGAGATCATCAGTCTCCCACGCAATTTCACGCTTAACCACTCCCAGGAAATAAATTAATTTTTTTCGTCCTTTCTTTCTCTCTTTCACTCTCTCTCTCGCTCTCTATGACACAATTTCACACATAATTGCTTTTTATTTCGTTTTCTCTCATTCACAATTCTGCGAATGAGGTCAGCATTTTTGTACTCCGCGACAAAACGCATGCCGAAAAGTTAAAACATCGAGAAAAATAAGTAGAGCAAGGGATAATGATTTCCTTAAAGTCTTCTGTGTAAAAACTAATTAAAAGGACATATTGTAATTTCACATAATTGTACTAACATTGTCAAACGAAAAACTTAAAATATATCGAACTGAAAATAATGGTACCTTAATAATCAATTTGAAAAACAAAGAATATGCAAGTCATCACAATAACATTGCAGTACTGATTAAAAGAACAAACGAATATTATGCTAAACATTGAAAATAGAAAAAAAATATAGAATCGATTTTTATTTAATTTTTAAGACTGAGGAGAAAAGGAAGGATACGTGTTCCTAAAATTTAACATATTAGAATAAATCAGAGATCTGAGGTTGAAAGAGTTGTGAATGTTAGAAATAGCGCCAATTTTTTTGACATTTGGTGGCGCTAGTGGAAAGAAACTATATTTTTCGATGAAATTCGATGTATTTGGGTTTGACACAAAAGGAGAAAAAAAGGTGGAAGACTAAATTGGCACAAAGTGGAAAAGTTCTGAGTTTTATTTAATAGCGGCATAAAGCATAACATCTTTCCTTCAATTCCGATCTCTGAACAGCCTAGATTACTGTTGGACCTTTGTAAACTCAGACCAGAGCATGACGAAAGACTGGGTAACCAATACCGGCCACAAACTTAAGACTGTTGAATAAGGGATATGGTCCTTCTAGAGAGAGATTTGCAAGAAACTAACTGTTAGGGTTTACCTATGATCGAAAGAATGAAAGCATGAGATCCTGAAACTCAAGTACTTCCGTGAGAATTATGTCAAGAGATATACCTGAGAAATTGAGCATTAAAAGAATGAGTTCCAATGTGACTATTCTTTTGAAGGATAATTCATATGTTTTACCTGTGAAATATATATTGGGTTAGAGATGCGGCGAGAAAGAACAATTTTTGATGTTTTCTCCTTTCTATATATTTCATTTCACTCTTTAACAATTAATCTACAAAATAAAGTAAGATAGGATGCGTTCTGACGAACGATTTAGATGATATTTTGAGAAATTTCTCGATTTGGCCAGAAACGATGTTGCGCGTGTCGCGGTGTAGAAGGCAGAGAGCCAGAGAAAGACAATTCTTGACAGCATAAGATGTGAAGCTAGCTACAGGTCCGAAATTCCCGTTGGTGTCGCTGCCTTTGATGAGGAGGCAGTGGCGCCAACACTAGCAACTACTCTTCGTAAAAAGTGGAATTCTTACGAAAACTCGGAAGAAGCCTAGGATACGACTGACATCACGGTAACAACTCAAGGTACGTACGAAGGACCTACGACTTGCTTCATGGAACCTAATGAAAGCCAGTACGCGCGTTCGTCTGAATTGATATATATTTGTTGATATACCGTGAAGCCTTTAGCGTTGTGCTGTCGATAATAATTCATACAACTAAATAGTGTAAAACTTGACAAAACAACCAACAACGTAGCACTAGAACTGCACACATGTGCGTGCAACCAACACAAGAACAAAGAAAGAGAAAAACTTCCATTTTTCATACATCAGGTCATCAGGTACTCAATCGAATTTATAAAAGAGAAACTTACCCCTCTTCGGAAATCTCTGTTTTTGATGGAAGTCCTCGCAATTCCAGCTCTGCAGAGATTTACATGTTCCTGTGAATGATTACCATTCTGCAGTGCCTTCTCGTAATGAGCTAAGGCCTCTGCATGAGATCCACCAAATTCCAACTGTCCTGCATATTCCCTTGATATCCCAGGAACACTTTCTGGATCAATATTTTCGGCCAACGCCATAGCTTCTTCCCATTGAAGGAGATCCCTACACAGTTCAAGAGCCTCCCTGGGTGCAATACTTCGCGCAAAGTGTCTCTTTGCCTCATCTGCCATATCAAGCAGTTGGGCACATCTACCAGCTAGAAAACTACGATCTTCAATTACCAGTAACTCTTCCAGAGCGAACACCATGGCTGGGAAGCAGACACGTCTGAAAACCCGAATAGCAAATGCCACTTCTAGATCTGCCAAAGCGGCTTTTGCTAACCTCAACCACTGTTCACGATCATTTAAGTCACAACAAATGTCCCAAGCTGCTGCAAATTTCCTGAGACGTAGAACATTCTGCAAACGATCTTCGGATTCTGGAGCAACGCGATGTGTACTTAGAGTGAGGGTAGAAAGACCTCCACCAGCAACACCCAAGTTTAGTTCTCCATCGAAAAGTAAGAGTGGTGTTTGATCTGGTAACAGGCGAGTCTCGCCAACCTAGGAATCGTATGTAATC
Organism: Phlebotomus papatasi; assembly: GCF_024763615.1. Lineage (NCBI taxonomy): Eukaryota > Metazoa > Arthropoda > Insecta > Diptera > Psychodidae > Phlebotomus > Phlebotomus papatasi. The sequence goes on from NC_077223.1 coordinate 61,983,986, forward strand.
TTAGAAATAACTTCAAGCACTGCTATACTTCAATTTTAAAGGAAAGGTAAACTGACCTTAATGACATGAGCCTTGGACACCGAATGCCTAACGTGAACGTAGGTAATTGCAAGCTTATTTCCGCAAGCCACAAAGACTTGTGGTTGCAGGCAATCCCACAAAACAGTCAAGCACTGCTTAGGAAACTCAGGTATTTGCAGCATGTCCTCAGACATTGGCGAATACAAGAACCCAGCATCGTGATCATCTATCACCACAACACGAGTTCCATCTGCGTCTGCATAGAGACTTCTGATTCCAACAGCATGTCTAAATGTCACCGACCTACCCCACTGTTCTAGAGAAAAGTGCACAATAGCACCCAAGTCCGTAGCGAAAGCAAAAAAATCACCAACTAAAGAAATGCTTGTTATTACAGCATCCTGCATTCCTGTTATGTCATCGGGAAACTGCTTAGGATCCCGACGTTCAGTATTTTCACTGGGGGTACTCTCGATCGGATGTAGCAAAGCATGGCGACCACAGAGCACAGCACAAAAGTCTGCAGTTAAACGAACATCTTTAACTTCAGACATATACTCCCGATCACCAAGCAACAATGCTCCATCGCGAAGTGAGCGTCCAAGATCATAAAACCACACGTGATTGTTCATTCCACAAACTAAGTGTTGTGGTCCTAGTCCAATAAATGAAGGCTCTACTTCGAGATTTACTACGGCTGGAGCAGTGCGGATTCTCTCGGGATTGCAACTGAAGATAGTAACTTCAGCTAAACTGCTCAGCAGTGCAACCCGAGGCGCACACACAGCACTAAGCGAATGCAACTGCGTCACAAAGACACAGAGACCACCTTGAGCTGTTGCAACAGCCAGAAGCTGACCATCAGTACTCCAATCGATACCACGAGCTGCAGTATGATCAGGGAGCTGAAGAATCTTAGCAGTCTCCTGAAGATTACTCATAGCGTGCACTTTGATGCTGTTGTCACCACATGAAGCCACCATTCTAAGGACAGGACTTACCGCAAGACCAGTTAGGGTATCTCGGTGATTCTTAACTTGCCACAGTTCCTGTCCAACCTAAAGAAGGGCACAACTTGAGCTGCTACTTTGTTGTTCTCTACAATTAACCTACCTCGCGTGGATGAGTTGATATAGCAACAACGTGACCCAGAGAGAAACCCAACAGGATGTAACCATCACCAAACCACTTATGCTGCAACAGAGATCCATATCTCTGCTGGAAACCTAATTCTGTGGGAGAATCAGGCTCCGGCAGATGATAAAGATACAGCGTCCTCTTTCCCAGGATCACACTGATGGTGTTCTCTCCCGGTACGCGTTCGTCTGTCTTCATTTCAGCAAAATGCATATCACTCGGCAGGTCTCTTAACTGAACCACTCTCAGTGAATCTCCTTCATCGTTGCTTAAAGAAAGAGTCTTATCATCACTTCCCAGTGCAAGGATATTTTCCTTCGACCAAACTCCACAAGAAATTCTCTTGGCATGCTTCCCCAAAACAGGAATTCTCCTTGTAGTTTGATTACTGTAGATTGCCAAATTTCCACGAGTCGTACCAACTGCAACAACCTGACCCTGTTTAGCCCACATGATGCATGTAGGAGTGTCCCTCAAACCAATATCAACCAGTTGCTTCTTTTGCGTATTTGCATCCCAAAGCAACAACTGAGATGTTCCCAGACAAATAACGCCTAGAATATCTCCATCAGCATCCCAACCAAAGCCGCAGCAGAGTCCTTGAAGGACTATGCGATGTTGCATCTGGCCTTGACGATTGAAGATGGCAATGGTGCCGTCACTGCCAGTTGTGGCAAGCAAGACACCGGAACCGCCTAAAAACGTTTAAAATTGCTCAATGCAATTTTGACGATTTCGGCATTATACCGAAGTAATTTTCTTTTATTAACTCTTATTAAATTGATATAAAATCACAAAATTTAACTCACGGGAGTTATTTGTGGGGTTGTGTCTTATTTCTTAAACTAAATTTAAAGTTTTTGAGATATTTTAAAAGCAGAAAAGAGATGATAATGTTAAAATTCGTCATAAAATTAAAGAAAATATCAACATATTACACGAAACCACGTATAACGATACAATTTCACTATATGCCTATCTAAAAGTGAGGAAATCTAAAGAAATTTCTAAGTTGGAAATGATTCCAAATTACCCCACTATACCTATACCTTATTTGAAACACTTTATAGGTTTGAGATTTTTTGTATAAAAAATTAAAGTAATTATTTTATTTGGTATTGTTTAAATCAGAGGTGTGCAAGAAACCGTTGAAACCGAATTAACGTCAAATGAAACATGTACGTCAATGGTCAAAACGTTACTATAACAAACTTATTTTGACGTTAATTCGGTTTTAACGGTTTCTTGCACACCTTTGGTTTAAATAAAACAGCTTGACATTTTAAAATTTGTATACAGAATATCCTGATTTTTGTACGCACATATGAACGGAGTGAACGGATGTCGTCGGAAGTACTAAAGCATTTTTTTGCAAAATTTAAGCAATTTTATGTTTACATATTTCAGGGGCTTTAAGGGTTCAGAATATTAAACAATACCATCCTATTCTCTATTTCCACCTTCATGAGGTGAGTCATGCAACTTTTTTCTATATGACAATATCATATCGTTAAATGGCAAATTTAAATTTTTTTAAGTGGTAATCTCGGAAGAATTAGTCGAATATCAGTCACTAAGAGCTTAACACAGCTCTTTCCAATGGCCACTCGATATACTCACTGACCTTTAATATTTTTCTGCTGCCGAATTTACCATAAAAATTTGACATATGACACAGAATCCCCTTACTAGACTCCAGTTGAGACTTTCGTTTACAGATTGACGGAAGATCTGGCGGAAGATCTTGGCGATCTGAACTAAATTTCTCAGACTTCGGCGGAAAACATTCAGGAGAAAAGCACATTATATATGATTTTCATTAATGCAGATTACGAATTTTTTAACATAACCCCACAATTGACATTTTGAATCCAAACGTCGTCGTTCGAATTTGAGACATTCAGATTTGAGAGACTCTACTGTGTGAAGTTTAGACAATTTAAAAATTAATTTAAGGGATCATTGTATTGAAAAAACTGACGTTAGGGAAATTTACTAGAAGTTCCGGTTCCCTTCTAGTAATTTAAGGGATTTGGCATCAGGTGGCAACCGCGTACCATAACGTAGAAATTGTCGACAAAAAATCGAAATTTTGAAAAAAGGAAGGTATTATAGGGAAACGTACTCTCCCTTCAAACGTGCATGCCTACGAATAATGTGAATTTCTTCTACTTAAGAGATTTACACATGATTATTACAGAATTATCAATAATTGATGATAAGCTAACCAATATTTAATAGAAATGTATAAGTTTCTTACGAAAACTAAAAGTAAATTCATATTATTCGAAGGCATGAACGTTCGAAGGGAGAGTACTTTCCCCTACTGCTCTCTGTGTTGCGGAGTTTGAGCAGTAAAAAAATCAAAGTCTCATTTTTTATGTATATGCTGTTTTAATGTGTTCCATATTTTTCTACATTTGCATTTACATTTAATAAAGTACACATAATTTTTCGTATTTATCATGAATCATTAAAGTTTTTGTGACGGTAGTAGGGTGCAGCCTGCACCGTCTAGCCGTCGGTCGGAAGCGATCCTGCAAAAGAAAAGTCTCGTTTTGCAGGAGCACTTGTCATCGGCATACACAATACCTGTCGAACTAATTTCCATAGGCAAGGAAAGGGGTTGCCTTCTAATTTCCACCAAGCCAGTAGATCATAAACTTCCTCATCTATGTGACGATAAATAAAATATTCCTCCCGTATACTACAGGAAGACGTGCAGTGGCTAGAGCCAGAGACAGGAGTATTTTCCTTTTTTTAAATTAATTTAAGCCCATCTCTTTCAATGGCCACTGTGGCTCTGTCTATATCCTCCTCTTGCTCCTGCACATTCGTCGAAACCCAAAAAGCAATATATTAATAAGAATAATACTATACTAATACAGACAACATACCGCATCATTTATGATTTCAGTGTTGGATGATCCTTTCCATTTGGATTATAAAATCCATGGAGGAGACATTCTTTTCGGCAAGGCATAAGGAAATCTCGTTTAGATTGTGCATATGAAATATTTATTAGTTATTTGTTATTAGATATTTTTTAGCTGAGATTCTTTACTATCTGAACTTTTGTGGTCCTAGGTGAAATCCGACCACGTCAGATCGGGCCCAAATTTTAGATGTACACCTTTTGACACTCATAGATCACGAAAATCATGTGTGCTAAAAATCGATTTTCGTAGACATCCGTCCAGTCCGCGTCCGGAGTACAAACGCTTCTGGAGAGAGAACGGAAAGAGATATCGACAAGCGGTTTTCGGCAAAGGTTAAATGTCGATAGGTAGCTAGAAGTTGATGATGTCGGAACCTCCCCCCTTCCGCTATTTTGGAATACCCCCAAATTTTGTTTTCTCAATAAGCCCCTATGGCATCAATCGGGCTCAAATTTTAGTATGTTATAGCTGGGCCTAAGAGCTTTCGATCGATACTAAACTTAACCCCCTCCGACCCCCTGATCCGAGCTAGATGGGGTCAGAAATTCAATTTTCAAATGGCCATAACTCCGCTTCTAATTATCGAAATTTGAAAAATTTTGGTATTTTTGAAAGCTCTCGTGGAGTACTACAACCCTTATGACACGACAATTTCATCCGATTAAATCGAAGGTTCGATTAATCGAAAAATCGATTTTCGATTAATCGATTTCAAATATTTCGAAAACTAGACGATGCTTTTTCTTTAAATTTTAGTATGTTGTAGCTGAGGTCGAGACCTTTCCAACGGTGGATTGCACTCCTCTCTCGATATTCCCTGACCCGAGCTATAATCGAAAATGTCTTGACTTGACTGCATTTTCAGTGTTTATGATACGTTTTCGATGAAATTTTGTTATATATTGTATCTGAGATCGAGATATTTCTAATGATGGGTCCCATCCGTCTCTACCCCAACCCACTGTACCCCGACCCTTACTATATCCTTATGGACCGGACTCTATCTCTAACGTTTATTAACCAATGAACTTTTTTTTCTTTTGTTCGTCTTCCCCAATCAGACTATTTAAAATAGAAAATGACCAGTGATAAGCCCAGATAAGCTTATGGTAGCTGAGATTCTTTACAGGTGACCTCGAAATGCGTGCAACTCAAGGTGCTTGCAACTCGGAATGCGTGAAAATTCGATTGTTAGTTGTATTTTGGGGGTAAAGAATCGCGTCGAGCCAATTTTATCCATTTCGATGGCGGAGAACAGTTTACTCGATGCGATTTTTTACCCCCAAAATTCAACTCACAATCGAATTTTAACGCATTTCGAGTTGCAAGCACCTCGAGTTGCACGCATTTCGATGTCACCTGTAAAGAATCTCAGCTACCAAAAGCTTATCTGGGCTCATCACTGGTTTTTCGATTTCAATATCAATTCTATCAATAAATTCCTATTAAGTGTTATCTTTAATGTTTTACAAGACTTAATAAATTACTTCAAATATTTAAAAGTTCAAAATCGGAATCTTGCAAAAACAAAACGTTTATATTTATGAATCCTATTAAAGTAAATACTAGAAGAATTAAAAATAGGAAAATAAAAAAAATCAAGGATACTATGAAATAGGGGGAGGTGGGGCTACATTGATATTGGATTTTTTTACCTACAGTGCCAGCTTTGTAATCCGGATGATTGGGAGACAATATGACAGATGTACGCTTCGTAATCCGGATGGATTTTTTTGAATTTGTTCAACGTCTCGCAAATATAATACAAGTTTTTTTTTGTAGAATTAGAATAAAAGTTTTAAAAAAGATTAAAAAGACATAATTAGAGAATTCTGTGCTATCATACCTCATTTATTAAACAAAAACATCACAGGATAATTCATTTTCATTACTTAACACACATGCATACATGATCTCAAGATCATTTGAAATGTAACCATCGATAACTCGTCCGGATTACGGCGAAACGGATTAGAGAGCCGGCACTGTATTTCTAAATGGAGCTGGTCCTTTCAAGAATTTTGTTTAGATTCACAATTCTTTTGTCTAACCAAATTACATCATGTTACAACCCAATTTCTTTAGGAATATGCGAAAAGCGTGTATCAATGTAGCCCCACAGCTTAAAGTAGCCCACCTCCCCTTAATTTTACCTTCTATTAAACCTTTTCCATCACACTGATTTTTTACAGTTCACCAGACATTCACTTTTGTCATTATATTTCTTGTGACAGCCATTACGGTCGCCGGTATTTTGTGCTAAAAAGCAGTTTTCGTCGAGGGCGAGTTTTTAAATTTGAAATTTAAATAGTGAAAGTATATAGATACAGTAGACTCTCTCAAATTCGGGCATATGGGACCGAAATGTCAGCCGAATTAAACAGAAATTCGGGCGACAAACTTTTTGAAATGCAACAATTTTTTATTCATGTGCATATAGATATTGAGTTTATACACTCATATATAACGTAAATTACATGAAAATCCCTCAATAATGCAAAATCACATCAAAACTAAGACAAACCATGCCAAATTTGAGAATATTTGATTCATTTGATAATCATAATCAAACTTGAAAAATGACAACAAACTTTTTTCAAATGTAACCGTTGCCCGAATTAAAAAGTAGCCCGATCTTAACTCTTTCGCGTCTTTAGGGTCATATATGACCCGGGGGAAAAAGTTTCTTTTTGGCTATTTACATTAATTGAAATCTAACTGGAGTCTTGAGAAAATGAGCCAAGAATCTTACATCCTTCTATTATGATGTCGTGCACGAACAGATAGATTTCAATTAATGTAAATACCCAAAAAAAACTTTTTTTCCCCGAGTCATGGCATTACCCTAAAGACGCGAAAGAGTTAAAAGAGCCGAATTTGCGAGAGTCTACTGTACAGTAGAGTCTTTCAAATCTGAATCTCTTAAATTCGAATGCCGTTTGGATTCAAAATGTCAATTGTGAGGTTATGTTAGAAAGTTCGTAATCTAGGTGAATGAAAATCGTATATATGTGCTTCTTCTTGAATGTTTACATACATTGTTATCGTTTAAAATGAAAAGGAAGTATGTTACCACAAAAACTTGCGAGAAAGTACGAGAATTTGATTTAAAGTAAAATTTAATCTCACACAAATTTCGTTAGTTTTGAAAAAATCGTTCGAATTTGGGAGGTGAGAAATGTCAAAAATACCCCCCCGAGCGTTCGAATTTAGGAGACTCTACTGTACAAGCCTATAGTCCCCGGCGAGTGGACTTCAATGTTGAAGCGAATTTCCAACTTTCACAAACAAATGCGTATGGGAATTCTTCTGCACTCGTGACCGTTACACGTTACCGTTACTCCTCAGGTGGGCCTCTCAACGAAGCGCGGAGGAAGCCAGATTCGTGGTATGGCATCCTCCTCGGAAATGGAAATTTCTCTGCGTTTTCGAACGTTAGTCCCTTGACACATCTGAGGAGTAGCCGAGAGACGGCTTAACGTATATAGTTATATTTGAAATAATGGTTAAACTACATTTCCAACATTTTCCATTAAGCCGTCTCTCGGCTTAAGTCGTAAGTATGTCTAGGGGGTTACGCGAAATAACTGGGGATTATTTCTCTTTTGGAAGTTACTGATCCCTGTGGAGGGATGAATATACTAGATTCGTGTCTAAATAACTTTTTCCGATCGACTCTGTGAGCTGAGTAAAAGGAGCTGGATTCAAATAGCTGCATACAGTAGGCTCTCTCTCAATCGGGAATATGGGGCAAAATATCATCCGGTTTAGCGATAGAATTTAGCGTCAAAGCCTTTGTAGGAAGAACTACAGCGAATTTGAGCGAATTAGCTTCATAATTAAGTGTGTTAATTAATCAACAAAATTTGTCACCCGATTGAAAAAGAGCCGATTGAGTGAGAGTCTACTGCAGAGGTGTGCAAGAAACCGTTGAAACCGAATTAACGTCAAAATAAGTTTGTTGTAGTAGCGTTTTGACCATTGACGTACATGTTTCATTTGACGTTAATTCGGTTTCAACGGTTTCTTGCACACCTCTGGTCTACTGTATAAAAAAGAGAACTTGCCATGGAGGTGATTGTAATTAATAAGTTTCTTTTTTTGGAGATTCGAGCAACTTACAGAGTCACAAATGCTGTGATTCCTTTAGTACTGTGGTGGCAATGGTGTAATTTTACGCTTCTGCACGTAAAAGTATTGTTATGTACTGTACAAATATTGCTTACCGGTTTCCAAGTAATTTAAGCATTTTTCTTTCACAAGTTCTGTATCGTTACATATATTTTTTCTCGTTTTACGCATTTATTACCAACTCTTTTCTGCTTTTTTTTAGTTTTTAATTTATAAATATAAGAAAAATCTGGTAAATTTGTAAAATGACAAAAAAAGAGAAATTATTTTTTTTTGTTTAAAAATATGTAAAATAAGTAATTTCCTGGATAATTTGCATAACATTCAATTTAAAAACTTAATTTTATTAAATTTATAAAGCAATTTATAAGTTAATCTTAAGAAAATAATGTAAAACGTGGAATTTTATTGAGTACGAAAACTCTAATGAAAAATGATGAATTAATGCAATTTTACGGTACTCACCAGTCTGCCACACAAAATAGAGATCTCCCTGACCATGTGGGTCTTCATGTCTGAAGATTATCTTATCACTGGACATGGTTTTTCACTGGTTTAAATCTCACAAAAATTCACATGAAAACAGCATCACGAAAACTGCGTGTTTTGTTTGTGTAGCAATTGACGTTTCCATGGGAACCGACAGCAGCGCCAACGTAAAAAATCTGTAGCTCAAAAGGTAAACAATGGCGTACAATTTTTTGGATTCCTCTCCTTTTGCCAATATTCCCATTGAATTCTCCGACAATGAGACCCCCTTTGATCTCACACTGGACGACAAGTATCGGGAGTGCGTTCGGATTGTGCAGAAAAAGTGTCGGGACGTGCAGAAGGAAAATGAAAGGCTGATAGCCAGGCTCTATCGCATGAAGAAGATGACCAAGAGAACTGAGAAGGACGTGGCGCTTGTCATGGCTCGTCTGGACAGACACAATCCCGCCTGGAGGCTAGAGCCCCCTCCCCCACCTCTATTCCCTCAGTCAGATGAAATGGGCTCGGTCAAGAAGAGGAGAAAGTCAGGTAAGTCCCAGAAACAATCGCTCTTCTAAAACATCTCTAATACTTACGCTTTTTCCAGTCAAAAAATCAACAGGAAAAGGCGTTAAAGTCAAGGAAGAGACATCTGGAACACTTCCAACCATCCAACATGGTCAAATACCAGGATTCTCAGGGAAATCAGAGTCCGGAAAGGGTGTGAGGAAGCGAATGGAAAAGGATCCAAATGCTCCTAAGAAACCCGCAAATGCATTCTTCCAGTACTGCCAGGAGCAAAGATCAATTGTCCTAGATGAGATTGCCAGCGAAAGACAGCCAGGGGAGCCAGAACCGAGCAAACAGGAGCTCACCAGGCAACTGGCTCAGCGCTGGAGACAAATGGGAAATGACGACAAGCAGATTTACGTGGATATGTACGAGAATTCAAAGCGGAAGTACAACCAAGACATGATGTACTACAAAATGGATACACATGGGGAGAATTCTGGAACTGGAAGTGGGAAATAATCATTTCCGGAAGATTTCCATTTTCTCAATAAACATAACCTTATTTTCTGTAACCCGGTAGACAAACTCAACAAAAACAATATAAAATTAAGTGCTTACGCATAATGTCTTTTTCAGCTATTTTTTTAATTGTATTTTTAACCTTCCCAATCTTACCAAAATTTTATTATGACAGGCATTTTACATCAGGAAAATTTCATGAAGTCGAAATTTGACTCTTTTTCTTTGTCACTATGCACATTCTATCTCATTCCCTCGCACTCTTAAACATCCCTATTCAATTCAGTTCAATCAATTTTGAATTGCGAAAGAATGAAAAGGTGTGCCGGAACCATTATGAATGAAATTCTTAGAAATCTTCATTCCTATCCTTTAAAAGCAACTCCAAAGCTGTAGCAGAGTGTACGAAATGGACACAAATTGCGTTAAAAAATGAAAACTTGAATTTGAAACGCTTAAAATTAAATTTAGAATTTAGAGGCTTTGATATCTTTAGCTCCAGCATACCTTCTAGATCAGGAAAATTTCATAAAGATAAAACTTACATCCCTCTCTTAAAAGTTTTTCATATGTGCATCCGACATTTTTGTACTCTTCTTATTTTCAACATAACAGCAATTTAAATTTAGTTCAGTCTAATTTTAAGACCGAAAGAGCGGGATCAGTGGGATAGACTTATGCAAATAGTTTGAGAGATTAAGGGACACGAATTTTCATTTCATGAAATAATACCGAGCTAAAAGGTGTGCCGAAGGCTGAAGCCGTTTGGGATGAAAAGTCGAACATTTTACATTGAAACTTGGAGCTATTTACATGTATTGGAATTTTCAACATCAGTAAATTAAATCAAAATTCACAGGACAACCGAACGACCTATCCCAAATATTTTTTGTTTCTTTTTAGAGCAGTCTTCGTGTTCTGAAAGAGAATGTTCTGAAAGTTTTGTTTTTGTATTTTGCGAATTTCGCAATGCATTTTGGAGAAAAAGGAATTCTAAAAAAAATTTCTGGTGTTTTTTTTTTTTAGATATTCCTAAATGTTTTAAAATATCTTTTGGTTTTTGGTTAAGAAATTTAGGTAATGGAGTATCTGTTACCTCTGTTGTCATGTGATTATTTGAAGAAACTCTCTTCGGAATTTTACTTTTCATCACTATGTCACAGAATCCTCTAAAAACACGAAATAGAAATATTAAATATAATTTCACATGATTTATATCGTGTGGAATTGAACTCGAGACAATTAGAAACACGAAGAAGTACTCACTTTCGGGAGATTGCATTTGCAAAAGAAATCTCAAACGAAATGCGACAAAGTCCCGTCTGACCAAGTAAGCGTGGATTATAGCCTCAATTAACCCCTATCTTTCATACCTTACTTTTAAGAAGCTCCCATACAAAACACCCCTTACTAAATATATGTGAAGGACACTGTTTTGCGTTCATGGTGGTGAGCAGCGGAACTACGAAAATTGTATTGCCGGCCTTGTTGCTCAGCTGTCAGTGACAAGATGGAATATTTTCCAATCATTTTATTTGTTTTTAAAATTCTCACAACGATTCTCAGTGATTTTAGTGCTTTTTTAATAATAATAAATGTGCGTTTCGCATAGAGAAAAGTGTCGTGGTAACTATAAGCAAATTTCCAATGTTGAAATACGTGTTTTTATTTCCTTTCGGGGGTATTTTTTAGGAGACAATTTTTTTTCATAATAGTTTTTGCTTTTCTATAGAAACGATTTAACACTTTATAAAGTGTTAAATCGTTCATCCTGGTTAAATAAAACATATCCCTATCTTTGTAGCTTCTATAATTTATATAAGATTTGAAGGTGAAATCAAGATGTGAAATTGACAGTTTCATTTTACCGCCATTGATATACGTGGCAAGAGTGAGTCCTTAATTTGTGCCTACCACTCGGATCTTGCCTATGAGGGCTAAAATAGTGCGTAAAGCTGGATGTTAATTAATGGCTCAAGGCTGGGTCCCGTTTAACCTGTGTCAGACGGGGTGTTAGACAAAATTTGAAAATACCAACTAAGTCATTAACGGATCTACATCGGGTAAAACAAACTACACTCAGTCCCGGGATACTGCACATTTTCGGGACCGAAAAAAAACGCGTGAAATAGCTTTATGTATATAGAAAATTTGCATACCCGCAGGCGATTTATTTTGAATGAATCCGCCGTAGAACGAATTTCGTGCGGAGTAAAAGTAGTTAGAGCAAAAAGATTTAACGGTTTAAAAGACATTCATCAGCAAACAGTATTCTCTAGCCAGAGTTCTTGAATAAATTGTTAGAATATTTAAAATTTTTACCTTAATAAAAGAAATTAAAGTTTTTTACTGAAAAATACGCATAGTGTCTTAAAAATTCCCCGCGTCACAAAATAGTATACATTCAGGCGTATTTTAAAAATGATTTCATAAATTGACCCCCAAAAGTAGGCAACCGTGCATAATTTGTAAGTGCATAATCTCGTCAGATGCACAATCTCGAAGTGCATAATGCCGGGACTGAGTGTATGTAATTCTGTTTCTTCAGTTCAATATTGTACTCTCATAAAATAAAATAAAGCGATAATAATTTCTGATAATCGTTACTTTAACTGTTAAAATTCTTGTATATTTCTTTAACGTTCAAATTACAGAATCTTACATAATAATGCCTAATGGCCTCTACACACTAGAGCAATTTATGTCTATATTGAAGAGTTTTTCTTACACAAGAGTAAGGCAATTTGCTTCAATATGGACATAAATTTCCCTAGTGTGTAGAGGCCATAAGAGTGACGACATGTTTTTGCGCCTTTACAATGTCCCTCGTTTATTTCAATACATACTAAAATTGAAAACAAAAAAATAGAATATTTTATATTGTAGTACAGTGAGTACAATTATTATGCCCAACAAAAAGCAAGTTTTGTTTTATAAACACATATTTGACATTTCAATGAGATTAAATGAAATCTAGATAATATATTCAGTCTTAAACAGTACTCTTTGGCCAGAGTTCTTAAATAAATTATTAGAATATTTAAAATTTTTACCTTAAAAAATTAAAGTTTTAATCTGAAAAATAATCATAATGTTTTCAGATTTCCCCCGTCAAAAAATAGTATACAGGCGTATTTCAAAAATGATAATACGCCACTGTAGTAGTACACTAGTAAACTACTTTCTCAAAATCTATACAGTAGACTCTCGCTAATTCGGCTCTTTTAAGATCGGGCTACTTTTTAATTCGGGCAGCGGTTACATTTGAAAAAAGGTTGTTGTCATTTTTCAAGTTTGATTATGATTATCAAATGAATCAGATATGCTCAAATTTGGCATGGTTTGTCTTAGTTTTGATGTGATTTTGCATTATTGAGAGATTTTCATGAAATTTACGATATATATTAGTGTGTAAATTCAATATCTATATGCACGTGAATAAAATACCGTTGCATTTCAAAAAGTTTGTCGCCCGAATTTCTGTCTAATTCGGCTGACATTTCGGTCCCATATGTTCGAATTTGAGAGAGTCTACTGTACCTGGTTCCGTTCCTTATATTGAATCGAATACGTTCATATTACGCGTATAAAAGTTCAGTATGCGATCAGGTCCGCTGGGAAATTCTATTGTCAAAACATAACCTTACTTTTCTTGAACGTAAAAAAATATAAAACCATCTGAGGAAAAGATATTTTTGTGAATTTCCTTATAAGAATCGCAAAGAGAGAGGTAATAATCACGTGCATTACAAATCAAGGAATCAAATTATTCATATTCTTTTTAAATTTTCCTCTGCAGGATGCAAAATTAAGAGAGAAATCTTACCAGAAAAATTTTCCGGAAGTCCTGGTCAAAATGACCCTTGTCCATCGAGCTCTGTTTACCTGGTTTGTCGTGCTTTTATTCCTCATTTTGCTGTGTTTGCGCTTAGAGACCAGAACCCATTGGAATTGGTTCGTTGTGTTCATTCCTCTTTGGATCTTCGACATGATCCTTCTGATCTATGTCCTGATTAAGATCGTGACAAAGTGGAGGAACCTCACGCGCCTCAAGGAGCTTCTGATTCAATACCAGAGCTACATATGCACGGTTCTGCTCAAGATAGCCATTCAGATAATGATTTGCCTAAAATTGGAATATCCAGGCCTGGAACTCTCCATTTTCACCGTGATGATCCCCATCTGGATCCTATTACCAGCCACAATTGGCTACGTTTTCATGCACATGGTTCGTGCTAAGTGAATTTAGTCAAATTTAGTGACCACTGGGGATGTATATTTAAGCTGAGAAATGGGTGAGTTAATACAAAAGAAAAGAACTTGATAAAAATTTTCCGGATGCTCGCATTTTCTACGATTCATCGTCACTTCCTGGCGCCTGTCTCGGCTTCGGGCCACCCGCCCTCTTGGCCATGATGATTTGATCCACTTTGAGAATCGTCGTGGCTGCTCCAACAGCATACTTCAGGCCCCACATTTTCGTGGAGAATGCATCGAAAATCTTGGCTTCCTTGGCATCCAGAGTGCCCGGAAGTTCACTCTCCAGGTCGATTCCCTGCGCCATAGCCCCTCCACGATGTGCCAAGTGCAGAGCCTGAAGAACTTCAGTGGAATTCACGCCGGAATTGTCTGCCAATGATTTTGGAAACACTTCAAGAGCTGCAGCGAATTTCCGGACAGCATACTGATCCAATCCGGGCAGAGTGTCTGCATACACAGCCAGGCGCTGCGACAATTCAACTTCAGTGGCTCCAGCTCCAGCCAACAATCGCCCATCGCGAGTTAGAGCCTGAGAAAAAAGCAAAAATTGGACATTTTGCCATTTTTCCGGAGTGACAGTACATGGACAGAAAATCGCGAGCAGCAGTGTAATTTTTTTTCTTTCAAGTTTGTGATTGTTTTTCCTTAGAATTAATATTTCTTGTAAATAAATGTAATAGAATTATAAAAATAAAGAAAATATTTAATATAATGGTTTTTAGGGGTTTCTAAAAATTTTAAAAAATAGGTTATGTTCTTCCGGCTATTCCGGCTATTCCAATACCAATTTTTTGTATCTCAAAAACGCTTTGTTCGTCTTCTTTTTTTTCTTATTTTTGGATATGTTGAGATCGTCTTCTTGGGCATTTCGTTTAAATACGAAAATGTCCTTCAATTATTTCTTATAATAGATTTCACGAGGTTAATGATTTTATAAAGGTCAAACAACGACTGGAAAGCGTATTTTTCAACGGTTTGCGGAATCTTAGTTTTTTCCATTTTGTTTTTCCCAGTTTGTCTTTGGAATCTTTGTCTTCGGCAATTTTTGTTTTTCGGAAACTTGTCTTTGGAAATCTTGTGTTTCATATATTTTAAACAAGTATATTTTATTAAATGAAATAATGAAATCACATTGATTTTTTTTTAAGTTTTTAATATCGTCCTTTGGGGCGAAGGGAAATTTTCTGTGTTTTGGGAAGTTTTCAGTTTCGTCCTTTGGGGCAAAGGGAGATTTTCTGAGAAAAGGGAAGTTTTTGGAAAGTTATAAAATTGTGAAGTTTGGTTTTTATTGAAAGGTCTCGGAATCCCTGACAAGTTTAAATCGGTTCGAAGTTCGAACTGTTCAGGAACCGGTTATAAACCAGTAATTGATTTATCGTCCGAAATTCAAATACATCTAAGATCATTTAGACAATCTTCGGTGCGATTATGCACCTGACGGACGTAGTAGAAATTCAAAAATTGTTAACTTTGACTAAAACCGATAAAACGACCAATTTCCGACCAAAAATAATTTTACATGACGCCTCTTCGTTATTTCTAATTTATACCCTGAAAAAGTTTGTCAAAAAGAATGTTTTTAAAAAGACAAACCTAAAAAAAGAGACAAACCTTGAAATTGTTGACTCCATCGTCGATGGCCCTCTCAACATCATCCATTGCATTGTCCGTTGATCCACGAACGAGAATAGTTGCGATCCTACTGTCAGCTCCATCACTGCGGAACACAACAACTGTTGTTCCTCCTACTTCATCAACAGCAACATTGTCGCAATGGCCAAGCTCCTCGGGTGCCGGAGCCGTCAGACGTGGTAGCACAGTTCCATTGACGGCTTTGCAGAGGCGACGGAGATCGAATTTTGACAGCAATCTCACGGCCATGAGACCGTACTTGTTCATAAAATGAAGAGCCATGTCTCCAAATTTGCCACCGGAAACCACAACTTTGGCTCCTGTCGCGGCAATTGCGCGAATTTGCTCTTCAAGAAGATTCTCTTCGCCACGACTGAAATTCTTCAGTTCGTCGGCTGTTTTGATGAGAACAGTACCCTTTGTTTCGGTCTGAATAATGTCTACGGGACATGAGAATAGAGCGATCTTTGCATCGCGCTGACTTGTGATGTCCCCTTCAACTTGACGCTTGAACACCATTCCATTGAGAACTTCTGAGCGATTTATGCCACAACCTAGGATCTAGAATGTGAAGTTATCGTGTTAAGCAAAGCTGTTTTTTGTAACATAAAAAACGGACTAAAAAAATTCGATATGAATTGGGAGCTAATTTATAAAAAAAAACATTTTTATGTATGCAATTTTTTTCATGCGGTAAATTTGAAATGAACTTCAAAAAAAATAACTTACGAAAATATCTTTTCGCCTACTTAAATACTACTACTTAAATAGAAGAAAAATATGCGAGCGTAAAATGCTTTTATTGGAAACATATTAATCCAAATGGAGACAAGGGAAAGTTTCTAATTGGAGACAAACAGTATAACTGAAACGGCGACGAAAGGCTTCCAAAACCTTGTTTAAGTTGCTCCTTAGTGCAGGATTTGTTCTTATTCCTGGTTTTTTTCTCATTTCCCATCTAAAAGAATAGGAAAATCTCTCCAAAAGAAAATCATATTTCCGGGGTTTCCTACACAGTAAAAAAATTTACAACCACTATCGTTGGTAATTTTTGCACGAGCGCTATGGTTGTGAAGTTTGTGTTTTGGCAAAGTTGTGTATTGTCAATTTTATAAAATGGCTTCCTGTCTATAATTTAGATTGTAGAGCAATTTTGTTCGGTTTATGTGTATTATCTGTGAAAAGTCTCTGTATTAAACAAAGAAAAAAAGAGAAAAAGGAACAAATAAAAGAAAAATATGGAGAGAGGGTCTGAGAGTTGAACCCATAACCTTTGCGTTGATGGTCTCGCGTTTTCCGGCCGCGCCACGAAGTTGCTTACTTCTCTTAAGCAAATGGCCAAGAGTTGTATCGTCAATTTTCCTAATGTACATGATGCTTCCTCTGTTTTCTGTTATTACATAATTATTCCTCATTTTTTACGACTGAGGCACATTTTAATAATCCAATGAATGATTCTAGAAGACCATTAGACAGTTAGAAATGCGAAAAATGAATAAAATCTTAGAAAAATTGCAATAGTAAACAATGAAATTTTGACAGTTCTCACACAAATTTTCCCATACACAAACTTAATTTTACTAGCATTATGTTAGTATCGTACTACAAATATGATAGTAATTTTACAATTTACAACCAAAATGCTTGTGACAATACACAACTTTTCCCATACACAACCTTATTTCTCACACAATTTTTTACTGTGTATTGAAGCATTTGCAGACACTTTAAAAAAAAACTTTTTGTTCACGAAATAGGTAATTATTTCATTTGAAAACTTCACGTACCGTTAACAATAAAGATTAGCATTTAATTTAACTAAAATTAGCCAGAAATATGACATAAATGTTAAACAAAACGAATAAACAACAATCACCTAATTGTGTTTTTCATTGGAAAACATGGTCGATCGATGAAAAATTCGATAGTGGAAAGGTACACTTTTAATTTTTTTGAGAAATTAACAAACTAAAATTTGTGAATATGAATGGATTTTCGCTTTATTTTGAGCAAAATTAAATAAATAATGAAACTGTGGTATAGAAAATATATAAATATAATAATTTAGTACTGTATTTATCATGAAAACAATGACGTTTCCATTTGGAGTAGCGAAAAATTTCCATTTGGAGCAGGTTTTGAATTAGCTTAATTTACCCTACAATATTTCACAATGTTATTCTTAACTACAAAAACTGAAATGAGCGCAAACATGAAAAAAATCAGCGAGAATAACTATTACTGAGAACCAATAAATGAGAGTTTTCGATGAACTATCTATTGATACTATTTGCGAATGAATAGGACAAAATGGGGTAATTTGGAACAATATTTAATTTTGATATTTCCTCATTGTTTTAGATGTGCAAAAGAACATAAAAACGACAAAGTATTGTTTCTTCTTTCTTACTATTTCTTTTCCTCTTTTTTTTCTTGGCCCTTCTGACACAATGAGGAAACCTCGAGTGTTCCAAATTAAAAATGATTCGAAATTACCCCATTTTTGGTTTGTGAAACAGAACCAGTGCTTTTGAGGTTTTGGTGTTACTTTACGCGGTATGTGTAATAGTATGAGTATAAATGTAAAACATTCTGATATTTTGAATATTTCATTCTATTATTATTTGGTGTCACCGTAGAATTGTGTTTATAGAAGATTATTCATCATAGTAACATAATAACAGCGAACAGACTGGGCTTTTCTACATGGTCATTGCTTTTTTACACGTGGAAAAAATAATCAAAAAATGCGGCACCAAACCAATTTTTGCACTAATTTGATGTGTTTAACGCCTTATGAGACAATATTCTTTAAAAAGAAAATGATATATTAGTAACAATTTCCGATTAAGCACAGAGCAAAAAATTTTACTGGCAAATTTTACTAATAAATCATTTTCTTTTAAAAGAATATTGTCTCAGAGAACGGAAAAAATCAAATTGATGCAAAAATTGGTTTAGTACCGCAATTTTTTGAATACTTTTTCAATTTGGAGCAATTTTTGACGAAAATTGCTCCCAATGTGTAGAGAGCCTTACAGAAAAAATGAAATTGAACTACTTTTGAATGTCGAGTTATACATTTACAAAACGAGAATTATTAATATTTATATTCTTTTTACTTTATTTAATTAATTGTCGTCTAAAAAGAATATTTTTATTCTTTGTCATTTTAAATTTTTTTTTACTTCAAAATGTGGTGTAGTAATTTTGTGACCAGGGACTGTAATTTTTATTTCAGAGGTTTTCTTATGAAAAAATCCCAAAATATTTATAATATTTACGTAAAATTATTTAAAAATGAAATATAAATGAAAATATAGCTTTTAGGGACTTCCACAATAATTTCCTGGTCCAGAAATTTCCCAGAACTTCCAGACTTTTCGAATAAAAAAAAATCCTACCTTGCAAACACGAATGTTGTCCACATTGAATGTTGTCTTCTCGGGAAGAATGGAGATGCAAGCCTTTGCAATCAGATCAGACAGGAAATCCTCACTTCCGTACTGTTTGGACATGATGGAAGCCTTCAGAGCTTCCCGGACTTGTCCCAAATCTCTGCAATCCTTCACTTCGTGACACACGAGATCAGGGAGAATCTCCTGTGCTTTAGCCAGGGCCTTTTCATACCCTTCGACAATCTCACTGGTAGTCACTCCGAGTCTCAGGAGTTCCTCAGCCTCCTCCAGGAGAGCTCCCACGAGAATCACCACAAAATTGGTGCCATCTCCAGCCTCAGCTTCTTGCATCTGACTGGCAAGGACCATCAAACGAGCTGCCGGATGCTCCACATCCAACTCCCGGATGATTGTTCCGGCGTCTGAGGTGACAAATTGCTTTTCCAGATGATTAATCACCATCTTGTTCATTCCATTTGGCCCATAGGCTGACCTCACGGAATGGGCAAACTCCTTGCATGCCGAGATGTTCCTGTAAACAGCCTCATCCAGGCCAGTGAACATCTGCAAAGGAAAGAAAATCATGATAAAACCTCCGGAACCCACGCGCCTTAGTCACGAGGTCAATTTTCTGGGAAAGTATTTATTTTCTTGCAAGATTTTTGGATTAGGATTGTCTTTTGCACTCACCCGGGCTCCATCCTTCAGCATTGAAGACACTCCGGGGGCTTTGGGGACTGATAGAGCCATTTTTCCGGGCAGATTTTCTCACGAGCACAACAAAAAGGAACTCTAACCACACTTTTCAGAATGTTCCAGACAGTTGCTCAGTGACGTCATGAATTGAGCCAATTGAGCAAAATGGGGAATTTCTGCGATGGTGAAAAATTGAATTCAAAAGAATGTCCGTCCGTTGATGGTGAATGGAAGATATAGCCATAAAAAATCATAAATCCTTTAGAACAGACCTGTGCTATTAAAAGTCGTGTAGATTGACCTGCTGGTAACACTAATCCCGCTTCTTCACGGTGCCATGATGAATATTTTTGCGCCAAAAAGACATAATAGAAAGAAAAACTCTCATACAAATAAATTGTCATCTTGATATCTTTGTCGAAAGACGGACAGCTGTTCACTAAACACCCTTTTACTGGAATCTTGCGGAAATATGAAGAAATTTAAAGAAAATATCATTTCAAATGACAAGCTTCCTAAATCGCGCGCAATTCAACTCGAGAGAAAGAGAGAGAGATAGAGACACAAATAACTCAGTTGACAAAAGTCTGGCGGCGCTGCGGTTGCAAAAAATCTCTGAAATTCGACAAAATATTTTCTTCTCTATTTTATCCTTATTAGCAGGTCTTGTATCTCCTCGTAATACGTACTTTAGCATTCCTTATTAATCAAAATAGTGTTCTACAAAAGGGTTTTTCTCAAACCTATCCTGAATTTTGAGACAGCTCAAAAGAATATGAGTCTTCCAGCTCAAAATTTCATCTCCATGTTTTTGTTGTAATATCGACAATTATTCACAATTAACCCAAATAACGCAAATAACTGTATTCAAATAAATTATTAAAAGGATTTTCTTGTGAAAATGACTTAACTCTAAGGAATTAAACAATTTTCACATTAAAAACCTCTCTTTTTCTCTACGTGAATTTTCGCAGCATTTCGAAGAATCCCAACTGGCAACACCAAATTCACATCGGCTTTTATTTTAGCTCAAGCCTGTTTTAGAAGAAGGATTTCAGGGAATATCCGGGGATATCTTAATTTTAGTCATAAGACTCTTCCATGATCTCTAGTTGTATAGGTTCCCATTAATGATTAATAATGAATATTAATTTCTTAAGAAGAGATTCTACTAATTTTACATAAGAAGTCACATGTTGGATATTTCAGGCATCCGGAACAAGTCTAGGCTAGTGAATAAGTAAATTAAGTTTATAGATAAACTTGTAGGTGATATACTGAAATGTAGACAAAACTGGCATTCAGAAGTTCAGCTTGATCCTAGATTTTAGGGGTGTTGCATATTACATAGGAAATTGCAGTGAAATAAATTCAGTTTTCTACAAATGGCTGAGCTGGCTTGCATAGAGACCTGAGGAAAGCTGAGCGAAAATAAAGCAAAATGTATTTTATTCCTTATTTCAGAAGCTCCTAGAAGACCTGAAAGATTTTTAATCGGATTTTTATTATAGTAATTTTATTACTAAATTACATTACATTATGGATAGCCATTTTCCTTATTTTCGGAAGAACAATTGTGCTATTCCAATGAAAACGAACATGTTTTTTAGCACATAACTGTTCTCAAGTGCTTCTGCATTATCGACTTTTCTTTGTGTTAATTCCTGTCTTGAGTCCTTGAGTGTTTTCCCCAGTGTTCGCAGTATTCTAAAAATTCCAAATAATCGTGACAGAAAAAACGGTAAAACAAAAGAAAATAAAAAAAGTAAAGTCCTAAAACAACATATTCATTTTTAATTGGAAATAGTACCATGCATTTTTACTTTACTCACATCTGGAGTTTAAAAATTCGAAGATCGGTTTCGAAAGCCAAAGAAAATTTACTTGTTCGAATTTCAAAATGCTTCGAGGGTCTTGAGTGCCAGTATTTTTGTGAGAGAAAACGGGGAAAACAAAGCAATGACGCTCATAATATTCTTGTTCGATTGCAATACCCTATAATGCCTATAATAAATAATAATTGAGTAATGGTGCTATTCCAATTCAAAATGAACATGTTTTTTTAGCAACTGTTCTCAATCCCAAGTGCCTCTCTGCATTATCAACATTTCTTTTTGTTGATTTCTGCCTTGGCTGTTTTATCTAGTCCTCATCGTGTTCTAAAACAACTAAACAGTCGTGACAGTTCGTGATTCCCTCGATATTTTAACCTGAATAAGAGCTTTACGGTTAAAAAGAAATTTTCCCATCTCTAGGAGTCCTGAAAAACTATGGGTCATATATGACCCAATCGTCCATAAAGGTAAAAGAGCACAAAATTTTCCAGACGACTAGTTTATTCGTTTACTCTGTTATTTTTGAAAGATAAATAACTTGAATATATTTGTAATAATAAAAAAAATATTTAGAGTACGAGTAAAAATTAAAACGATCAAAAATTAATTTTAAAAAATATCATTCAATTTTTGGTCTCAAACACTCTTGAAGACTTATACACAAAACAATAATTTTTATGAAAAAATGTATTATTTACATCATTTTTAATTTTTATGATATTCATCGAAACAATTGCGAGTACTGGTAACACAGAGATAAATGTCGCATGCCTCACAAATAACAATTGGTCTTATAATCCTCTTTTCTGATAGCACCCTGTGCATCTCAGTTTTCTTCGAAACATGTTTGATGGTAATGGGTAGGTGCAATGTTGTTTGTCTCTGGGAATTTAAGACGTACAGTTGCACATTGCTGTGGATCTGGGAGTTCTTCCGCAGTTGATGCGTTTTCGATGAAGACTTCAAAGTCCATTTCATCCACGTCTTGTTCCAAATGTATTATGTCGCTTTCTTTCAGGACAAGATTGTCGGCATCATCGCTATCTTCCGGGCATAATATGTGGATGATTTCGGGTTCATTGATCATGAATTTTTTTCCATTTTTGAAGTCATGTACAATAGTAAAAAGTTATGAATTCACAACATATACGCAGAAGTATCTTATAAATTATCAAAATATTACCTTCTTCAGTCAGTATTGCACTGGGAAATTTCAGCTAATTGATATATCACACAATATTACACGAATAATTAACTATTTTGCGCACACATACACAAAAATATGAAATAGTCTCACCTCAAATCCTCGAAAATCCACTAGAGACAAATTCGGTGTTTTTTACCTTTAGGGTCGATTGGGTCATATATGACCCATGAAAATTATGAAACTTTCTTGAAAATACCAATAAACTATAATTTTTACTTTGTTGAGAAATATTATGTATAGTTATGATAGTTTCTAGTCCCAAGAGGTTTTTGCTTAAAAAAAATTAGAAATATTAAAAATATTAAAATTCAAGCACCAACGTGAAAATTTGAAAATTCGTTATTTTTGAACTCAAATATTTTTTATATAGCAAATAGCTGGAGATTTTCAAAAAATATCCTAGGTTCCTACACCTTTCAACTTTGTGATTTGGTAAAAACATTAGAAAGAAATAACTTCAGGTAGTCAGGAAAAATTATTTTCTCTATGGGTCACGGGTGACCCAGTCGTCCTTAAAGGGTTAAAGGGTTATGCCCTGGACACACTTACGACTTAAGCCGAGAGACGACTTAGTGGAAAATGATGGAAATGTAGTTTAACCAGTATTTCTAAAATATTTACGCTAAGTCGTTTCTCGGCTAATCCTGAGGTCTGTCAAGGCCCTTACACTGATTTGAATTCAAATCGGTATAAGAATAAAGGAATTTTTACATTTGATGAGTCTTCCGGTGTAGGGGTTACTATTTTTACCATTGGCTATCACTAGAAAATTTTGTTACCACGCCAGTCTAATATCAGTTTAATATTTAAAGAAAAATTAATTTTGATTCATTTTTGAATCGTGTGATAACTGAATTTATCAAAGGAATGCTCATAGTATAAAGAGAGAGAGAGTCTATATCGTAAAGCAAGCTTTCCTTTGCCAAAGGTCATCCGATGTCTTGCGATTGAGACATTCTGATAAGATAAACTACTCAATGCACACAAAAAGCTTTATTGATGGCTCGCCGGTTGAAGAGCGGTTCTTGGAAACTCAGTTAGTCAAATTCGAGTGTCCTAAAAGAGCCCTGCATAAGAATATCAGCGTTTTTCGCTTTTCCCACTCGTTTTCTCTCGTCACTCTTGAACTTATCATCTTCTAGGAACCAGTCTCTGCGTTCCAGGAGCTTATCCGTCCAGTCATCTGTTGTAGAAGAATTTATTTGAGATCATTTTATTTGGATAAGATGTGTTGAAGGCTCACCAATAATCTGTTGAACAGGACCAGCATCTCCTCCATATTCTGTTGGTAACAGAGCTTTGGGGATATGCTTGTGGAGATCCTCGAGGGAGCCATGGACAAAGGTGCGCTTCTTGATTTTCTCACTCAAGAAGCCATGGAAGATCTTGAAGAGAGACTCAAATCCTGGCATTGGATTGATAAAATGCATGCCTTTTTGACGAATCGGATATGCCTCTTGGATGCTCGATGTCATTTTTCTGCAAGAAATCGAAAACCGTTTTATAAATTGCTAAAGGTCACTGATGAAATGAATTCTTACTTCAAGAGAGTCGGTGTAACCTGCGTCAGATGCCCAAAGGATAGTCCTTGTAGATCTACAAGAATTGTCTGACCTGCCACAGCACAGTTATCATCATCCCATATCATCACATCGGTGATCATGTAGCTGACTTTCAGGACGTCCACCACAGAGATTTTGGAAGGATCGTAAGCACCCTGTTTCACTAGCAGAATCCTTGATCCATTTTCTGGGACAGGAATGGGTAGGGGTAGCGAAAGACCCAAACGTAGAACTTCTAGAAGTTTCTTATTCTGAGGGTCACGATCGACAAAGAATTCTGGGATAGCCGTTCGGATGGTATAGTACATGTCGATCTTTTCCTTGGCTCTCTCAAGGCTGTACTTGCATCCTCTCAGGAAGGCGATTAAGAACTGATCATCTGCAATCAAATAAATTTTGGTTTTGGTAATTTTCAATTTTTTTTGTTTATTTCTCAAAATTTATTAATTATTCTATTTGTATTATTTGGATCTACTGTATATAAACCCGTTTTCGTTTTAGCATTTTTCCAAGAGTTCTCGCCCAAAATTCTATTTATTGAAAATTACCACTTTAATATGACTTATATTTTTTATATTTTTTTAGTTCTCAAATCAAAGCTTTCATTTATTTTCAATTCAACAACAAGGAAAAACTTTAGTTAGCTTCGGTGCTGTCCGATAGAAACGCAGGACAGTGTCCTTTACGATGATAAGGCGTATTTTTAAGGGGGATTCCAAAAAGGTAATACATGAATATAGGGCTTGATTCAGGTTTTAATTGTGTAGCTCAGAGGCAAAATGGCACATATCCTATGCTTTAGCCATAGGATATGTGCCATTTTGCCTCTGAGCTTCACAATTATGGGTTTGATTAAAGCTTAAATGAAGGCCTGCCGGGTCAGAAGGGATGCTAAATATCGTTAGCGAATAAATAAATTTATGGGGTTGAAATTTTTTCAAATATGAGCAAATTTAACAATTTAACACAATTAAATCTTTAGCAATAGTATATAGACACAACAATTTTCGCGGATCATCACTTCAATTGATATAATTATTTGTTTATTAGACAAACGTTATTTAATATTCCTTATCAAACAAAACGAGCGTTAACCAAATTATTTGCGAGTCAAAACAGAAACATTGGCCCCATACCACCTAAGCCACTATGATAATAAATATTTAATTAATTGAAAGACCGTATATTTAGAGAAAAGGTTTAGATTGGGTGATTTGAGTGTCACTTGCTCTGCTTGACGCTTTTTAGCTTTACTTAAACATTTAATGAAATTTAAATTGATCAAAAAGTTCGCAAAATTTTCAGGAAAAGATTAACTTATTTTGGAAATTTTGTAACAATTATTAAAAATTTTAGTCATTTTTTTTAGATTATAATTAAAGAACGTCCAAGCTTTGTGGAATACTCGAAGTTAAGAAAGCTCTCATGAATCACTTATAATACAGCTCTTAATGATTTTTTTTTATAATTTTCAATTCATACTGGTTCAGTATCGGTTTAAATTGGTTTGGAGAACAAATTTTACGTCTTCTGATATTACATAGACTGCAACGCCTCTTTGTAATCTACACTAGTTCTAAAAAAACTATCAAAACACTTAAAGGCCTTTAATTTTTTTCTTGATAAAGAATGAATTAGTTCATGAGAATCAAAGCTACGGGCACGTAGAAAGAGGGTAACTGGTGTTGGCCTTGGATTTCACTGATTCCAAGTGCAAAAGAAAATTGAAATTAAAATGATAAAGCATTTCCGTAAACAATTCAAGCAAAGCATCCCATATTTTGCGAAGTGATCGAACTCGTGACTTAGATGCTACATATATCTGAAAAGTGCTTTTGCATCATTTACTAGTTTACTGGTTCTCAACCGATTTGATCCGATTTATAAATTACTCATAACACTGCCAAAAATACCTCAGGAGTAATAAATTGAATTTCGGATTTTAGATTGGAACAGGTTCAGTCTTGTCAGAAACTCCAAGACCTTTCCAATGAGCCGAAAGATGATCCATTCGGTTAACAAATGTGCTCTCTTGAGCCTTCTTAACCTTTGACCCCATTGACCTTGGAAAACCGTTATTCGGAATATTTCAACGGTATTTTCGTATATGGCCGAAATGTCTGCTTAGATAGTCTCTCTAAAACATATCCAAATCTGAAGAAACATGGTTTTGGTGGGGTAGGAGAGGAATGGGGAGAATATGAGGCATTTGTTAAATGTCCCAGTCGGAGTTGACGAATGCGGAGATTCCCCGAATGTCCCAAGTCTCTACCTCTAACCGTTTGGCTTCTAGGCGTGGTAACGGCCAAACGGACTGGCGCAGAGGCCAACAGATATACAACCAACGTGAGTACATTGCCCAGAAACCGTCTGAAACGCAAATGTATGTTAAGAAGAGTGATCTCCGGGAGATGGAAGGTAGAAATTTTGGTGGGTGAAAAAATCGATAGATTACGATAATTGTATACCTGTTCTGGCCGTCAGGTGCGACTGTTTCCCAATCCAATCTTTGAGGGCCTGAAGATCACTCTCAATCTTCCCTGAAATTTCGCCCAATTCATCCTGAGCCTGAAGACTCAATTCACTCGAAAGTGGACGCACTTGTGCCATGTTCCGGGTCCCACTAATTACTTGAGGCGTCTCTATCAGTGACTTAATCTGAAATTAAACACGTGCTATCGTCACTGATAACGGTGACGAAAGGTTGGAGATTGATGATGGATTCGTGCTAAGGCACTTTGGGCTGCATGCCAAAATCCATTAAAGATCGATTTACTTTGTCGATGACCTGGGAAATCCACTTCCTGTCTTTATATTTATATTTAAATATGGATAAGTAAGGAAATTCAGAGTAAATAATATTATGGGAAATTTTTAGAAATTCAAAATTATTTTAAACAATTTTAATGGATCTAGTGCATGTCATTAAAAATTTTCAAATGGAAAATCACTGAAATTCTCACCTATAAATCCACTATAAAAGTTACCTGGATAAACACAAATTAACTGTTAACTATTCGATGTTAAAATCACAACTGACTGAGTTGAGAAATCCGACAAACACTCTAACACTGATAACAAATCTTCACACCTGCTTATCAATTTGTCCACTTTCAGCCACAAACACAGAGAAAAATCCAAAAACAAATCACCATATAATTATCTCACTAAGGTTTAGTGATTACAAAGTGGATTTAGATATGAATTAGGATATTGTTTTCCTAGGAAATTTAAGGATTTCTGTCATTCACTACACTTTTCTTTAAATAATTGTTGCTGAAGATGCTTTTATCAAATTCACTTTGCTATCTTATCAGTAATTTAAAAAAATCTTTCAATTACTCTTGTATTTGAAGAGCCTTCCTTGACATCTGATGATGAATTAAGTGAATTGAGTTTGTGAGTGAAATACAACTCAAACTTCTCAAACCAGTTAATGCTTCATAAAAAGAAATAGTATTCATTTAATACCAGACAGACTTACCATAAAATTAGTAAAATTATAAAGTTGAAGTCTAGACACAAACCATTAATATGTGAAAATTGCAATAATGTTAAATAACCTGCCGTAATTTAACTTTTTTGCTAACCTTTTCAAATTACTTTATCTAATATTGATTTTTATGTAAAATTTTCTGTTTTCCAAATTAGAAGTCTTCAAGATCAGGATTTTATTAAAATAATTTATTTGCATCGCAGATGATTTTGCATTTATGGAGTGTGTCTCGGATAACTGAAAATTTTAGAGTATAGTTCTGCTTAATTCCTTCTCAAAGTTCAGTGTTTTAAATAAAAAACAGAAAGATATTTTTTTATATTACATATTCCGTAATTTGAGGTGAAAATAGAAAATAATAAAAAAAACGTGTTTACGTTTTTTAGATGAAATAATTAATATTTAACTATATTGACAATTTTAGTTTGGTTTATTTCTCCAATCAGACAAAAATATTGAAAATTCAAACTGAACTTAGAATATATAAATTAAAATTTCTAAGTATTAATTAATATAACGCAATAAAAAATATGTTAAAGTAATTGGTTAATGAGTTAAACTTCAATAATGATGGAACAAGAATATTTCGAACTTCGTAGAATATTTTTAAAGTAAGAATTCTAATAAGAATCATATTACAAGCCTCTTTGTTTTTTTTCTATGTCCATCTAAAATTAGATTTTGTTCTACAAAGTAAAAAAAAATGATTCTGAGCCTTAATTTTTGACCCTTTCGACCTTAAAGAGTTAAGTAAGTCAATATACAATGCCTGTTTGTTGTTGACTTTTGAAACCGGTTTTCGAAAATCAGATATATATGTAATTTAACGTTAATTCTAAGTAGAGATTTCAATTTTTAAGAGATTTGGTTGGGTGTACTTACTAATTTATACCTTAAGTCATGTATTTTTTAATGTCTGATTAAGAGGTGTGGTGTCCCGCAGACCCTGATGTCAAGCAGCATACTTTCTCTACTTTTTTTTTCAATTTAATAAAACAAAAGTATCTAATTTAAGCTCTTAAATATATAAAACCACATTTAAACTCTATTTTCCGAAATTTTAATTTAAAAATAAAAAAAATCAGTCGTAAGGATCTGATTTTTCGAAGATCTATTTCGAAAAACTTAACTTAGGGTAGTCACAGTTGCTCAGGTAGATTCATAGGAAGTCAAAAAAACCAAATATTTCCTGTTATCAAATGAGTTAAACACATACCTTAGCAGAAGATTTTTTTAAATAAAAAGAAATTTGAATTTTTCATGGTATTTTATGCAAAACTTATCATTTTCGGTGTATTTTACAACAGATTTCATCTCGTAAAATAAGTATTGTTTAAGGAAACGAAAAGTCATTCACTCAATAATAGTTCAGTTCATTTGCTAACACGAAACATTTGGTTTTTTTGACTTCACATGCATTTACTATCGTAAAATAAGTTTTTTTTTCAAAAAAGGTCTTTGAAAATAAGGTTGGAAGATTGAATTTTATTAGTTCTAGTTTGCCCCAACAGTTAAATCCCCCATTGGTATTTAGACTGACATTTTAGATGTCTCTCGAAGCGGCACCGCTTTCGCCTAATATCGTTCCTATTGTGAGTTACCCCTGGAGTTACCTCTTCAGGAGGGGTATCATAGAGTAGCCTAGTAGTTCATGTGTTGGATTGTCGAAAGGAATAGATGGTTAGAAAAGGAATGCTGAGGGTTCTGTTCTGTAGAAAATTATGGCGGCTAAAGCGGTCTTCAGACTAGGGGCTTAGCCCGCAGTTCTCGAAGGTCCGGATTTTCTAAACAACAAGCAATTGCAGTAATTTTTCAATCCATATTAAGTTAATTGCTATAAATGTACAATAACCAGTGAAAAATTTCTTTAAAATATTGCGCATTGAGAAATTAGAACAGTTAGGTTATAAAGCTAAGCCTCAGGTCTGAAGCTCGTATAAGGCTGTCATTCATATGATAGTCTTAACTCTTTCGTCTCTTTTGGGACTCTGAGTACCCAAAACAGCATATGAATATTCTGTGAAAAATAATGTTTTTCAATTATTCAGAACGGATAAAAATCCGTTTCTTGTGGATGATTACAAACTATAAAGATGTCCAAATCTGAGATATTTTTTGTGGAACCTCAATTAATTCCTGAACAAAGATATTTTTGATTAAAAAAAGTTGACATTGGGTTGCAGCATATGCTGCGGTCCGGAAAGAGTTAAGGGCTTCTACCTTTATAGAATCCCTGAATGGATCTCACAATTTTTTTTAAAAAATTTTTAAATGAAAATTTCAGAAAATAAAGGTTTAATGTATATGTATACTTTCATATGTACGCTTAAGAGTTTTATTTAAATATATATATTTTTATTTTATTTTATTTTATTTTAGTGTAAATATTTTGTTTCTTGGTCTTCGTGATCCATGTAACCCCTTAAAGTGAACGACGTAATTTTTCAATGTAAAAAAGACGTTGAAAATGGTGGAAAATGAATGAGATGCGGCTATTCTAAATCTTTCTTGAATTTTAGAACCGTAATGATTTTATTTATAATAATCTAATAAATTCTCTAAATGTTTCCAAGTTCAGTTCAAATGAAGCACTCTATATCAGCAATAATGACATCTTTTAGAGAGCTCTCAATATTTTCAGTTGAAATTTACCTCCAAAAATGCCCTCAGTTATGTTATCATTTGGCGCTTACGAATTCGAGAGTGTCGAGAGAAGCAGTACGATTAAATGAGTTTAATATTGGGTGATTATCTTATCACACCTCTGAAGGTTTTTCCTCATTGTGGGGCCACCAATCGATTCACCAGTCAGTTGTCGATAGTTCTTTGAACGGTTGTGAAGTGTTTAGACAGCATGCCGAACATCAGACCATTATCAGAACCCCTTGCCCTCAAGGCTCAGAAAGAGTTGAATGAGGTACCAGAGAGAATCGATGAGGATCTTGCTGCTCTACGGACATGGATCGCCAAGCAACCCCATCTGAGATCCAGGACAGATGATCAATTTCTCGTTGCTTTCCTCCGGGGTTGCAAATACTCCATTGAGCGCGCAAAAGAGAAAATCGATCTGTACTACAGCGTACGGACGTCTTTCAAGGAGATCATGACAGATCGGGATCCTATGAGTGAGAAGAACTTAGAATTGATAAGATTGGGTGTAGGATTACCATTACCCAATACCATTACTCCTGATGGATGTCGGGTCATACTGATTCGTCCTGGAGTATACGATGCTGATAAGTATCATATCTTGGACGTTATGAGGATAAGTTTGATGGCCAATGATATTCATCTAATGGAAGATGACAATATGATGGTTGCGGGACAGGTAAGTGCATCTTATTGATAAGAAAGCTCAGTTGTAACAAACTCAGCAAAGATGGTGATATGCTAAGTTTCTGCTCTTTGGTTTTTAGATGGGAATTCTGGATTTGTCTAACGTAACTATGGCACATTTCTTGCAATTCTCACCTACTTTCACGAAAAAGATGACTGTAATGAACCAAGAAGCTATGCCACTACGTCTCAAAGGTTTCCACTATATTAACACTCCTGCGGGATTTGAGACTGTCTACAACATGTTCCGCAGATTCTTGAACGAAAAGAACAGAAATCGAGTAAGTGAAAATTTTAATAACTAAGCAACAGACTTGTGGAAATTTTTATTTCTCCATTCTGAAATCTTTTAACTCAGAGGCTTTATCAAGCAACTCACTTATCGATACCGGACTAATCCAATTTATCGTCTACGATGGCGGTGCTTAGAGTCAAGATCATCATGACTGGATGATCTAATATCACGAGAGATCAAAAACAACTTCAAGATCTTATTTCGACACACAATCAAAAAGTTCCTTCTGAAATTTGCTTAAAAAAATTTCTTTGACTTTGAAAAGATTTCCGAGGTTTTCATCATTATTGGGTGCTTTTGATTCCTTATCGCTCTGTTTAAAGGTCAAAACACCTGAAATTAACTTATCGTACGAAAAAATGAACAAGTCATTGATATTTACACAAGAGTGGTGGAAATATTGGGGAAAATGTGAAGTGAATATTGCACGATAAAATGGCAAAATTGCTTCAGTATTTTCCCTCTTCGATTTAACCCGCCACATTGCTTTCAGGTTTCAATTGATAAGGTTGGGCAGCGTGTTGATGATGCCATAAAATCGAAAGATAGGGCTTATTTGAGGGAAAATGTGTAATGTTGTTGGGAAGCTTTTAGTATCCAAGCCCTTGTAAATTTATTAAAACATCCGGAAGTATACATAAGTTCAATTCGATTTGGTTGGATTCCTGATTCTAAATTGAAAACCACTGAGTTTAAGATTTCAGTTAGATCCGTGCGATCCTTGCAATCTCAACTTCAGTACGGTTACGGCCAAATAAAATACCTTTAGAATTTTGGTTAATGCTTTTCTTTACTAAGCTTAATTTTCAATTCAAACATCCCTGATACTTAATCGTGCAAATGGGATCCTGAAGGATCGTTAATACCTCTGGGAAATTAAAAAATTGAATACATAGAAGAGCCTTCTCATAAAGGTTTATTTCGGTTACATGAAACATCCCCTTGTTAGTTTACATTAAAATATTTATTTGTCAATTACCAGGCACTTTTATTATCTTTAATTGTGTTATGTAATATTTTGGACTAATCTAACATAATTTTCTATTTTTTTATAGCTTTACGTTCATGGTGACAATTTAGAGAGCCTGTACCAGCACATTCCTCAGAGATTGCTTCCTAAAGAATACGGTGGCGAAGCTGGTCCAATAAAGGATATGATTGTACAGTGGGAGAAAAAGTTCATGGACTACAGGGATTACTTCCTCGAGGAAGCTAAATACGGAACTGACGAAAAGAAACGTCCAGGTCGTCCAAAGACCGAAGAGACTATTTTCGGTATCGACGGATCCTTCCGAAAATTGAATGTAGATTGAAAGTACCAGTAAAGCTGAGACTCAAACTTTATTCAGATAAAATTTTCAGAATTCAGGGAATTGTCCTTCTTCTTGTCGATGCTTTCATTATTTAGGATCATGTTTGATACGATAAATCCACTGGTAGCGTCTGAAGGTTCCATTTTGGTTGACAGCATTCCGACTTTTGTGTTCTCGGTGTCTTCTTCAATTCGAACTACAAAAGGTCGAAAGATTGTAGACATGGTAGACTTTCGACGTGTTTCACAAGTCTCTATTTTTTGACTCAACCTCCTAGCACCATTTTTGATACTTCCATGACGTGTTTTCTTCTTTTTCTTCTTCTGAGGAGGCTTGCAGAAGAACCTCAACACTGGAGTCTGGCGGAATGCTTTCCGGAAGTTGTCATTCCTCCAACCGTAGATTATGGGATTCACAGCGGCATTAACGAAGATTAAATAATGAGAAGCGTACCTAGAACGGTCAAAGTTTTTGAGGCTCAACTTAGAATTCGATCTAATGCCCTAGACACACTTACGACTTAACCCGAGAGACGGCTTAACGAAATTATAATCAAAACAATGATCATATTACTTTTCCATCAGTTTCTGACTAATCCATCTTTCGGCTTAAGCAAATTATATTTGGTCGTCTCTCGGCTTAAGTCGGAAGTGTGTCTAGGGCATAAGTCATTTAGAGCGGATCTTACCAAAGAACCTGGAAACTATTTGATATCTGATTAATTTTGGATTCTTTTAGCAACTGATTCCTAATGAAGACCAAAGCAGTGAAAGGTCCTCGAAGGATGACGAATGTTATCAAAACGATAAACAGCATCTTCGCAACTTTGGTTTTGTAAGAAACGCTTATTGGGTTTTCGCGTTTCAAAACCTTTGCTTCATAACGATCAAGCTTGTAGAAAATCGTTGAGTAGCAAATCATCATGACACCTAAAGGAAGCCATACCATACCGGATATCAAGACATGCCAGTACATCGGAAGCACAGATGTATTTTCAGTGCAGTATTTTTCAATGAAGTTTTTCCAAATTCTAACCTACAAAAAGTTTGATATTTTGAAATTTGAAGTAATTTGCATCGGTATAGTAAACTTACTCGGTATTGACGATAGATCATCAAAGGCAATGACAAGGAAAATCCGAAAACCCAAGTCAGACAAAGTACAATTTTAGCTCCTCGAAGGGTTAGCCTAGCTTCCCGAGGCAGTACAATGGCCGTAAGTCTGTCGTAACTTACAGCAACCAAGTTCATCACAGCAGTAAGTAGTAAAGCTCCTAGAAGAAAGCCTTCAGTTTTGCATCCTAATTCTTGGAGTTCGTAATTCTGAAAGAAGTCATTAACCATGAACATTGCTGGACAGAAGATTAAGGTTGCCAGATCAGCTGCCGCCATGTTCGCGATTAATAGGTTCGTTGGTGTCCTTAGAACCCGGTTCCGGTAGATAATACTCAACATAAAGCCATTTCCCACGAGGCCAAATACGATAATTGGAAGAAATGTAGTTACTTTGAGAACTACTTCCCATTCGGCAATTCTTCCCCATATTTCGCGGGGAAATTCGAATTTACTGAAATCCTGATCGACGTCCTGTAAAAAATATGATCGATTAACCGTCGTAAATCTGGTGCTAGATTAGAATTTTAGAGCTCTTTATTGACCCCAAAATTCGGTGTCAACTCACGAGATCGAAATTGATACACGAGGTATAAAATTCTATATTCTAATTCTATTAAAATCTATAAATTCAAATCCATTCGATCACCGAAGGATGATTTTAGAGTCGTCATCTTTTTCAAGATTCTTAAGTTAAAAATTTTGATCATACGATACATTGTAGTGGAAAGTACTCTGTCATCGAACGTTCATGTCTTTGAATAATTGAATTTCTTTCATTGTTAGGACTTACACATAATTATTACACAATTAACAATAAGCTAAAAAATATTTAATAGAAATGTTTAAATCTCTAAGGAAAAATAAAAGAAAATTCATATTATTCGAAGGCATGAACGTTCGAAGAGAGAGTACTTTCTTCTATCAATATAAAACTTCTGAGTTATCATTAAGAATTATAGTCCACAAGATTTTAGTAGGGGAGATTGGGGCAAAACTTGTCAAAACGCATATTTAATTCTTTCACGAGCTCTGAGAAAACTTAAACGTTTTATAATGAGCATATTCTTACAGGAAATTTACTGCTATACAACATTGCAAAAGACTATTTTCCTCTACCTCGAAAGAAATGTGATTTTCGAATCATTTTCTAAAGTCGATTTTGTGGAGATTTTCAAGACTGCTGTTGCAAATTTTGTCAGTCTTCGGATAATTTGTGACGTTTTACTCTCGCAAAGGTTAAAAATATCAAATAGACATATTTTTATAGGAAATTATTCCTCTACAACTTTGTCGAAGACAATTTTTCTCTGTCTTAACGAGAAATATGCTTAAATTGAGCTAATCAGTATTGATATTTTCTGTAAGCCAAATATTCCAAAAATAGGGCTGAAAATTTCATTATATTTTATTTTACAGAATCCTTCCTCAAAATCCTTGAAACTTTGTACAAAGTTTCAAGGAATTTCAGTCTCTTTTTATTTTAGAAAATAGTGAATATTGAAATTCTAGTATTGACAAATTTTGCCCCAGTCTCCCGTACCATTCTCATTCTAATCAATAGATTGGTTATTTAAGATGTAATATAAAGATTTCGTAGAATGTTATAATTTTTTGGAACAGTACTCTTATTGAAACTTGATTGCTTTACAGACCAAAAGTTCACTATTTTCTGTCATAATTTCTCATCTTTTGAACTACAGTACGACTTCAATAGTGTCAGCATTTTTAATTATTGTGTAGCTTCAGTGTTTTAAATTATTAGTTTTTTGTAGTTACTAGTTAACTTATCAAAAGTTTTCTCATTTATCCTAAAATAGTCCATATTTCCATATTTTTTTCAATTAAATTTCGTTGCGTTGACACCGTTGACACTATTTGAGTCGCACTGTATTTCAAATTAAAAATCTCACTGGCTTGAATAATTTTATTCTGATTTTAAGTTGGTTTTATGAAAAACTTAATAACACTCTACAACACTATTGCTGTTATAGTTCTGCTTTTAGCCTCATTCACTGTTCACATGTTTCATATTTTCATAATTTCGGTGTATTTTAATAATTCATAAAATTTAGATTACACTTCAAAAACTTGATAATAAATTTTCTCAACATAAACTCAATATTAGAATAAAAACTAATAAGGATTTTCGCACCTAATTTAAAAAAAATCTCCTTTTTATTTTTACTGGGATGCATAAGGTCAAACCATGGAGAAAAATGTTTTATTTCCTTTTAAAAATCACAGAAAAATTGAATAAAAAAAACACAATTAAATTACGAATTCTTTTTTTCAAATATTAGAAAATAAATATTTAATTTTGAAAATGCAGAGATTTTTCCATGAAATAGAAGTTTTTTTTGTTGATAATATTGACTAAAAGTTTTGCAACATTCTAAAACACTGTGTAAGCACGACTTGCAAAACACATGTAAACAAGATTTCAATGTTTACAACAGAAATGCAGCAATTGCCACCCTCTGAAATATTCCTTCAGGAGCTGTCGGGAGAGAGAAAGATAAATTTCTCACCGTGAGTGACATTCCGAAATGTGCTTCCGATGGATTTAATTCAACCACTGGGCTCCAGCTAAGCCCAACTCTTGGCTGGAAGCTCACTCATCCATCCACTTTATGGTTGTCGGATGGGGAGTCTATCCAGAATAATTGCCATGGCAAACATACTTCACACGCCACTGATAAAGTGGATGGCATATGCAGCAACTTTTCACCCGCAGCCAATTTATTGGTGACCTCTTTAAATATCTCTGTCTAAAGTGCTCTTCCACGAATGCAATCAAAACCAGATCCATTTAAAAGCTTAACATTGATTCAGTGAAATCCTTTAATAATTCAGCTTTTGCAGATTTTTTAGGTAAACGAGTTAGAAAGTTTGGTCGGATTTTTTTTTATTGCTGGATTAAAATATTTATTGCAGATATTGTGACGCATTATATTGAGAGAAGCTTTATTCACTTAGCGGAACTTTTTTGCTCGAACTCAGAAGGGGAAGTTAATGTATCAGATTCATCGATTTTCACAGGATCTCAGTGGCGCAATAGGCAAGGAAAGATCGTAGCTCTTGGGCGGATAGATCTCCTGATAATTAACAGTTGTGAATTCGAGTCCCGCCCGGTGCAAAGATCTAAATGTTTAAAAAAAGACATTTTCATAAAACATAGACATTTTTTAAAAAAGCACTGCCTCTGCCCAAGAACTCCGGAAGCATAGAAGAAACATTAACATTACGCGGAAGGCGCGCCTCAGATCAGATCATCAGATCCTTCTACCGCGGATAATCAGATTCTTTTAATAACACGGGTATACGACAACATGATGGAATTGTAATAAATATATCCCGATAAGCTTAATCATAATAATAATAATAATAGGTTTTAAGACATTTCCATAAGCTATTCACCCATCCCCTTGAAAAAATTCTTTTCTTACTGAACAATATCTTTGGTTCACAGAATAAATTTAAATAAAAACAAAAATCGACTTTTCCAACACAATATTGCAATTCCTAATTCGAGCACTCTTCAAAGTCCTTTATATATCGTTATCTTATTTTATTGAAAATAGTATACATACAGTAGATAAGAATAGATAAAAATTGTACTACAATTTTTATCAAAAATCGAAGAAAAAAACTGCGCGTAATATGTTTTTTATGGTGTTCTGGTTGGCTTCCGTTGCACAAACAACTTTTTGTATGAAGGGTGTAAATTGTTATAAAAATGAAAAATCATTCTTCTTCAGTCTGGAGGTTTAGTCTAACTCTTGAATTGTCCTTAATATACCGTCTTATTTGAGAAGTTTTCAATTTTCAAAAAAAAAAATCAAACATATTAGTATTAGAATAAATCTTAGGTCAAAAGTCGGTAAGTTAAAAAAACACTTAAAATAGGGCAAAGCGCGCTACCTTCGGACGATTTATGCTATGCACAAATAATTTTTTTCAATGTGGTATAAATTAATTTGGTCCATTATAATATTATATTGGAATAGCTAGTCCAATGCATCAAATTTTCAGAAAAGATCTATGGCTGAAATCCGCAAGGAACTTAGAGAAAAAATTGAATTATCCGAAGCTTAAGTTGTCCGCAGGTAACGCACTTTCCCCTAACAATGTGCTTTTATGATATATTCCTACATTTTTTTTAACAATTTATTCTTACACTAACTTAAAGGTTAAATTAAAGTAAACGAAAATTTAATAATTTTAAACAGAAAAATCGAATATAATACAATAAAATTTCAATAGTTCATTAAACAAATAAGCTCCAGTATAAATTGAGTTTATCAGTAGTAGGGGTAATAGGGTAAGCTGGGGCACCACTCACTGAACGGGATAGCTATTTTTTAATTATATATTAGACTTCAGAAGGTGAGACTTTTACGACAGAGATGCTTGTCCACCGATTTATCAATTCTAAAATTATGAGATTTTTCATATGTGATCATTAAGATTATTAACCTTAAGTAAAAAAAATAAATAACTTAATTAAAATTTCATTATATCAGTCTTTGTGTAGATGTTTTAGAATGTTGGTACTACAAAAATTGAGTTTTATATTGTCAAAAATAATAATAATAATAATAATAAGGCTGGCACAACATTCCATGAAGGAACAAGGCCTTCCCGCACGGGGATTTCTAGACACTCATTATTATTTTTTCTTATACGGGATGAGGTTGTCAGTCTCATGCCCTGTGGAATTAAGTGCAGTAAAGCTCACTGCAAGCAATGCAAACACCTTTAACGCCGTTGTCAAACAACCACTTAAAACAAGGGTTTACCAATACTCTGCTTTTCAATTTTTTTTTTGAATTTAATACAACTTAATTTGCACTTTCTTATTAAAAATGTTGGAATAAAAGTTCAGAATAAAAACTAAAAAATTGAGCCTTTAAAGTTTAATTCAATTTAATAATCACTATAAAATAGATAATTTTTTTGTCATTATTAAATTACTGTTAGGCATTTTTTTTTATTGTATTTTTCTTTTTTTATTAAGTAATTGAAGAGTCTTCTATAAGAAGAAATTATTTTATAATTTATAGTGGGGTCTAATAAAACAGAATTAATATGCCTTAATATTTTTATTTAATGCAATTGTTAACTTTTCAAGGACAGTAGGGTCACCGGTCTTCCAAGAAAAATCTTACGGGCATCTAAAGTTATGCTTAACTCTATGAAAGCTAGAAAACAAATTTCTCTGAGCTCAAATTTTGACCTTCTCACCCTTAAAGGGTTTAACAGAAAAATGAAACCCAAAATATTTTGCAAAAAATTGCTCACTTTAAGTAAAAATCGAAATTTACGAAATAATGTATAATTTATAAATGTCCAACTTTTCAACTTTTTAGAATTTAGTAAGCATTCCAGTTAATTTTTTAGTTCATGCCTATTATGTTGAGTAAATTTTAATATTTAATTTATTTTCTAAATTGAAATTGTCTAAGTCAGTAGTTTTCAAAATAAAAATTTGTTTCGAAAGTTAAAAAATTTCAAATTTCTAAAGAAATCACTATCGCCATCTCTTTTACTTAGGGGAATGTAGGCATGGTTCGCATATAGTGAACCTTCAAACAATGTGAATTTTCTCTTTGATTACAAAGAGCTATTTCGTCATTTCTTAGCCATAAGATAGATCATTTTATTAATCTCATGAGACAAGATGAGAAATGGTAAACCAGTTCTTTGCAAGCAAAGAGAAAATTCGCATTGTTTGAAGGTTCACTGTGTGCGAACCATGCCTACATATTCCCCTTTAGTTTTGAATTGAAAAAACTTTTGAGTGAGTGAAATCACCGGGTACTCAAAATACGATCTTAAAGGAATTCAAATGGTTAAAATTTTAAATTCAGTATCCAATAGATATTTTTTCCTTTTCAAAAAGAAAATCATCTATTAATCTGTTAGAAACTATTTCCAAAATATGAACATTCTATCTCAAATATTTCAAGTACATTAACTGAATGGGTTAGTGAATTTGATCTAGTACTAAGTATTTTAACAGCTATTCTTAAGTCACACATTTCTTGAAAAATATAAGTAAAAAAATAATATAAAATGAAGTCAAAAATTAAGTAAGAGTGTGTGCGAAGCCTGAAAGCTTTCCCCTATTTGAGCCAATTATGAGAAAATGTTTTTGAGATATATAGCATTGAAGTCATGAGTTCGAGTATTTCACAAAAGACGGGATGCTTTACAAAGTCTTTTACAAAATTTGGATCACAAAATTTGGATCAATTTGCTATTCATTTTAAACTAAACTAAATGTAATACTATATCGCAACTTTAATTGTTTATAAAAAATAATAAATCGAGTGCATTTATTCTTGCTGTAATTGATCTTTATTAGGCGAATTATTTATAATTTATTTATCGAAAATATAATAAATCAGTAAAAATCTGTAGCTTGAGCACCTGAAGTCTATTAATTTTAATCAAGATCATACAATGAATTAAATCGAATTTTAGTTATTAAATTTTTGTCATATCTTATAAATTTATTTTCACTAACGCCACAATTGATTGCATTTATCTATTCACTAATTAATTGATTGTAGCTGATATAATACTTATTAATAATAATATCTATCTATTTTTCTATTATTTATATTTAAAAGAAATAAGTAATTAATTGAATGGAAGTAAATGAAAGAGAATTAAAGAAATATTTCCATTCAGTTCTAAATTCTCTTCTAAAAATGGCTAAAACCTTAGACACATGCAAGTGGAGGCGCCAGGTGTGCAATGGAGACGCCTGGTGTGCAATGAAGACGCCTGGTGCTCAAAATGTGAGCATAATCTTTACGCCTGGATCGTTAGTCCTCATCAACGAAGCATCAAATTTCCAGGTGTATTGTGTGCTAGGGATAATCACATCTGGGTAGTTCATTTGCCTATGAGCCTGTGAGTGGACAAAGGCTTTGGCAAGATACTACGTATGTTTGAAGATAGAAAATCAACAAATTCCCCGCATTAATTGCAATGTTTCATGGTGTTGCATTCCATTCGGCAAATTTATTATTTTACACATATATGGGGCATTCAGGCTAGTGCAAATATCATTGCCGCATCATATCACCAATCATCGAAATAGCAAATACAGAGGGATGACGACTAGGGCCGAATAGGGAAGCGATGATAGATTAATTGTTGAAATAAACTAACAACAGGCTCGAGGGGATGATAAGTAAAAACATCAGGGATCAATTGTGGAATTACTTTAGCAATGGTAATTTCTGCATTTGTTATTATTAATTCAAAATTAAATTTAAGAAATTTAGATTGAGCGCTTTATTTTGGGGACTAATATCATAGTAAAATGCTGTGTAATTTTGACAACTTAAAAGCCTTTTGTAACATTTTTCAATAATTCACCAAAAAACTATATTTATATGAAAAGCTTTCAATGCTGCG
This sequence comes from Phlebotomus papatasi, assembly GCF_024763615.1. Classification (NCBI taxonomy): domain Eukaryota; kingdom Metazoa; phylum Arthropoda; class Insecta; order Diptera; family Psychodidae; genus Phlebotomus; species Phlebotomus papatasi. Next base: position 62,025,293 of record NC_077223.1, read on the forward strand.
GCTATGTGTGGAAAGTATGTTTGATCAAAAGTGCAATTTATTGCAATTTCCATATGAATAAAACTGATGTACGGTGTGAAAATGAGAAATGGTGACAGTGCAAATAGAGGCGATGAATATTTTTTAGTTGAAATTATCTGTATTTTCTCTCGCAATAATTGTCACTGTAAATTATCCTGAGTGCATCGATATGGTGCCATTTATCGTACACTATAGCACAATTAAAGCTCTCCAGCTGATGGTTTTCACGTCAAAGAATGATCTTCCTGAGTTGCAAGTGACCATGACAGGTTCAATTGACACGGTGTTAAAGGCACTTAATCCTCCTGTAATTTATGACACAGATAAATGGGTGGACTGCAGAAATTGAGAGACTCTACAGCAGATTCCACACCCACTAAAATGAATCACTGGAGGCACCACAAAGATTTAACACGAGTATTCCAGAGTTATTTAATTGCACCAGAAAGTATTAATTTCTATGCGCAATGAGTACCAATTATTCTCAATTAATTGGTACTTTGTCGGTATTTCGGGTGATGGTGCTCTTATATAGATTTAGTATAACATCCTATCATTCTAAAATTGATTAGAATGAATAATGACACAGTATAACCGTGCAGTGCAAATACATTTTGATCAATTACACAAATGTGCCAGATGCAGTGAAATTATTATATGTAAGTTTTGACAAAGAGAAAGTGAATAATTTTTCATGTTACCTATTTGCAATTATCTAGAAGTTATTTATTTATTTATTTTTATTTTTATCTCAAGAGTCTTCTGCAATATAACGCTCCACGCAGCAATGAGAATTTGACCGAGATTTATGTGGAAATATTTTGGAAGGAAAATGTTCATGAAAATTCAAAAATAATGAGGAAAAATTATTTAGTTCTATTAAATTGTGCGAAGAGTAAAGACGTCCTTTTTCAATAATTGTGAAATTACGTGATTAATGAACAAAAACTGTTAAAATTATAAGAAGAGTTTTTCTTGTTTCTTGAATCCTATAATTTGTATAGGATTCAAGGAAGTCTTGCAGCCTTCGCATATACTCTGGCTTCGAACGCTTCATATAGGGGAAGTGCTCATAATTTTGGACAGTCTGCTTATAAGCATCGAAGTTCCAAGTTTGAAGTGCGATATTTTCTATACTAAACATTTCTTGTTACTCTCTTTTCAGAAGGGTTGTTTAGAAATTTAGCAAGCTATTTATCGTCTTATTTTTATTAAAATTAGTTTTAATACGTTTAAAAATGAATTGATAAGTAGAGGTGACCTTGGCTCTTATTTTGGACAACTTGTTTATTAATTTGTCCAACTTGACTGTAAATTTGGACAGCTAATCCGCCTCAACAGGATGCCCATTGTTCTTCATTTGATGAACCAATCTTACCAAGTCCTCTTCCTGTTCATGTAAGGGAAACGTAGAATGTCACAAAAGCCCGGAAACTTTCCATATCATTCATTAAAGTGAGTTGACTTCGATACTCCAAGTACGTGCGGATTCGCTCATTCCCTGACCTTTCCGGGAGCCTTTCAAGGCATTTCTCGCTACATCTCTTTCGTAGAGATGATGCTCTTTTGTTTATCCAGGCATTTGTCCAAGCTAGTCATCACAAAAGCTAAAACTTCACGAAATTTCGTGAGAAAAACACCTGTCCAAAATAAGAATCATCACCTCACTGGTGAATGTCTTAAAAAATTTCCCATTTTTCACACGAAAAATATAATTCACAAGGCAAATCTCACTTCAGGTCAAATGCACAAATCATCAGTAACGTGAATCAACACAATATTCAATGAATATTCAATAATATCACTCAAAAACAGCGAACAAACTTTGTTAGTACTTCACCAAAACTAAATAAGACTGAAGTAAGCCACGAAGTTCTGTCATATTTCTCGTAAGCAATTGCTCACACTGAATTTTCAACAAAGCAATTTCAACTCAAATCATATTCAAATTTTAACGTATTTTGTGTTAAAATTTTCCAAAAAGAACAAATATTTAGATAGAATTCATTATTCATCAAATATTGGAATAAAAATCCATCATTTTAATCAATTTATTTTTAGTGTCCAATGTTATCCTCAAAGTGTCCAAAATAAGAAACTAGACAAAATTATGAGCCTTTCCCCTATTTCCCATATTCCTTTAATGAACTTAACTTATTTATAGCAAATTTTAATAAATGATCTTATGTTACACATTTTTTGAAAAAAATATAGGGCAGATTTATTAAAGGAACATGGAAAAAACATAAAGTGTTAGAAGCCAGAGTGTGTGCGAAGCATTAAATTCTTCCCCCGTACTTACCAATCAGTCACAGCTTAATTTATATTATTTTAAAGAATTGTATAAAGTCCTAGTTTTTTTTAAATAAAGATTTAAGTATTTGCAGACTAAAATTTAATTATTTTTATACAATCTTTGTTTCTTCAATTTTTTGCTGCATAAGGCCATGGATAACAGAATTCATTGTTTAGTAGTTTTAGAATTTAATTAAATTATTTAGAAAAGAAGCATTATACAAGTCGCTTTCAATAAGCAAGTAGGGGGAAGTGGGGATCCTTTTAAATTAGTATTTTTTTTACCAATTTTTAAATACAATTGAGCCTTATCGTGATATAAATTTAAATTCTCAATATGTTTATGCAGCTAAATTATATTACAATAAGGCTCAATTTTATTTAAAAATAGGTGAAAAACCTCAACTGAAAAGGTGCCCCACTTCCCCCTATCGCAATTTTTTACATTTGAAATCAATGATATTTTAGACCCTACGAATTTTCAAATGAGTTTTATTTACCAAAGAGAATGTTTATTTCATAGGGTTTATCGGAAATCAGAAGTCGATATCTTTTACTCCTTTTACCTTTTGATGTTCAGAGGAGACAATCCAGAGAAACGGATGGTGAAATACTGTTCTTCCTTTGAGTTCGAGTAGTTTAAATTCATTTCTAATTATCGTAAAAGATAGTATATATTCAATACTTAAATTTTATTTACTAACACCAAATATTTAGTGTTCTCAAAAGTTGTTAAAAGTATATAATGATACAACAATATGGAAGCGATGATATAAATAGGTTAAAGGGGTGGCAAAACGTTTATGTATTTCAAAATGCTACAATTGGTGGCTTCGATGCTATACGTAAAAGTACTTTTGTATCATATATCGCTTACCAGTTCACAACCGATTTCAATTGATCCATAAGCCACTCGAAAAAACGGTTTATAACCAGTGCGTTACCAGAGGGCCAATTTTTGAAACTCTCACTCTCACCCGCGAGCTCTTTAGTGGCCAAGAGAAATTTACGCGCACACCCCGCAGATCTTTGATTACCTGCAACGAGTAGTTTATGTTATAAAGAAGTCGTTACAGAAGGATTTGAATCTGCAGGGTGTACGAGTCAATTTTTCTCGGCCACTAAAAAGCTCGAGGGTGCAAGTGAGAGTTTCAAAAAGGATTAAAACTTGTCAGAAGTTCCAAGACTTTTCCAAAGAGTCCAAACATGAGTCAATTCGAATGAGAAATGCGCTCTCTATAGTGTCACTACGCAATATTACAAATTAAAAAAAACTATTTTTCTAGTTTTTTTCATTTGTTCTTAATTTATCAAATTCATTCGAAACCGTTCTAAAATATTTCTTAGTTTTAAGATCTACTAGTTTTAGTTTCGAAATATAACCGGTACTTGATTCAAGTTGCAACAGGAACTATAATTCAGTTAAATAATCACAACTCTCAAATTTGAAACAAGATTATGAATACGTTAAAAAAAACAGAAAAAATATATTTCAGGAATTTTCCTCATTTTCTGTAATAAATCACACATCTAAGTTGGTTTTTGGACGAGTCACGTTAAAAAGTTAGAAATAACTTTCTAATGAACCTCCCTCCTGGATGACTCTTTGTGTAACATTACCACAATGCGTGTTGTACATAAAATTAAACATGTCACATACCTTTGTTCGTTCTCCTAATTAACCGATATAGTATGTCTTAGTCTTCCGCGTGAGATTGGCTCCAAGGATAAACTCCTGATGAAGTAATTGCATCAGAGTCATTGAACGTCTTCATTACGACTATGATCGAATTGTCGGGCGTGATGTGTTTGCAGGAAGAAGGGCGAGTCAGGGTGGTTTCGATTGATTATTCTTGCGGCAAAGACTGTGGCTGTTTGAGGTATAGTTACCCCAGTGTTGCTTCAAGGGCAAACAAGGTACCTGGAGGGGAAGATGATTTGCATAAAGATGGTAGTACAATCAATCTTGTTATGTAATTAATTATGATCTACAGTGCATCTTGAGACAGAAGGTGCTCTCAATGGAACATCCATTCATATGGCCTAATTAATAATTATTATTGTGTCTTTCTCATAGCGCTTCTGACGCCACTTCTGAGGAGTATGAGCTTTGTTAAGATTTCAGCACTGTAAGGGGCGTTCAAGTGTTATGTTTGCATGTTTTATTTGGAACTTTGGAAAAAGACATGCACGAAGGATTTCTGTTGTTTTTTTTTTTAAATCTTGAACTGCACGCTTCATTACTATACAGTTAGCCGTAACATTGTCAACGTTACTAATGAAGCATTACGGGTTACTTGTTTGAGATATTTTGAAATGTTGTAAATTCACTCAAATTGTATACTAAGTGGGGTAAAATTTCGAATTACGGACACTTGAGTAATAGTCCAACCAGGGGGTGAATAAGTATGGTCAGTGAGTGCACCGTGAGTGGCAGATCGGAAGATCGTGCGATCAGTCAATGAGATCGCACTGATCGCGCGATCGTCAACGAGATCGCACTGATTGCAGCAACCAGTCTCCAAGATCGCACTGATCACGCGATCAGTCTCCAAAATCGCGCTGATCGCACTCAAAGTGTACCGTGAGTGGCAGACTTATTCACCCCCTGAGTCCAACTTGGTTTCAGTGTGTTCGAATTTAAATACATAGTCCGATTTCAACGTTGTTTGACTTTTAATTAATTACATTTAATAATTTTCCAAAGTTAAATAATAAAAAGATTCTAAACAGCGTATTTCTCAAGCAATTTTCGCTAGTTCATGTTTGTTGCAAAGGTCTTGAAATCCCAGGGAAGGTTGAATTAGTTCCAAGTGATAGGAACAGATTATTAACGATTATTAAGGTAATTCCAAAATTCAATTATGTATTAGTTCTATGCAATTTTAGTTTATTTCTATAATCTAACTATTAACTAAATTCGGTGATGAATAATGTTCAAGTTAAGGTATTTTCCTGACTATCATACAACCCGTATCGATTCTACAACAAATTCTGCAAAATTTATGAAATAATTACACATCAAAATTATAGTTTTAGGCTAATTTTTTTAATTTTGTTCCCCGAAGCTAGGGAATTGGGCAAGGCTCCCAAATTTTTAAGGACCTAGTGAGGCTTTAGACTAGCTACTATAATATAATCCCATTGGGTGAGATTCATAAACTAACATGGGAAAAATATAAAGTGTTTTAAGGCGGTGTTCGAAACCTGAAAGACTTCCTCTAAAATCAATAAACATTAAAACATGTACATATACTTGAAGTCATAAGCATGATGTTTTTTTTTTGAGTTTGACAGCTCAACAACATTAATCTGAAAACTAATTAAAAACTACTTTTGGAGTTTGATACAGGGTTTAGACTGGAGGTTTAGCACAGTTTCCGATTGTCACTAAAAACTTATCAAACAATTTAATTATATTTCAAAATTTAAGTTGAATATTAAGAGCAAACAGCCCTTAATATTCTATCTTAAATAAAAAAAATCCCAAACATTTTGCTTAACCCTTTAAGGACGAGTGGGACACCTGTGTCCAGAAAGAAAAACAATTTCTTTGACTACAGAAAGTTATTTTGTTCGCTAAATCGTCTGAAAAATTAGGTTTTATTTTTGGGACACCGGTGTCCCATTCGTTCCATTCGTCCTTAAAGGACGAGAAGAGATTAACAGAGGAGATTAACGGATTTGAGCCATATGTGTACCTAAACCGTAAGTCCGAAGTTTTTTTGCTCTTGCTCTTACTTTGTGCTTCACTAATTTATTACTGCCTTTGGAGTTTTCAAAGTCTTGTCTACTTGCAGGTAAGCCTTTACCTGTGCAAACTCATCGTCAGTGAGTAATGCTTCGTGTACTTCCGGAAGAAGATTGAATCTGTGTTTACATTGGACCTCAAATTGGGCCACATTGTCCCGAGTTATAACTTTCAATGGGCACATTTTGATCATGCGATTCATCTTGTCATTCAGGCGAATTTGCTCGCTCTTCTCATCTCTGCGACCCTCTTCGGTATCCCTATCATATTCCTCTGACGATTTACGGATTTTCGCAGATCTATCGTTTTTCGAGAATGAACGACGTATTTCTCCGTTTTCACTTATGGCTTGCTTCCTCCTGACGTTCCTTGTGGCCATACTTTATTAAGATGGTTCCTCGCCCTGTGTAGATGACGCAATACCCATGACGAAAAGAACCACTACGAGAGCATAGCAGAGCACCAACATGACGGGTCTGTATAACCGTATAATATTAAGATTTTGAAGTTTTAGTTCTAGTTAATAACTTAGCCATTTAATTTTAATTAATTCTAATCGTTCAGTGACCCAAAGATATTGCTTTAAAAATTTTAAATATTTATAGAACACTAAGAATTGTGCGAAGCCCATTGCATGCCTCTTTAATGGTTCCTTTTAGCCGAGATTCTTTACAATCTTTTAATTATTTGTCATCCCCCTTCAGTTAAGTTAATTTTCATGGGATTTGTGAAACATATATAATCTCTTCCTTCCCTTAAGACGAAAAAACGAGCTGTGGGCGGAGAAAAAGGTGGAAAACTATCTCTTTCGTTGTGTGCTGGTTGTCTTACTCGATAAGACAACTTTGTTTATACTTTATTACTTTTGCAAACTTTCAGCGAACATTCATCCCCAAGTCCAAAAAACTCCACCTTTCTCTTGTTGCCAACCGAGGTAAATATTTTACTCACAATTTCCTATATCGAATTTCATCGTTTTATCCCTCCCCTAGTGCAAAGAATTGTCTCTCAAGATACACGCAATAGGTTTTTCTTTGCAATTTCAAAAGTTATGGTGTTTCACTACAAGTAATTTTCTCATCCAATCCAAATGCGATAATTGCGGATATCTCAGCAATTTGCCGTCAAGATCTGTTAAAGAGGTGAGTCAACGTACAAGGAGACTGAAAATTATTGTGCATTAGGAAAATGAGATGAAACTTCAATAAATCTCTTACAAATGTGCAGTAAATTGCGCATATTTCAATAATTCTGATTTTATTTTCACACTTATTATTAATTACACAACTATTAATCACGCTATAAATGGGAGTGTAATATAGATATATAACCTCAAGAATTGACTCATGAAGATGGAGACGCCTGGTGAATTGCAGAGTTCGCAGAGTTCAATGAAAATCTGTGAAAAGAAATCAAGTGCTAAATTGAAATAAAGTGAGAGACTTCAATCAACGTCCTGGCTCTTAAACTTTTCGCTGAACACAACGAGAAGGGAATTGATGAAAGTTCCACTAATTTTCTACTCCCCTTTTCCTCTCAATCACAACAAGATCCAGTAAAATTGCTTATTTGCTCCAACCTTTTTCCACTTGAGAAGCAATTCCTTCAGCATGAAGGCTTCCCCATGAACTACTGGTCAAATTTTAATTAAATTTAGGGAAAATGTATTTCAAAATTAAGCATCACACAATTTTAATTTTAATTTGATGTTCCGGCAAGAGTGTCCTGAAATATTAAAACTTAATCTTGAGACAAGGATAACTGCCCAGATCTCGAATGAAGGAAAATGATAAATGGGACAAGAATATTTTGGCAAGATATTCAACAATAATTTTCCACTTGATGAGTTTTAAATTTTAATGCAAATCCCACAACGATAATATATAAAAGTTTGTCATGCTGAAAATGCAACGTTTTTTTTTCCTCTTCTAACGATACTTTTCTTCCAGGCTTTTCCTGACACAATTTAACTCTCGGCTTTTTCGTCAATAAAATTAATGTTTCCTCTCGTGAAGAATGAAGTTTTCTGTAATTTTTTTAGGCTCTCAAAAGTGTGGAACTTTCTCAACTTTTGTCATGTCGAATGAATTCATAACTCACATTAATTTGTCGCTAGCGTGGGAAAAAGCACAAGCCGCAGGGCGATTAATTAATCAAAATGTAAGAATAAAGAAAAATTCGTACTGTCAGTGGGGTTCATTTTCAAAATTAAGTTGTTTAACTATGCATAATCTCATGTTAATTGATTTCTCAATTAGGGAAATTCACTGAAAATTACAAAAAAGCTAACATTAATTTGTTTCTTATATTTTTAAATGTTTTGAGGGTAATTAGATTTATAATGCTTTATTTATTAATTATTTTATTATTCCATAAAACATCACATTTTCGACAACAGATGCACCGCGGGAATCAAATTTCTGAATATTTTTAGGCATAAAATTATGAAATAACTTTTTGCAGGGTACTTTGAAACAGTAGAAAAACAAATATCACAGGTATCAACAGTAGCAACACTATTACTGGGCGTTTTCTCTTTTAAATAGTTTGAATACAGAAGGTCTACAAAAGAAAAAGTTCATTAAAATCGGTTAGTAAACGGTTTACGGAAACTTCGTATTTTACATTTCGTATTTTACATGTTCGTATTGCACATTTCGTATTGCGGAAACTTCGTATTCTAGTATGAGTATACATTTCGTATTTTACCATTTCGCACTTCACATTTCATCTTTCATACATTTTGTACAAAAATTGAACATTTCGTCTGCCATATATTTTATACAAGCATATCAACTAATAATGTAATAGTATTGCAATTTTATGGGGTTAAGAGCGCTATGCGCCTCGGGTCTGAGTTTAAAGTCGAACTTCAAGATCTAATTATCAGTCTTGCCTATTTGGGGCTAAGGGAAATTTTCTGTGTTTTTCGAAGATATCAGTTGTACCTGTTGAGGCAACGGGAAATTTTCTGTGCTTTGGAAAATTATCAGTAGCGCCTGTTCAATTTTTGTACAAAATTTATGAAAAACGAAATGTGAAATACGAAATGGTAAAATGCGAAGTTTCCGCAATACGAAATGTGCAATACGAACATGTAAAATACGAAATGTAAAATACGAAGTTTCCATATCCCTAATAAACATTAGAGTTAGAGTCATGGTCCATTTGAATGTAGTAAGGGTACAGTGAGGTAAAATGGGAATGAATGCGATGTATCATTTGAAAGGTCTCGATCTCAGATACAATATACTAAAATTTCATCGAAATCGCTTCATAAACACCGAAAATGCAGTCCGGTCAAGATATTTTCGATAATAGCTCAGGTCAGGGAACATTGAGGGAAGAGTTCGACCCACCGTTGGAAAGGTCTCGACCACAACCACAACACACTAAAATTTAAAGAAAAAGTATCGTCTAATTTTCGAAATATTCTAATCGAATTTTCAAAAATAGATTCAATTAAATTGTATGAAGTTGGGATGTCAAAAATATTGTTGTACTCCAAGAGAGCCTTCCAAAAGAGCAAAATCTTTCAAATTCACACAATTAGAATCGGAGATTAAGCCATTTGAAAATTAAATTTTTGATCTCCTCTAGCTCGGGTCAGAGAGGTCGCAGGGCTTAAGTTTTTCTTTAATAGAAAGATTTTAGGTCCAGCTATAACATACTAAAATTTGAGCCCGATCGATGCTATAGGAGCTGAGAAATTTAGATAACAAAATTTAGGGGTGTTCCAAAACGGCGGAAGTGGGGGGGATGGATGTGACATCATCAACTTCTAGTGGTCCATCGACATTTAACCTTTTCCGAACCTTTAGCACATATGACATTTAACCTTTTAGCACATATGATATTCCGTGATTTATGAGTGTCACTGTGTTATCACACTTGCACTTTAAAATTTTAATATGATTCACATTAATTGTCGCTAGTGAGAGTCCAAATGTGTAATTTGTATGTTTGAATCATTTTATATTCAAAATTTGATCTATTTGTTGATAAAAAGGTAGACTTGGCCCGCAAAATTTGATATAAATTGATTTATAGCATTAATGCGAAAAATTAATGCGATTTTCTCTATAATTTTTAATGTGAAAAAATATTTATGCTTTAGGTAAATTTAAACTTATTTTTGCACGCCAAATCCACTTCTTTATCAATAAATAGAAAAACCCCAAATATTAAGTGACTCAAAGACACAAATAACGTATTTGGACGATCACAAGCGACAATTAATGTGAATCACATTGAAATTTTAATGTGCAAGTGTGATAACGCCGTCAAAACGGGTAAATTCGTAAATCCAAAATTTGAGCTTGATTTGACGAAGTCGCATTTCGACTAGCACCACAAAAGCTGAGATTGTAAAGAATCTCAGCTCGAAACTAGAAACATAGCAAGCATGGGATGAAAGAAGCCTAGGGGAAGGCTTTCAGTCTTCGCACATACTCTAGCTTCGAAACTTCAAATTTATCCGATATGTCTAGTAAACTGTAAGCTTAATTAGGCCACATCCATTAAACGAATATGAGAAAAATATGAAGTGCTTGAAATCGTAGGCGCATAACCTGAAAGTCTTACCTTATTTTTTCTTGTTTAAAATTAAAACAGCCTCTTCATATTTATTATTATTTTCATTTTATCGCTAGCGTTGTTCTCAATAGTTACTATATTATTTTTAATGTTATAAAATATTTATCCCAAATTTAGAGTAGATTTTTAACTTTCGTTAATTTTCCAAAATATTGTTTTTTTAATATCATTATATTTTAGTATTATTTTTTATTTTTGTTATTTCTCTGACAATATGTATTACAATTTTCCCTAAGATGAAGGTCGAAGATTAAAAAAATGTGCACTACGCAACGAACCTCTTAAAAATTATCAATTTTGTGAGAGTTTTCTGATAATTTTTGAACCGGTTTAAATCGGAAAATTGGTGTGAATCCATAAAGATTAGTGGAGAAAAATAAGTCGCAAAGTGATCTCGTGAGTTTAAGTATTACGAAAAGCTATGTTGCTTTGTCACGATTTTATTTAGTTCCGAATGTTTTAATTTTTCTTTATTGATCCTACAAAAAATATAAATTAAATCTTTATTTTCACTTTAGTTGAGTTGAGTTATTTGAAAGGTTTAACATAATTTAAGATATTTTGTGCAGAAAACTGCGATTTGCATACCCCTCATGCAAAGTATCTATCTTCTTTAAATTGTTTGCAGTTCCAGGTTTTTGTGCAAAAAAATCATTTGCAACTCTGCAACTTGCAGGTTAAGTAGCAGCTTTCAAGCGATAGTTTTCACATTAAACATTACTATTCAATGTGAAATGAAAAACTCTCGTAAGTTTTTTTTTCTGTGTTCACCTGTTTAGTGCAGCTTTTCAAAATAGACGTAGTTCGTTTATTCGTAGGTTAAAATTTCACAAACTCCGTTGTTTTTTAGCATCCGCAAAAGACTAAAATGATAAGCAGAAATTCCTGAAATACCTTCCGTATCTTATCAGGTATAACTTGGATAAATATAATTTTTGAAATTATTTTTTGTTGGGAATATTTAGAGAAAAACATTGTAAATTAATTTGAATCTCCAGAAGAAAACAATTTAATGCTGAATTGGAAAACTTGTGCGGAAATTAATCATTTTCATTCTGAAGTACTTTCAACCATGATCCCATGATATAAATCTCTTTTGGGAGAGCTTTTTGCTGCACACAGAAAGATTAAATACCTGCTCTTATAAGGAGTAAGATTGAATTTCGAGAAGTCTTGCAAAGTTGCACAAAGTCTGAGTTAATTTCCAATTGAGCATTCTATCTCGAAAGTATATCTTTAGCAGCATTTTCCTCGGTTCAGAGCTCCTCAGCAAAATTCTTTAAAGTGTTAGAAGAATTCCCGTAGTATTGGAAGGGAAAAGATTCCTTGTTGAGATCATGAATGGATGTCTTTGATGACTAAAGAATGTGAATGTTATCAGGGGGGAAATTTTAGTGTGCCTTTCTCAAGAATATTTACCTCCCACATTCCCAAGAAGATTGCTCATAGCTAATTTAGAGTGTTGTTTTCACCTTTTTCTACAATCATCTCCTCCTCATCACCGTGAGCTGCATGCAAACAAGGCCAGTCGTAAATACCAAAAGTCGTGAATTGCCCTCAATTTGTCCAACTACTATGACATAGCCATTGTCATAAATTCTGTTAATCCTCCCCCGAAGAGAGAGCTGTTCTTTCTTGAGCTTCTGCTGGAGCTTCCATCAAATATTTGCACGTTCACCAACAAATATTTAGGCAATGCATGCAAGGAGTTCATCAGATTTGAGTGCACTAGGAGGTCAAATAAGTCTCAGCAAATATTATCTCTTCTACCTCCGTACAAACATAAACTAAGGAATCTTCAGGAACAATCACAATCTGAGCTGTGTTTGGAAGAATTTTGTACCACAAATCTAGCTCAATTTAGGTAAAAGTGGTTGAGTATAGAAATTTCTGTAGAGTACTTGACAAAGAGATCGATTTCTGCTATGCAAACAATATCAATGTATACGATTACTTTGAGGTAAGATTTATAATAAACTTTGGAATTTTGCGGTGAACTTGATAACTTTGAAATTGTGAAATGCAAAGTAGTGCAAAACCTTTTGTGATTTAGATTCGATTTATTGAACGTTTGTATTTTTTATGAGAAATGCTGTTACCAATACAATTTCTGCAAACAAAAATAGGGGAGTGTGGGTCAAGTTGAAATATAATTTACAAATAGAATTTCGGCTTTTATTAAAAGATCAATGAATTGCATTTTCGAACTCATATGAGAAAAAAGCTTGATCGTGAAATTATGAAATTTCTTTCAATATGGACAAAATCAATCAAATGGCGCAGATTTGATTTAGGATAATCCTAACTATATTAATTTCATCTTGAAAATTAAACTTATAAGGGCTTAGGACATCTTACTTGACCCAATATAATGCACCGACTTTGTCCAACAGCTCCAGGAGCACTGAAGAAGCATTCACGCTACGGGAAGGCGCTCCTGGGTGGTCTACAATGGACTTTGCATATTCTTCCAATACGAGATATAATATAATATACTCCCTCTGTCCCAAAAAAAAGTCGTACATTCGAGAAAAATGTTTCTCCAAACGTACGACTTTTTTGGAACAAAAAAAAGTAAAAATGATTACCTTGTAATAGATTCTTCATCCTTCATAGAACGATTGTCAAGATTTTAGTCACATACAGTAGGTGTCAAAAGTTTGTTGACTTATGTTTGTTAGGGAAACCAGGTGCAAAAAATGGTATAAAAAATTACTTTTTAAAATTTTTTTTAGCCCATTCGGGTTGTTGGCTTTCGGGATTTTGGCTTGCGAAATTTTGACCGGGACCCATTACAGCATTGTAAGTATCTGTGATAGTAACTCAATGATGTCTGCTTCAAAAATTGAAAGAAAGTTGTTTGCTGAAGGGACATAGGTTCATATTGTTATAAAAACAAGCCCATATTGAGAGAAAATGGTAAGACTGTTTGGGTGGCTCGCAATATTCCATTGGTAAGCAAGACTAATAATCTGAATAAAAGGTTGTAGATTTACTTGAAGCATATTAAACAGGTACAACTACAACATTTTATCCAGATTAGACTAGCTAATGCCCTAGACACACTTACGACTTAAGCCGAGAGACAGCTTAATGGAAAATTATGGAAATGCATTTTAACCTTTATTTCTAATATAATTACGCTAAGCCGTCTCTCGGCTAATCCTCAAGTCTATCAATGTTTTAACTAATATGCAATATTGCAGGCTACCCAAACATTCTGAGCATTTTCTCTGGATTTCTATAACAGTAGGGACCTGTGACCCTTCAGCAACCAACTGACTGTGAATTTTTGGAGCAGATAGCATAGGGTCACTATCAGAGATATTTATAAGGCTGTTATCGACCCTCTGAGTCGAAACCCTAGGTCTGCCAGTATCGTTTTTGGTCGTGCCATTATCACCATATATTTTTACAATTTACTGTGTATCCTGTAGAGATTTTCCATAAAATTAAACAATTGACGGCGAAAATTCATTCCGGCAGTATATCTGGACGATTTCAATCCTTTTAACTTTTTGTACTTTTCAATTTTTAACCTAAATTATAAATTATCAAGAAACAGATTATTTCTTATTATTTGTCATCACTTTTATGTACATATATTTTCCATTGACAACTTTAGAAAGACACAAACCAACCATTTGCCTCTCAAATGACATAAAATCAAAATGTCATCAGTTTACATAACGTTGGCTGCATGTTTTGACCATTTTGAATTACTTTTTCAAATGAGGCAAAAAACTTTTCGCATTTCAAAAATGATAAAATCTTGGAAAACAATAATTTCTTATATGAAATAACATTATTATTTTTTATATATAATATATATATATATATAAATGAGGTCTACGGATTACAGGGAAACCATTTGCAAAAAGAAAAATTCGAAAAAGCAATTTTTTCTATTATTTCTTGCATGTGATTTCCTGAACATACATGAGGCAACAAACTTTTGAGACCTACTGTATATTTACGCATTTACAATTTACAGGCGGTGCCGGACAAAATCCCGAAAATGGAAATACCGAAAGTTAAAACCCCGAATGTCAAAATCCTGTAAGCCAAAATCCAGAAAATTCAATATAAGAAGATATATAAGATATATAAGAAGATAACTTCTTACAATTTTTTCTCCTGGATTTCAACTGTTTCTTCCTTCACTTTCCACGAGGACTAATCAGGTATTGCTTCCTCCACGAAATGGCTGTCTCACAGAGATTTTGGCTTTTCGGGATTTTGGTTTTGGAAATTTTGACTTTTGGGATTTTGCCTTTTTGAGATTTCGGCGTTTCGAGATTTTGACCCAATGAGGTTGTGGTAGATACTATTCGAGATCTTGGCGTTCGAAGTTTTGACCTTTTCGGAATTTTTACCGGGGCCTGCTAAAACCGTAAGAAGCGACTAAGCTCCGCTTTTCTTTAAAAATAATAAATACTAAATTTCAAGGTCAGATTAAATGCTATTTATTTACATTTTGAAAATATTTTCCAATGGGTAATTTGCTTTTAACGTTTTTAATAAATTTAATGGTTCCCAACAGATTTGAGTCAATTTATAAATCATAAATTTCTATGTTAGAGGATGGTAATGGGACGGTTCCGGAATTTGGGCCATATGTTTTCAAATATAATTCATACCCAAGAGGAACTGGCTGGACTTAGCTTGAATTAAGTTTAGCAATATTTTGGCAATAAATCTTACAAAAAAACTCCAGCTTCCTCGAACTGCATCACCCTTCCTTAATAAAGAATTTGTATAGGAAAAACAATTTTATTGAACAAATAACAAATA
Source organism: Phlebotomus papatasi (assembly GCF_024763615.1). Lineage (NCBI taxonomy): Eukaryota > Metazoa > Arthropoda > Insecta > Diptera > Psychodidae > Phlebotomus > Phlebotomus papatasi. Next base: position 62,040,750 of record NC_077223.1, read on the forward strand.
GTTTTTTGTTGACTATGTACTATGTAATTAATTAAATTCTGAAAACTCATTTTAAGGGCATTTCGGTTGAATTTGAATTCATAAAAAGGAAGTAAATTATTTAATTAGATTTTGAAGTATTTGTGCAATTATTTCACTATATTTGAATGTGAAGTCTGATACAAATTCCAAAAATAATTGATTTTCACCTGCAATGTGGAAGCTGCGCTTGATAGGGTAATTGATTAACACACCATATATTTGTGGAGTAAATATTGGCGAAAGCAGACTAAATAATTTATCTATAGAATAGAAATCATGACATAAAACATTTATTTATACTTTAACTGAGATTTTTTACCATTTTAGCTTTTATGCTCACACTTCGCAGTGGGTAAGTGGTTCCATGTGCAATCAAAAAGTACACGATTTAGTTTAGTTGTTTAAAAAATAAAAAAAAAACTAAATATTTGTTTTATACATGTTTATTCAATATGCAGTATAATTAATTATTATGTACATACAAAGCAATAATTTTACATTTGCTCACTTTATTTGTATATTTTCACTATTAATATTTTACTCTTGTAAATACATTTTTTCTTCATTTCCACACTTTATTATTTTCTCAGTGGATATGCCTAAAATAAAAAAAAAAACATAATCCGAATTTATACTTTGATATTATCCAAACTTTTGCATTACTGCTGCATCACACTTTTTTTCCAACCAATTTTTATTTCCCAATAGAAGAACTTTTTTCACCATATGGTCTTGTTTTATTTAAATTTTTGTTATACATACAATTATAAATATTGAATCAAGCTTATCACAAAAACAAGAATATTATATCGATGCAAAATACGAGATAATTTGTTTTATCTTTTATGCATTTTTTTCATTTGTTTGTTTGATATAAAATTATAATTAATGCATTTTTTTATGAAAAAGAGATGGGGATACTCGATATATGGGATAAAACATTATATGAGTTTTTTTTTCAAAATATATTTTCTGTATATTAATATTTCGAGAATTTGTGAATTGTTCATTTAGGAAAATTGTGCTATAAGTCAAGTTTTAAGAATAGTATAATATTGCTCTTTCAATAATCTGTAAATAGTTCAGTTAGAATTGATTTTCTTAAGAACTAATTTAAAAAAAGAAAACAGAATAATGATTTTTATTATTAATTTTTTTTAAATAAATATAAAAATATACAATAAATAAAGAATTTCGTTGTCTTCTTTCCTGTTTTTTAGTCCCAAATAATTAAAAAGTTATTAAAAAACATATTTTGCCCTGTAATTTTATTGATTTTTTCCCAATAAAAAAAATACAGAAAAGGCAACTGAAGAATACTTTTTTCTACTTAAAAGAGAGAAAAATCTTTATAAATTGTTTCATCTATCTCTTTTATAGAGTTTTAAAAACGTTTTGACGAAACAAAAATAATTGCGGGAACACCATGATAGTGCGCTCACAATTCTTTTCATTTTGTAAAAACATTTTAAAAACATGGTGACATATGAGACAATTACAATTAGATTTTTTTAATTCTGTAAAAAGCATTAAAAACATTTTAAAAATGAAAATTATGCTTTATTATGGGCTACGTGGACCACGCATAATTATTTGTCTTTTGTAAATTTGCTTTCTACGTTATGCCTGAGAGTGAAGAAGACAACTCATACGACAGTATACAATAATTTTGTTTTGTAAAAATCTGTCTGACATTTCAATGAAGCTGACTGCAACCTGAAATCCTGTTTTATAGTTATGCCCAGCGCACGATAACTTTTGTTTTGTAAACATTTCTTTAAAATTTCAATGAGAATGAGTGAAATCTAGATTTAGTCATCTCGCTTACTCTCACAGGCAGTTTTAAAAACATGCATGTGTACGATCATTAAGGGCGAGACTACCAGAACTACATCTCTTCGTCTTCTTCCATTTTATGATATGTCGGAGTCACTCTGATCTTTACAGCCAACAACTATGTCTTACTGATTCTCCTGCTTATCTGTCAAAAATTCGGACGAAACTGTCAATAAGTCATCAAAAAAATAAATATGATACTAAATATAAAGACCGTAAAGTAAGATTTAATTTTTTTCGTTATATTCTCAAAAATGTGTTTTCAACACAAAAATAAGTGTTTGTATACCGCTATGTTCAAAACACAATAACTTTTATTTTATAAAGTCGTTTTTAAAACTGTCTATCTGTGTGAGCGAGATGACTGAATCTAGCTCTAGGTTTAATTCACTCTCATTGGAATATCAAAGACATCTTTACGAAACAAAAGCTATTATGCGTTCCATAGAAGGAAGATAATTTTATCTGACTAAAGCTCGTTACAGAAACACAAGAAATTTGTCAGAAAGATATATCCTTCTATACCGAAAATGCAAAAGTTGTGTAAAAAATAGTCAAAAGGCTGTTTTTCAGTGAAAAAAAGTTTTGTCAAATAGGGAAATAACACCCTATTGACAAAATTTCAACAAAATTTAGTTGTTCGTTTACAAACCTCTTCTTTCAGAGTACCTTATCTTGTTTGGTAGAAAAATATATTATTTCGATTTCTGATAATAATAACAATTGGTTGAATTCCACTCAATTTTGCTAAAATGTCAAATAGTTCTTGAGAAACCAAAAAATTCATATTACAAATATTTTACAGTAATTTTGTGTTTGATAAACAAGCTTCAACAATAAAAATACTTCTTGTTTTCGTTAAAACTTGCGCTCAGTTTGCCTATAGCGAAGTGACCTTCTTCTTCTTCTTCCTGTAAGTTTCATTTCAGTGGCCGGACCTCACTCGACATGCATACAGCTTGGCGAATTGAGCAACTTTCTGTCTCATTTGGAAAGACGAATAGTGGTAGCCATATTTTCTCTGTCTAGAGTAAAAAATAACCTCAAGAACAGTAAAAGTTAATGGTGTTCCATGAAATCAAAAGCCAGCCCTTTAATAATGGGAAAAATGTATAGGTTGTTGGTCCTTTGAAGCTAGCTTTTTTTTGTATCAAATTAAAAATCTATTGAATGCTGAAAAAAGATAGACTTTTTGTCTTGTTCTTCTTTTCCTTCTTCTTCTTCTGTTTGATGTCAGAAAAGCGTCCAGTGCTGCATTTTCTTTATTTTCATAATTATTTCAAACTGAATGCCACTAAACTAACGTCTTTTTAATTAAAAAAATAAATAAAATTCCTAATTTATATCGAAGATCGACAAAAAGTGTAAGAAATGGATCTTGTTTTTGTTTATCCGTAATGAAAACTCGATATAGAACAATGCTCTGAAAGATGTCTTGAACGAAATGCCGATCGGTAAACCTTAAAACTAGCTTTTCGAGCGATTTTCGCCTGTTGAAACCCAGATACACAGCTTTCCGATATCCGGATGACAGCTGTCAAACAAGGCATTTTATCCCTCCCACATTTCCGTCTCCCAATCCAAAATTCCGTTATTGAAGATCCGTAAAAGTAATAAAGTAAAGCTCTTAAAAAGTAGCAAATACGAGTGAAATACACTTCCTGCCTGATTTAAAGAAAGGTTTATTTGACATAATATTTGACATTTAACAAATAGTGCGATTGGAAATTAGATGAATTGCACTGTAAGTTTTGAATGAAATTTCTGATACTTTTTGCTATGAGGTACGCAAAATCTTTTGTCGTTTTGCTCACTCAGATCTGTGGTTTCGATAACAAATTTACAAAAACAATAACAATTATGCGTAACTGAAAGAAAATTCAGAAAAAAACCAAAAATTAATCTCTACAGAAAAATCAGAAAAACCATTGCTATTTGTAAAGAATTAACCCATTATCTCATCTCTTGTTTCATTTTCGAAATCCAATTGGATGATTCCTTAATTTTTTTTTGTTTCTTTAAATAATATTTCTTTATTTCTTAATACATTATGCTTATAATTTTCTTTTTGTATAACACTTATGCTTTCGGTGGGTAACAAATGTTCTTTTTAATCTTTTTTTCGTTCCATTTTTCTATCTTCGACTTTCTATAGGTTTCTTTTGACGTTCTTTTATTTCAAATTCATTCATTTTAGGATTTTTTTGCTCACATTTAGATGTATGATATAAATTTGTTTTATTTCACGGACAACAATTATTTTCAAATGTATTATCTCATTCGGTTTTCTTAAATTACATTTTCCTTATTTTCTAAATAGTTGTTCTTTTACAGATGAAATATTTTCTTTTATTTTCATTCATTTCTTTTTTTTTATATAAATGGAAGCCATGTAATCTCGTTATCTTTCTAGTTTTTTTTCAGTAGAATAAATCTAACGAGATGAAACATTTTTCATATGAAGATATTACACTATAAGTATAATAATTTTATTATAACAGTAACTTTTATTACAAGATCAACTTTAATACATTTATTTGTGATTCATCTCAATCACATTTTAATGCTACACATAACAGCATTATGATTTTATCTTAGTTTAAAGATTTTTTTTTTCTTCAAATGGTTCTTTTACAAATAGGATTTTTCACTTAGATATCTAAGGTATGATTTTCTTATTTTCACATAATCGCCTTCGTATTGATTTTTTTCTTCACAAATAACTAATTGCAGCCTTTAGATAACACTTCGTATTTTTTCTTGTTTGTTTTTTTTTTGTTTTAACTAAAATAAATCTCTAAAGCTTAATCAAGACCTTAAATATTTCATTCACTTTCCTCAACATTTTTGCACAATGCAAAAATGTTGGAAAATTTTGGAATTTAGTTTCAGTGGCGTTTTGAGAAGAAACAATTCGTTGGGTTTGAGAAGATGAATTTTTTTTTAATGTACTTTGCTGATGGTTAACTTTTGTATTGAAGATTCTTAAGAGAACTGAGCCGAAGTGGCAACAATGGGCCAAGCAGGTGGCAGAAGCTAATGTCAAAGAAAAGATTTGAAATGAAAGAACTTAATCGTTAAATGAATCTCAAATTATTTATAATTTATGTTTCGAGGATTTTTTTGCAACATTTGGACAGGCTCACACCTCCAAATCAAAATGTCAAACTTTGGAATTATTTTCTTCTCAGTTCGGCCAAAAAGAATCTACCTACGTGCAATTGTGCTTATTCGTGAGTGCACCATTTTGTTCCCTCGGCATTTTCTTCATCGTGTCCCCATCCACATCCATCTTTATACTCAGAATATCACAATTGAAGGGCATCCCATGGATGACACCATTGCCCTTGGCTCCTTCACTCGACTGCCGCGAGTCCACTGTGGACACTGTCTTGTATTTCTTCTTTTCGGGCTTACAGTAGTAGTACCACAAGGAAGCTCCCACAACACAAACCCCAACTACACAAAATGCAATGATAATGATAACAGTGGTTTTCATGGTGTGGTCCTCCTCTGGAGTGGCTATTGTTGCACTGGGAGGCACTGCGCCGGAATTGGCTTCGGGCTGAGAGCACCGACAGAGGTTACACTGTGAATTATTGTGCCGCTGATAGCCGTTCTTGCACACCATACTGCAGAGCTCATGACCTTCACAGAAGTTCGTGTCACTGATATCGCATCTCGGGCAGCATTCACCAGGAGGTTTCACCTGCTTGGAGCACATCAGTGTCCGGCAAACACTCATCTGCACACAAAATAAAATTTAAAAAAATTAGGATGAAATTCTTTTGATTTCAGAGACTTGAACACAGGCTGAATTGGCCTGTGTTCAATGTCCGGAGAGGTGCTTTCCCGGCTAAATCCTGTGTTTCCCTGGTGTTTCCTCATTAGGAGCGGAGGAGTTAAAATACGACAATTTTCAGAGACATTGTTCACGATTTTCACCACTGAGAAAGGCGCGTTGTTAGCGTCGAAAGCTTTGGCAAAAATCTACGTATTTTTCTTGTCCTGAAAGGATAGACAACCCTGACGCAACCGGAGGAAGTTTTCATCTTCCTATTTCCAATACCATTTCTCACGTCAGTACTTCTACGATTAGGGTAAATTAAGCTAATTCAAAACCTGCTCCAAATGGAAATTTTTAGCTACTCCAAATGGAATCGTCACTGTTTTCATGATAAATACAGTACTAAATTAAATTTACATATTTTCTATACCACGGTTTCATTCTTTAGTTAATTTTGCTCCAAATAAAGCGAAAATCCATTCATATTAACAAATTTTAATTTGTTAATTTCTCGGAAAAATTAAAAGTGTACCTTATCACCATCGAATTTTTCATTGATCCACCATGTTTTTGAATGAAAAACACAATTAGGTGATTGTTGTTTATTCGTTTTGTTTAACATTTATGTCATATTTCTGGCTAATTTTAGTCAAATTAAGTGCAAATCTTTATTGTTAACGGTATGTGAAGTATTCAAATGAAATAATTACCTATTTCGAGAACAAAAAGGGTTTTTCTGGAGTGTCTGCAAAATGTTTCAATAGGAAACCCTGGAAATATAATTTTTTTGGAGAGATTTTCTTATTGTTTTAGACGAGAAATGAGAAAAGACAAGGAATAAGAACAAATCCTGCAATCAAGATCAACTCAACAAGGTTTTGGAAGCCTTTCATCGCGGTTTCACTTAAACTGTTTGTCTCCAATTAGAAATTTTCCCTTGTCTCCATTTGGATTAATTCGTTTCCAATAGAAGCATTTTACACTCGCGTATTTTCTTGCAGTTAAGAAGATTTCAAATTATATCTAAAAAATTATCACTAAACAGTAACATTCTAGAAGAGTCAAGGAGCAAATTTATGTAATTCTCTTCAGAAAAACTATGAACTTAATGTGTTGAATCTTCTGTCAAAGTTAAAGCGTCTGGAAATGGTCGAAATGGTTTTGAATTAGGACATTTACCCTACCCCTATGCTATTCCTAAGCTTTTCTTTAATCCTAATACTTAAGGATGGTCTTCTCCGATCAGATACAATAGTAGAACGGATCAGTGAAGACCATCCTTAAATGTTCGAAAAGGTTCACTTGTATCTCTTGAAATTTTGTATGCACAATTATCACGATAGATTATGTTTTATCGTAAACTTATAATTCATATTTATTTATTTATTTATTTATTTATTGAAATACGCTCGAGTTCCTTTACAATATACCGCCCCACACGGCAACGAGGATTCGAGCGGCGTCTGCCGCCGTCATTCATTACAGCCTCAGTGGTTAAAACGGCAGAAAACCCCACATCACAGGCTGATTATGATAAAACTCAGTTAGAATTGCCGAAGCGAGGTAGCATACGCAAGAAGTAACTCGAGGGAAGATAAGAGACGACATGAAACAAGGGTTTCGTGTTGTCGTCAATGGTCCTTAGCCGATCACACAGAAAAAAGAAAAACACAAAAAAAAGGGAAAGAAACAAGAAAAAAGAAAAAGCAAAGGGAAAACAGAAAAGAAAAAGAAAGAGAAAATGGGGAAGCACTTGAGAAAAGCAAGAAACAATGGTACATAATAAGCCGAAAACATTGCGAGCAGCAACAAAAATAGGAGAAAAATAAGAGTCCAATTTCAGGTTACCGAATGATAAACTTACAAATGCGTTAAATCACAAAAGAATGAGCAGGGTAGAAGCCATACCCGAGCACAGAGGAAAGGTGACAAAAACAGAGATGCGGATCATAAGGCGCCCGACGAGAGCCCCACCAGCACACAACAAAACAAAGCAACCCAGACAAACGGACGGGCCTCCCCATGCGCATGTGCCGAGACATAAAAAAAAAAATAAATAAATAAAACTGAACCTGAAGAAGAGCATCACTGTCACCACCTTCACAAAAATGGGGTGAGAGAGAGGCGAGAGAGTCCCCCAGAAAGCGACAGTGAGACACCATCTCCCCGCCTCTAAAAAAAGAAACACATGACACGGAACTCAAACCAGAGGTCCGCCCGAATGCCGGGAACCCCATCCCACAGTGTACTAGTAGGGCCAACCGAAACGGATACAGGCCTCAGATACCGCAATGTCAAAGCACCTCTCTACGAAACATAGCCCAGATGATGGAACGAACACCTGCCACAAACGCACCAAGACTTCGGGAGGACTTCAAATCTGGAGGGAGGTCATTGAAGAGACGGGGCGCCTTGTATTCAAAAGTTCTCTTGAATAGTTCAGTTCGAGGCCTAGGTACCTAAACCATTAAACCTCTGCGAGACAGTCTCTGCCTATACGAGGAATAGTAGCCAGCCATCCTGAAAAATTCCTTCAAACATCTAAAATCATAGAGGTACTGCAATGGCATAACCATCCAAGCATCGAAATCTCTCCTTACAGACTCCCATCTCCGCTTTCCCAGAAGAGCCCTAATTGACTTTCTCTGTGCAACTGCGACACCATCCAAAGTGGTAGGGCAGGCTGCACCCCAAGCAAGCAGTCCGTAAGACAAACGGCTCTCTACACAAGCCTGATAAAAATGTTTTTTAACATTATTAGGACATAGCTTAGCTAGGTCATAACAACCCTTGATAGTGGGAAAGAGAGAAGTCTTCAGTCTTTCAACCTGAGGTTTCCAATTCAGCATTGAATCAATAGTCACACCAAGATACTTTGCACTCTCCACATTAGGTATGGCAATGCAATGGCCATCACACGAACCCCCGGAACATGACCTTGAATGGGAGATCATTTGCGAATTACAGTGAGAGTCTGCATCAAACATTCTGAAATGGATCATTACACTCTTATCACTAAGAACCATAAAGTGCGAATCCAACCAACTTCTTATGAGTAGTAGGTCTCTTCCAATCATGTCATCAACCAACCCCCAGGATGACGCCGCATATGTGACTGAAATGTCGTCAGCATATGCCACTAACCTCCCAGACAAATTTAGCCTGCACAAGTCATTGATATAGATTAGAAAAAGTATCGGTCCCAGTACACTACCCTGGGGGACACCACAATCTATCCGTTGAGAGTCACTAACCTCCCCACGAATCCTCACCACCTGCATTCTCCCAGTCAAATAAGAACGAAACAAATCCAGTACATGACCCCTAAAACCAATGCATTTAAGCTTTTCCAAGAGCAGAAGGTGATTGACAGTGTCGAATGCCTTAGAGATAATTCATATCATATTTCTCTCATCTGAGTGAACATTAAAGATGACTTTTTCATGGTTTTTATTCGTTTATTCCGGAGATAAATAGGTGTTAAAACAGTGACCCTTTCAAAGGATCCCCGGTGACCCTTTCATTTTTACCAAGTGTTTATGAAGCTAAGAATATTAACAAATTTGTTTCATTCTGGATATGTTTCAAATGTTGTCCAGGATTCTAGCTACACGGTCATTTCGTCCCTATGCGAAAATGTCCTTGAAGCATCACTAATAACAGTTTTTCAGGGTTAAATGTTAAATAGCGCTATAAAGGGAATATTTATCAGAGGATTGAATTTAGTTCAAATTCAACGTAAAGATCTTGGAATTCCGGATGAATTTTGACCAGTTTTGAACCAATTACAAGTTGGTTATAAACCAGAAATTTACAAAGAAGCCTTAATTGCTTTTAATGGCTAATTTGAAAATTTACAGTTCAAAGATTTTTCCTTACAAAAATATTTTCTCACTAAAAATTTTATCAAAGCAAAAATAAAACAAATTACCTGGCAAATGGATTCACCCTCGGCTGAGCATTCGCAGTGTGTGCAATCATCTTCCTTCCATTGTTCACCGGCGGGAAAATGTCTCCCACGGCGTCCAGAGTAACAACTGAGAGATCTCCCGGCGGAAGTAGCCGTGGCACTAATTCTGCACTCTTCCTCTTCGTGACATACACTGAGCCCATCTTCGCATCTGCATCTCTTGCAGTGCTCCCGCCACTCGAATCCCGATGCCAGGTGCGTACAGTTAGGCGGCTGATCACACCGATAAGTGGCGCAGCAGTTTCCTGGGCGTCGAGATCCAGAATACTTGACTAGGGGCACAAGGTCCCCGATGCAAATGGGTTCAGGGCACTGCGAATTACAGAGACAGACCTTCTGGGGACAGCAGAGGCGGAAGAGTGCGTCAGAGTCTGTGGTGTTGGACTCAGCGGTGGCCGGCGGTTCATAAGCCTCTGGTATACTGCGCCGCCTGATATGTCCTGGCACAATTTTGATGGACTCGCGCTTGCGGTACTGCTGTACGAGTGATCGCTTGGCCAGGATGTGCTGGACTTCAGGGGCGGGCGGAGGTGAGATGTTATGCGGCGGCTGGAGGAGTGAGGAATAACTATCGTCTGGACACTCGATGTGGGCTAACTGGGGACACACGACCTCCTTGCACTCGCTTGGTTCTGCAAAAAAAACATTGAAGAAGAAAATTTTGTGAGTTTATTTTGAAATAGATGAAAAGCACATTAAATGTTGTAAATGAGATGCAAAGATGCAACATTGTAGAGATGAGGGCACGCGCATTCAACCTTCGCAAAACATTGCGCACTTTTCAAAGTCAAAGTCAATTAAAAGCTCAGCGTGTTTGCAGATTCCAATCATTCACGGATAGAACAATGAGAGGCATTTTCGATGGAGCTATAATACTCATAAATGGTATTAATTCCAACAAAACACACCCACACTGTTCTTTTCAGCCTTTTTTTATCATTCGCACATGTTCTCGACATCTTTTTTATAATATTATTTGCACCATTCGCCTCTGGAAGCACGGTGACCTCACGTGAATGCTGGAGAACAAATGGACTCTGTCATTTGGTGTAAATTAAATAATTTTTCACGGTTCAGCCATTCAGAGATCGCGCCTTTTTTCCACCACCACAAACAAATTCTTTCATTTCCATTTGAACCTCTGCGGTTAGGAGATATGATACATTTCGTCAAGAGAACCAAAAGAGAGATGACTAGACTCTACAGTGCATGACAGTTTCTGACGAGATAAGGTTTTGATACCATCAACAAATAAATTTTAAATAATTCACAACGTATCTGTAAGTTCAAATAAATATTTATAAAGTTCTGAATTTGCAATGGTTAACGTATATAAGCATTTCAAATTTCTGTCAAATTTAAAGTTAAATTCGGAACGTCAGTGAAAATCCCAATTAAAAGTTTATTGCAAAAAGAATTCTGTCACATGTATTGTACGCTATTATGAATTTAAATAAAAAAACGAATCTTGAAATGTATAATCTGGATATTAAACAAGAAAGTTGAAATGTACGAAATAGCATATTTTAAAAATTTTATGCTTGATATTTTACCCGGGTTCCGATATCTCGTCTTAAGTTATCTCGGTCCCAAGTTGGGACCTTCGGGGTACCCCCCATAAGTCGACTCAGAGACCATTAACATGCCTCACCCTTTTCCTTCCCTACCAACAAAATCATGTTTTTGGGATGCTTTAAAAAGCGTTGTTCTATTTTTTTTTCATTTTTAACAGGTTATGCACTGATTATGAACCGGTTCCTAACTGATAACTAATTTGGATAATTTTGGCTAATCTTTTAAGTGATTTATAAATTGGTCCAAATCGGTTGTGAACCGTTAATCAATCGGTTATGAACCGATGAGCAATTTTTGTCCGAAAATTTAAATCATATTCCGAATTAGTTTGTGCTACCCTACACAGTTTATGCTACAAACACTGTTGCATTTTATTAGATTACAAATGAAGCTCTACATTAGGGCCTTGACAGACATGAGGATTAGCCGAGAGACGGCTTAGTGTAATTATATTAGAAATAATGGTTAAAGTGCATTACCATCATTTTCCACTAAGTCGTCTCTCGACTTAAGTCGTAAGTGTGTCTAGGGCATTACTATTTGATCAGTGACAGCCAAAATCCCGAAAGCCAAATTCGCGAATGTTCAAAATCCTGAAAGGGATGAAATTATATGGAGGATAATATGCAGAATAATTTCCCAAGACACAGAAAATTTCTTTAGTACCGTCGTTGCGGGTGACTTTGCACGTTTTTTCGCTATTTTTCAACTTTGCCCTCTAAAAGTGGATAGTTAAAGTGAAGGGAGGGGGGTTTTTGAGTAAAATTATTTGTATTCAGTTGTTAATGAATGGATTTTGTGCCACTAGCATTAATTTTATAAAATTTTACTATGTTTAAAAAAATCAAGAAAAAAGGCTTGCACTGGGGATAAGGTGCGGGTGACTTTGCACTTTTTAATAAATACTAAAAAATCAACAATTTCTGATAATAAACGACAATGAAGATCTTCACATCTAAGAGTAAGATGCACGAGATCTACAAGATGACATGATCGCCATCTTGATTTGACGTTTCTGTCCGCCATTTTGAATAACTGTCAAAATCTAAAACAGGTTCGATTGGGTTGAAATTTTAGTATGTTGTAGCTGATATCAAGACCTTTTCAGAACGTATCTATGTTCCGGTCTACGTCAAGTATTTACTTTGATACAGAGGCTCAAATTTAAAAAAAAAATTGAAATATTCATATTTTGGCGATGTTTATTTTCTAATCCTGAATTTTAAAACCTAAACGAAATGCCTCAGTAACCATAAGAAATGATTGTGCATTTTATTTTATATATTTATTTACTCTTCCATAATTAAAAAATAAATAAATGAAAAGTGCATTTATTTATTTTTTTTATTTTTTCATCTTTCCAAAAGTTTTTCAGATCTTCAAATAATGTGCTGTTATAAAGAAAAACATTACTTTTCTTTTTGTTTGTTATTTAGATCTCATCGCCTAACGATAATACTGCCTTTTTTGTGATGGTTTCGATAAAAGAAGCTCTCCGTAGTTCTGTATTAATGAAAATGTCAAAATTTTGAACTTAGAGCCCCAGTATCCAGACAATCGCTTGACCTAGGTCGAATTTTATATATGTTCTGAAAAGGTCTTGACATCAGCCAGAACATACTAAAATTTCAGCTCAATCGGATAAGTTTTTTGTTTTGACAGTTATTCAAAATGGCGGACAGAATCGTCAAATCAAGATGGCGACCACACCATCTTGTTGATCTCGGTCATTTTATCTTAAGTTATAAAAAAAATTGGATAATTTTTAGCCAAATACTTCTATAATAAAGCTTAAGAAAGTCCATTATATGCAATTTTATAATATAAATCATTCGTTCTTAGGAAGACTATAGTGAAAAAAAGGAATTTACTAAAAATAATGAACAAAATCGAAGTGGATTATTCTAGCCAGATAAATTTAGAATAGATTTGGGCAATTTACTTCTCTGAAATCGATTTTGGAATTGCATCTTCAGATAACTTTTTCGCGGAGTCGTTTTTTGACAAAATACCTATACTAGGATTTCATTGAATATTACTGAAACTACAAGAATCCTTTTGAGGATCATTGTACCTTACTTGTACTTAACATATCCCTATATACTTTGACATGGTAGACCGGATCGGCGAAGACTATCAATAAGTCCTAGAATTATTCAAAGTCTCACAAACAGCAGAGTGCAAAGTCCCCCCCAAGTGCAAAGTCACCCGCAACGACGGTAGCTATGACACTTTTAAGAATTCGGGATTTTGGCTTTCGGGATTTTGACCGGGGTCCCTTTGGTAGTCAATTAACACGTTTCGTAATAGTTCTTTAAATAGTTGGCACAAGTTGAGAATTAAAAGTTTAACCTCGTTAAATCATTTTCTAGACACCAAGCAAGAATGTTGAATTTTATTTTTTTTGCATACTCAAATTTGAAAAGTTGTAACAGTAATCGTTATATGGATAATAAAATTAAAACTTCAACCAATAATGTCAATTAATAATAAATAAATTTTCAATAACGCCCAATAAATTGTTTCGCAATATATTTTTTCGAAGCACTAGAGACAATAATATTAAACAATGAGATAAAATTGGCCATCATAATTGAATAAATGCTTCAATTTGCGCAATTATTGCTGGAAATGATTACTGCAAGTTTGTAAGAGTTGATGATTGTTCGTAAATCAATTGATGAGGAATGCCCTTAATTCAATAATATCACGCACCTCATTGAGTGTTATTGACAAGTTAATTGACTAATAGGTGACATAGTTATGGAAACTATTAATTCCATATAAAAGTCAAATGTATTTAGAAAAAAAAAATGGGAATACTGAAAATATTAAAATTCAATTTAACCAATAAAATTTTAAAACCTCGAAATATAGTTCATCAGTTTTGTTTATTCCATTTTTATTTACTCTCTCGTCATTTTGTATTTTCTGCAAATAGCCAATTTTCTTTGAAAAAAAAAACACCAATTTTCAGGCTATTCCCAGTGAATGAGTAAACCCGGAATTACATCAATAACTTTGGTATTTGGATATAGCAAAGCTGAAAACAATTGATCCAATAGTTAGAGAGAGAGATTTTAAATTATTCTTTGCTGGAGGCGTCTTTTCTGTTGCATTTTGTTCTATTCATGCTATAGCTGCTTTTTTTTCAATCCACAGCAAAACGCAAAGAGAGTCACATAAACTACAAAATGTCCAATCATAAAGTTTAAATGCTGTGAGTGCATTTTTTGTAATCGATAGCCGCAATGCCATTTCACTGTTTAGCGATAAATCAAACAAAAAGAAAACATAGCGGCTAGCGATAAAAGGCAGCGATAGAGCCATTCATTTGGTTCACTATTTGAATTTTTTAGCCTCAAGAGCCACAGAAAGTGCATTCGAATCAATTCCGATGCAGTCTTCTGTTTTTTTTTAAGCTGAGATTTTTCAGCCAATAAATATAATACATCCCTCTTAGGAAGATTCCGGAAGAGACACCAAGAGGAGAGAATTATTACCATCCCGTGCTGAAGAATAAATAGAGCCAGAAAAGGGCAAATCATGGCTATTTCAGCATGAGATCTCAACATTATCGTTCGGCAATGGCTTTGCATCATGGTTGGGAATAATTTTGATTTATTGGGGAAAAACATACTTCTACAGCATGGAATCAGAGCATGGTGAAATATTAGGGATTCCTCTAGTGCTCCGGATCCATTGCCTTCTGCACTAAATCAACTAACGATGCGAAAATATGCTCACTTATTGATGGAATAATTCATAAAATTGCAACATATATTACTCTTTAGGAAGTGAAATTCATGCCTCAATTGAGAAAAATCTGTTGAGAATAATTTCAAGACATAAATCTTCAAGGAAGTTTCATGGAGAAAAGAAATACAAGAAAATACACTGCAAGAAAAGAGATTACGTTTAACAAAGTCTTCGGTCTTCGGTCAGATGATGATATAAAATATTCATTTGAAGTGAAACTGTTAATTTGCGAATGTTTTAATCTGGGGAACCATCGAACACGGGGTAGCACCGAACACTGCATTTTTTTTAATTATTGGGCATTAGACTTCAGAGGACGAGACCTCTATGAATTCATAGATACTTTAGGGATGATTGTCCACTCAAGAAATGTTCGTCATACTCCAAGTAGTTTAGAAATAAAAAAAATCACTGTTCGGTGCTACCCCATGTTCGATGATGTCCCAATTTCTCCTATGAACCAATTTATAGCTTGTTTTATTTCACATATGATAGTGCCTTCAACTTAAGGTTCTTTTTTGCATTTAGCGAGACTCGATCTCACGACCAAAATTGTTGAACCAGGGATTTCTCCATCCAAGATCAAATAATGCTCTTATGCCCCAGACAGACTTACGGCTTAAACCAAGAGACGGCTTAGTAGAATATTGATGGGAATGTAATCAAATCATTTTTTTAAATTATAATCTCGTTATGCCGTCTTCCAGCTTAAGTCGTAGGTGTGTCCAGAACAATACCTAAATTAAATTATTAATTATGAAAAGTACTATACGTTTAGTACATGATTGTGCTAAAACTGTTTAATGATTATGAATAGAAATTCTAGCATGAAAACCAGACTAACTAGCCTAATTAGCAGAGAGTTATAAATATGGTGTGTGAAAAAACGTCCAAAAACGTCGAAATTGATAAATAGGTATTTTAAATAATAAAAATACAATTTCTCCGTGTCTATTTATTTTATTTAGTAATTGAATTATTATATACTTCGAAGTTTAATGTAAACTAACCTCTTGAAAGTAGATCACCTAGGACTAGAAAATTTTGAACTTCAATATGACAGTCGATCAAACAAAAATCTGTAGTCTTTAGTATTTATTAAGTTATTTAAACAAGTTCTAAAAAACACTTTCAAAATCAAGAATATATAAATCAATCAAATGTTCTTATTAATTCAAGAAATTGAATAGCAATGTGAAGTTATGTTGGAAATATAACCATTAAATTCTCCGAATATAAGCAAACTGTTTCTGTTTGTTAAATTGAGAGATAAGTAGAACAATCTCAAATACAATAAATAAGGAAATTCACATATAAAAAATTCCCATGGTGATATTCCCAAGAAGACATAAAATTAAGTGATATAATTTTCTCCAGAGTATTTTTTTTTGAAAATGATAAAGTAGAAAATAAAAGACAAATATTCATTTTAAGTAGACATATTCGGATTTTTATGTTCACATAATAATTTCTAAGATTAACCCAAGACTCGCTTATCGTAAGAGAGATTTTTAATGCGAGTGATGTGAGTCACAAAATCGTTGGATCAGCAACTGCACTGATTACATTTTGTTTACGAAAAATCCAATTTTCGCACAATAAACCAAAAATCCGGAATTTTAAATTGAATGACAAGAAATATCTAAAATGTTCTTTATATAATATTCTGAATAGGAAAAACCGATAGGGGAAAGCGCGCTACCCTCGGATGATTTATGCTTCGCACAAATTATTTTTTTTCAATGTGTTATAAATCGATTTGGCTCATTATAATATTATATTTTAATAGCTAGTCCAATGCTTCACATTTTCAGAGAAGAGCTATGGGTGAAATCCATAAGCAACATGGAGAAAAAATTGAATTGTGTAAATCTTGAGTCGTCCGAAGGTAGCACGCTTTCCCCTACAAAAATTAACCATGGGTAGAATTATACAAAGGAATTGTTAAAGCCTGCCTTGGACTATTGAGCAAACCACTGTTTTTATTTAGAGTAAGAATCTTTCTTTATCTCAATTAAATTTTCATAAATTATAAAACGGAAAGAACCATGTGTTAACTAATTTTACTCCAGTCTTTCTTTATTTTTCCAAAGAAATTGTTTAAAATCTCTTAATTATGAGTTAAGACAGGGGGTATACAGAAGTACTACTCACAATACACTATGTCTGTTGATTATCCGATCATGATTATTAATCGGCATAGATCGGCGCAGATCGGCATCGATTTGTCGCTCACGATTAACTCATTATCCAAATTTTTCATTCCTTAAATTGAATCTAATTTGCTGAACATACGTAAGACTTAAGCTGAGAGTCGGCTTAATGGAATTATAATCACGTA
Source organism: Phlebotomus papatasi (assembly GCF_024763615.1). Classification (NCBI taxonomy): domain Eukaryota; kingdom Metazoa; phylum Arthropoda; class Insecta; order Diptera; family Psychodidae; genus Phlebotomus; species Phlebotomus papatasi. The sequence goes on from NC_077223.1 coordinate 62,058,039, forward strand.
GCAAGAATTGCTACGGGTCCACACCAGGACATGCTGGAGCACCCTTCATAGCTTGCCTCCGGGAGTCAGCCCCATTACCCATTCCGAGAGAGCCACGAATCTGAGGCCCAATTTTTGAAATTCTCACTCGCACCCGCGAGCTCTTTAGTGGCCGAGAGAAATCCACTCGCACACCCCGTAGATTCAAATCTTTCTGTAACGACTTCTTTATAACATAAAGTACTCGTTGCACGTACTCAAGAATTTTTGGAGTGTGCGAGTCAATTTCTCTCGGCCACTAAAAAGCTCGCGGGTGCGAGTGAGAATTTCAAAAATTGGCCCTCTGGTGTCCTCTTCTCTTCACTGGTGAAGACCGACTGAGTGAGGAGCCGATTCGATTGTGCCCTCGGAATAACTCGTCGAGTACTCACAACCCCATCTAGCGGAACTATAGTGATATCGTAACTTGAATTTAGCGGCCGTTATAGCACCCCCCAAAGTTACCACCCCAGCAAAACAGTGATTGGTACCGTTGACTTAGAAAAGTCTTCGTCATGACGGGCTTTCTCCCTCTAAGTCCTCTAGGCTCAACAGTCTTACTACAATTAAAATAATGCTAGATAATTTTCGGTCAGTAAACTGAGTATAAGGGACAGTGAAACACGGTATTGACCTTTGGCTCCTTTCTCCTTTTTAATTTCTCAAGCCGACGTTTCAGAGGGGTTTTCCTCCTTCTCCAGATCAGAAAAAACAGTGTAACGATTTTTGTGACAATTTTTTCCCCAAAATTTCTATGTAAGTCTCGTGATCATTTTAGTTATTGTTTAAAATGTTATATTTGATTCATTGTGTATTCTAAATGTTTTGACAAAATTGCAAATTGTAGACCTGAAGAAGGAGGAAAACCCTACCGAAACGTCGGCTTGAGAAATTAAAAGGAAGAGGAGCCAAAGGTCAATACCGTGTTTCACTGTCCATTAAAATAATGTTTAGATCACATTTCCATTAGTTTCTGACTATGTCGCCTCTCGATTAAATCATTATTTTGATTATAATTACGTTAAGTCGTTTCCCAGCATAAGTCGTAAGTGTGTCCAGCACATAAGATTACACTGAGAGAAATCCGAAAAAGTTAAAATAACATTCCGGAAATGTTAATTTTACCCTGCAGTATTGATCCGAAATCGGTGTAAATATTACCCTCTTTAGGTGTATTGGGGGTAAAAGTTACCCCTTTTCATGTTAATGTTACGCTTAAAAAGGTGTAAAATTAACATTAAAAAATGTTAATATATTTTTACACCTAAAAAGTGTTAAAGTTATGAGAAAAAAAAGTTAATCGCACCCTCTTTTTTTTCAGTGTACCTTTCATAAAGATTTATTTTTGGAGCAAGAGCGCATCTACTGTTAACCTAATGAACTTTAAATGTTCCAGAGGCTTGTAGCGTTGTCTAAAATTAGAGCTTTATTGAAAGTATGACAGTAGTAAATAGTAGGTGAGATTGTTAAGAATCTCACCAAATATGGGGTAGTTGTAAACATTGATTTTTATAGGATCTTGGAATTTATAGGTCTTGTCCTCTGAAGTTTAGTAACAAATTAAAAAATTGCTTACGAATTACCTTATGTTTATTACTGCCCCAGTTTTCCCTCTATACAAACCTTACTGTACATATATACAGTTGGTCGACATTTAATCGTAAATGAACTCGTGAGTGAATTTATGGACGTTTTATAGGAAAAATGCAATTTTGACATTAAAACCACAAAATGGAGCAAATATAGTTCATAAAGAAATGAAGCAAAGCATAAAATAACATATATGCTTCGAAAACTGGGCAAAACCCTCAATGCCCTCAATAGTCCGTCAGAAGACCATTCAACAATGTTTGTAGAGTAATTTAGTTAGAAATAAATTGTACTTTAAGACTTTCTGAAATGGAAATTAACTAGAAGTTTTTGAAACACTTTCCAACTTAAATTTACTATGATAAACTTCTATACAAATAACTTGTGAAATCTATTTTTCTTTAATTGAAAATGTTCAGCAAGTGAAACAAAATAAGTTAATTTACTATTTCTGTTGGTTTAACTAAATTTACAGTGTATAAAATTCTCTTAACTTCTTCTTAAATAGATTATAAAATTATGGATTTCAGAAGGATTTTCACTTTTGTAGAGCGTATGGCCTATTCGACGTATGTCAACCCAGTCGACGGCCATAACCCACCAATCCTAATTCCTCATTCCTTTGACACGCCCAACCCCTACCATCCCTATGGGTGCTGAAAGGTTGCTTTGGGGCTCTTACTGTTAGGTAAATGTCCTCAGTCTTGAGTGAGTGAGCATCAGTCGCCGTGGACGGTTCACTCTCATGAAGTGAAAAATGGGTGGCACCTTCAGTTCTCCAATTTTCCTCCAAGTTTTTATTTTTCTATTTAGGTGAGCCCCATGTGGGCTTACAAATTCAGAAGTGGGATCCCCATTCCCCAAAAGTGGATCGCGAAAAGAACAGTTGAATTAATTGTTGTAGTTGTTGTGTTGAGACTTTAATTAATCTTGCATTGTGGTCGAGATGTGTAAAGTTCAGTGATACTACGAGAACAAAGAAGATAAGATGGAGCATTCCTGTCGAGGAAAGTCTGCAGATGACTGGGGAGTCCATGCGGGATCACTAAGCCAACGCGGAGGAGACATCGTATTGTGGAGCCAGGAGATTGTGGAGCCTTAAGATAAGAGCGAGGAACTCTTCAAGAAAGCAATTGTGAGGATGGAGGTGTTAGTAGAGAGAGATCATCGGAGAAAGATTTTCAGATAAGTCCATTCCAATTAAATTTCTAGAAAAAGTTATTTATATTGAGCAATCGTAGCTACAGATATAATGAGTGCCAATTTCATAGAAGTATATATAATATCAATCAAATATTTGACGTGTTATCATCAAAGGAAAAGTGAGGGATGATTTGCTGGGAAATTTGTGCAAACGATAACTAAAAATTATAAATATCATCTTGAACGTGTTTTAAATTTACTATGGATCTAAATCTAAATCATGACCACAAATGAAAAGTTCGTTAGTGATAATTTCGGATACAAGTCCTCCATAACTTCATTATTTAGTTGAATCTGTGTTATAGTCTTCAAAATCACTATTAGTCCCATTTTGAATAATTGTTTTCACGTCCCATGACCACATCTTTACGGAAATACATAGTGAATTAAATTTAATAGAAAAGGTTTTAATCTACATTTGAGACTACTATTTTAATAGATCGAATGCGAGTTTTTCATAATTTACCAAGAACCACGTTTAGTGCGCAACTTAATAAATCAATTATCGAGATCAGAGGATGTTAGCAAAATAATTTAAAAGTCTGTAGGGTCATGCAAGTGAGTTATTTCGTAGGATTATATAGGTTAAATTAAAATTTTAATTGAGCAAAAGTATTCTGCGGAACATTAGCAAATAATCTTTTCGTGGCGATCACGTACTTAACACCCTGTCGATGACGAATAAATATCGGAAAATTTAAGAGGTCAACGAAAAGCAAAAATTTCATCTAGCAATAAGATTAAACATTTCGGATGAGACATAGAATAATTGCAAATGGAATTTAGAAGCTGTGTCGATGAATGATCTGTGAGATTGCTGTGTGATAGAGGGCCCTCGAAAGTGTGTGTGAATGAGATTTTCCATTGCAGTTGTAAATTGAATCAAAATTGGGAATTTGGAAGAATTCGTAAAGACTTTATCTTAGGAGAAATCATAATTTCAGTTGTATAAGCAACATAAGTTGAAGAGTAGGACACATTTGAAAGCGAAGACGAATCGCAATTATATATTTCAGAGGTTTATTTTGATATCCATAAGTGATAAGACGTTTGATATTAAATACGTATCTTCACAAAGTTTACGCGATCAAGGATCAAAATCACATGTGCTTAACGAACAATAACGCGGTCACGGAATTGAAGGACATATTAAAATATTAAAAATTGGAATTCATAATGATAATGTTGAAATATAAGAAGAAAGGAAAGAAAATGATAAAGATGAGTAATCCATTTTCGAAAGTATGGGAATAACCCAAAAAAAAATGCTGGTAGAGAAGGGTACAAACTTAGGTTTATGATAGGGGCTGTAAAATATTGAAATATTTTTGCAGACAAAGGGACCCGACACGTCGGCAAACTTAATGTTATATTGAAAGGATGCGTTAGAGGAAATGGTCTAAATGAGTTTTTCAATTGCTTAGACCCAAAAAGAAATGCGTCTGGGTTAAGGGGCGAAAAACAACACCTCATTCAGGGATCATAAAATAAATGCAAAAGGATCGATAAGCAAATTAGGGAAACCCGAACATATTGCAGGGACTCATTAGTTCAAAACCTCTCAAGAGAATTTGGGATTTTTTCAAATAGACATGTCGGCAGCATTGCAATTATTACAGAAAGGTTTTTTCAATTTTACAATATGCACCACTCATTAGGCGGTTCTTGGGATTTCCGGGATGGTCAGATACTTGGGTCGAAAACTTATCCCTTGCAATAAAACCCACATAAATAGATATGCGTAATGCTTTTAAAATGTATACAGCTGCATACCACATTTTTCACAAATTGTAAAATATATTAGACATCGGATAATTATTAACGAAACGAAGGATCTTCGAAAGAACATTATGTCGTGACACCATGCCGAAGGAACTTCCCCAACTACATGCAATTGGATCTGGTCAATCAAAAAAAGGGAATATTTTAGAATAAAAGGAGTAACTCAAACTTTAAGGAAGCGGATTTCAGATGGCAGATATATGATAGATAAATAAGACGGGTAATTTACGGTTATATAAGTCGAATTCAGTAACAATTAGATAGTATTTTGAAAAAAGCCTTAATATTAGTATAGTCTATTTAGGATTCTTAATACATACAGGAATACAGGGCTACGTAACATAAAGACACTAAATCGCGTATAGATCTAGGTTGAGTACGATAGGTAATATAATCACACGTAACCCATATCGACGTTTATTTTAGAAAACATTTGCGGAATAGAAATTTACTTCAGTTGTGCAACACTCGCGCAGAAAATATAGTAGTATATTTATTGGGAAAGGCTTTGTCGAACCATCTACATCAACAGAAGATCGTAATTTGTTCAGGCGATATATGGAGATACTACAGATGAACTGATCGTATTTTGGAAGTGACTCCTTAGAGACTGATAGATGATTATTGCGAGAGAAGGAATTATCTAATAGGGAATAATAGGAACACGCTGTCATTCGGAACATTAATGGCCTCTACACACTATAATAAATGGTCGTCGATTTTTGCCATATGGAAGTATTTTTGTTGACACCAGGGAAAACTGTCAAAATTTCTTCAATAATGAAAAACCTAGATATAACTTCTTTAATGTGTGGATGTCATAACAGTCACTGAGTTGAATTCTTCGTTTGAATTCTTTAAATCATCATTTGTTTATATGGAATAGTGAAATCACATGAAAACGAAGTGAGTCCTGGATTTTAAATGAAAAGAGAGAAAGAGGTGATCAAGTAGAGAACATGTATGATCTTCCATGAAGCTGGAGCAAATATGCGTAACCTATTTGTAAGACCGTCGGGTTATCCTTACCGTGTTATGCAAGATAATAAAGTAACTAGAAATTCTTTTCCGGCAAATATGCGTATGTCAATTGTACAGAAATGGTTTATCCAGGATAATTTAGGTTTCGAAAGATATAATATGTGATAGATGCGGATGGGTTAAATGTTAAAGAAATCCGAAAATTTTGGGAGTTATATAAGAATATCTCAATATGACGTGTAAGCAATCTAGCATCAAAGCATTTATTACAGCATCTGAGGATTCATTAAATTAGACAGATCTTGAAGGAAAAGAAGGTTATTTTTGATGGTCGGTTTTAAAATAGTCAAAGGACTTTTACAGTATCTCGGGGATGTCGAGTAAAACAGTTAATGTAAAGAGAATCCCGACGTCTATCGCATGTTGTAATTCAACTTATGATTAATCGCATGTTATAATTCACTAGAATTTAGTAAATGGAAAGTAAAGCCTAGTTCAAAATAAACGCGTTAATTCAAGATTCGGTGTTAAGAATTTCAAATCTATGAATCAGTGATATTGTATTACACTTTATGGGATCAATATTTTTAGTATTCAGAAATCAAATCATATTAAAGGTACACATTTTTAGGATCACGGGATAATGAGGAAAAAACCTTTTTCAGCTGTCGAAAGTGCACAGGTAGAAAGTAGGACAACATATTCATTTAGGTTGACGGTTGAAATATTCAAAACTTTGAGTTGAAAGTAGTATCGCACGGATTCGCAAATAGATGGCGTTGTGTATGAAATAAACAAATCTTATGGAATCTAATAGGAGTATGAAGAAACAGTATGCTGTGTGTAAGGGTTTCACACATACGCTGAGGTTTTAAGGAAGATGTTGTACGAAGTGATAACAGTCGTTACTATAACAAGAGATAGATGACATTATACGGACAGGAGCGTAATTATGAAAATTTTTAGACAATGTCGTATTGTGAATATAAACATAGCACAAACAAGATCATAATCGAGTTAGACATGAACCAAACACAACAATGTATAAGTTCGGAAGTCTAAAGCCAACTAGCTTTTGTTTTGTAAGCGTGCTTTTGATGCTTCAATGAGAACGAGGGAGATCTAGATATGGTTATCTCTCTCACTCTCATAGGAGATTTTGAAGGCATGTTTGCGGGACAAGGGTTGTTGTGCTCTAGACATAAGGGAACGGCATCAAGAAAACAATGGAATCTTCAACAGTATTTACGGAAAAAAATTAGTAAATGGGACTTTTACAAGATTTGACTGTTATGTATGAAAGAAGCAAACGAATATAATGAAACATATTTCGTGAAACACTCAGAAAGAAGAAACGGGAAGACAGGAATAGAGAAAGGGTGGACTCAACGGGTTTTATCCAAGCAAGTAGAATTGATTGGAAGAAGATTTGGTATTGAGACAGAAATTAAAGATGAGGGAAAGTACTCTCTCGTAGAGTTCGAGCATTTGAAAATTTCAAGTTGAAACATATTTCACACCACGATAGATACCAAAATTACGCGAGGCTCAGGACTCTGAATCAAGACGACTCTTGTTGGAACTACATGACTACTAATACTAAATTAAAATTATAACATCACGTATAGTATTTTGTTACACAAGACTGCGAAGGGATTATAAATCTCAACTTATTAATGACAGGCTATTTAATGTTATAAGTAGGAAACGGTATTCAGGGGTATATTCGAAGAATAGGAGCGATACGTTATAAACTCTAAAGCACACGGTCGGTAAAAGATTCGCATGACGAAAACGGTAATGATGGGATAGTGGTATGATCAAATTCCTAGGTCCAGAGGTAAGATCCAATTACAACAAAGCGGACAGAATCTGGCCAGGTGTATGATGCATACAATCACTACATCCCAAAGTTAGGGAACAGGGAACGAAAGCGCCGAACGCACCGAGTTAGTTCCTGAAGGAGGAAAAGAAGACTTCACATTGGAAACCAACAGGATCAGTATTCGACAGAGAGCACATTCTACAATACAGCGAACTTCTACTACACGGATGACATCTAATTCGAATGCACGACAACAGAAATATAACCAGTAGGACCGTTAAAGGATCCTTATCAGAGAAATGAACTACAATAGAAGAGATTAAATGAAAGAGTCGACAACACTAAACACTGAAGATATCAAGTTAACATGCGACAGGAGTTTCACGGAGTACAAAGGCATGGGCAGATCTAGCATTCTGGATGCTGAAGATAATCGCGGAAAAAAAATTTGTGATTAGAAATCACTGAAGTTGTTCACTTCAAAGACATATTGTTCCCAATAGGTCACACTATTGGCAGGCTTTTACATGGATATTTCTGGTTGGATCAAGGGAAATTCAGTCAGTATAGCAACGAGGAATTTGATATCAGAGGAATGATTGAGGTCGAAAGAAAAGCATGATGTATATGGATGAGGAAAACTCATGGATATATGGAAAACCGGTACCGGTCAAACGAACTTCTGCAGAGGAAATGTGGCCCATTTGAAGTACAGAGTAGAGTCATAGACGATGGGATTCGTCACTGCAGTCTGGCAAGGCGTCAGAAGAATGCAGAGGACAGGTCTCGGGTGGAGACAGGATGTCCGTGTGTGGAATTACCTAGGAGAAAATGCGCAGTGTGTAAGAGGCTAGCCTAACCTACGCGGAATGTAGGTCTTTGACCAGTGATGTGCGGAAGTGTCCACTCCCAATACAGTGATTGGCCCCAACAGGTGCTGTGGGTTTTTGGCTCTTCACGGGCATTTTAGGCGATCTCCATATCTCTAGGATGTCCACGTCAAAGAATGTGATTTGCCCAAACAGTTACTCTGTTGGCTCGCGCTTCTCACGGGCACTTTCTCAATCATTGAGTCCGGGGAGTGTCACCCCTACAAATGAAGCGAGTAGCTATAACACGTTCCCATGTTGTAGCTTCTCGCGGGGCCTCCATGTCTGGTTAGTGAAAGACCAGATCACAGCGCCTAGTGAGTTGAAAGGACTGTGAGGATTAAGCTTGCTTAATCATTCGATCCATGGTGATAAATGGATTCGAGCGCTCTATCTAACACGGAAATTAGAGGTTAATTCCCTTCCTGGTATACTGCATTCATTGGTGTTGTGGTGTTATGGGCTAAAGGAGCAGGTTGGTAGCATACGGTCCCGACCTGGGGGCTCCTACTATTCACCACGCTGCCAAGGGACGGCAGCTTTGTCAGGATTGGCCGAATTGTAGAGCGTATGGCCTATTCGACGTATGTCAACCCAGTCGACGGCCATAACCCACCAATCCTAATTCCTCATTCCTTTGACACGCCCAACCCCTACCATCCCTATGGGTGCTGAAAGGTTGCTTTGGGGCTCTTACTGTTAGGTAAATGTCCTCAGTCTTGAGTGAGTGAGCATCAGTCGCCGTGGACGGTTCACTCTCATGAAGTGAAAAATGGGTGGCACCTTCAGTTCTCCAATTTTCCTCCAAGTTTTTATTTTTCTATTTAGGTGAGCCCCATGTGGGCTTACACTTTGTTTTAAGACTTGAGAAATTACGATTCAGTACGTATTTGTTTTAAGTGAAACTTTATATAGCTTGGGAAATAAAATGCACAAAACGTCTTCAAGAAGATAAAGTGCATCCTAATGTTTATTGGGAGATTGGCTTTTATCCCGAGGCAGCTACTGCTAATGAATAATCATTAATTTTTTGTCAAACTGACCATTTTCTGAGTCCCAAAAACAATCTATCTCATTGACATTCCTTCTGACGCTGCAAATTTCCATATTATTTATGCTTAAAATGTATTAATAAGAATGCAATTAAATTTATTTGTCAATTTGTATGCGAATCCCGTTTTTGGGCGAAAATCATGCACAGTGATTAAGAGTGTCTCTCAGTTTTTTTTTTATCTCGTGATTTATCTCTTCCCAAGAGAAGATGGGGGATGCCAAAGGGGCGGGAAATAAACCGATTAAAAATGTAATTCCTCGCGTACGTTTATCATCATCATCAGTAAATAATAAATTAGCCTGAACTCTCGGAGTCTGCGACAAAATTCATCCGTCGTCACCGGGAGATTATCGCGGGATTTTTTTTTGCTGGTTGTTCGTTTGGGGCCAAAATATGTGAAGGTTGCCCATATATTTTGGACTACTTTTTGGTCCGATGCAGAGTGCAAAGTGCAGAGAAATATGATGGCAATCGCGTGTCTGTAAAATTAATCGTCCAAACTGGGGGAAGTAGTCAGCGATAAATTCATGTTTACATTCCCATCAGCACCACTTAAGCAGTCATTAAATGAGTGACAATTCCTTCACGAAACAAGTTTCAAAATACATGAAGAATTTAGCTCTATATTTTGTATATAACTCAAAACTCAAAGAATACTTCTAATGCGCCGAATTCAATTTTCATGCAAATTTCTCACGTGAATTCACCAAGTGGAATAGCTTATGCCAATCCTTTCGCTGATGCTGACGCTCTTCCTGCATTTTATCCGATTTCCGCGACAGAATTAGCTCTTCTCAAAAAATTCCTATTCATTCTGATGGAGTGTCTTCCTTGGAAAATTAGACAATTTTCTCTAGAAGAACATTCCCAAGGAATTGTGTTCCATTGAGAAAATGACAAGAGCACTACAGGAATATTTATTTGAAGGGCTTATAAGTACGATTTCCAAATCACATAATAAGTATATTTTTTGCAAACAAAATTTATTTATTTAATAACTTTAAAAATAAAATTATTTTATATTTAACAGAATAAAGTACACTTTTAGTACATACATGTACTAAAGCAAATTTAGATCACAATCAAATGTTAACCCTAAAAATTGATTTTAAACATGTTATGTTCAATTTTAAAAATCTTTACGAGTATAACAGAGAGAAAAGTTTGGACTTTCAACATTTCAAAGTTATAATAAAAAAATAAGTTCTAAAATACTACAGTGTACTTGGGCAAGTATTCCCCAGATTTTTTTTTTCAAAAAATAGTCAGGTGAGGTTCAGATGCACAAGTATATTTTCTACTTAAAAAATGTGTGATAAAAAAATCAACATGGAATTTTGAATGATATAAATTATCATGATATTTTAGTAAAGGGTAATTTGAATAGCATTTATTTTACCATAAAACAGTTTGAGATATCTTTTTGAAGATACTTATTTTTGAAATCATTTATTGTTATCGAAAACCAAAACTTGGTACTAGACAATTTTTTTCTCATTATCCTGCTAAATTTGATTTTAACTGAATTTTTTATTAAATATATTGACCACATAAATAAAATTCTGATCAGAAAAAAATATTCTTATCAGTGTAGGGTAAAGTAATATGTATTAGTTGGATAATTCGCCGGTACAAGTTGGACATGGATTTTTTCTTGATAAACACAGTACTAATTTTTTTTAAGCACAAGGAACCAAATTATAAAACTAAAGCATTAAAAATATACAAATAAAAATGAAGTACTAAATTTATCAAGAAAAAAGCCCTGTCTAACTTTTACCATTGTCCAAATTGTACCACTTTACCCTACTTATACGATTTTAGAGGTTACGATTTTTAGAAGCTTATAATATTCATAGACATTTCCCATCTACCTTGCGGCCGTCGCCGTCTTAGTATTGGTAACCAAACTCAAAAGTTGAAACGATGGAAAAGTTCTATCACAGGTTTTATAAGCCGAAACACCAATAGTTTTGTACATTTCTTTCATTCAAGCCTTTAACCCTTTAAATTAGAATATCAGGAAATGTTCTAAAGAAACAAGGTCAGTCTGTGATAGCCATAGGGTATGAAGGGCAAAAAAATAAATTAATTGATTAATTATAGACAATAAAAAAAGATTTAAGAGAAGTATCTTAAGTTGAACTTTCAAATAAAACAATTTAAGAAAAAAATCATAATAAAGATAGAATAAAGACATGTCTTTCGAATAGGACACCAGAACAACACCGACAGTATATTAAGTAGATAAGATTTTAAGCTGCTACATTGAAAAATTAATTTTATAATATTCATCAGTGCCAAATGGCTTGGCGAATGTTGCAAGAAAATTGTCAAATAATTTATACATTTAAGATGAAAAACATTTTTTTTAAATTATATTTACTCTCAATTAATTTAACTCTAATCCTGTTAATATTTGAAGATTTCGCTTTCTTATTTTATTTCTAAGTGATTTTGAACATTTATCTTACTTATATAGATATTTTATTTGAGTTTGATACCACTTTTGGGACAAATAGATTCCCAAATAAGGGAGACTTGAGTAAGTTTGACATTTGTATTTTCAAGCTTCATATAAAATTGTTGTATTATAGAGATGTCATAGAAACAAAAAAATTAAAGTCTATATACTCTTATGATTAAAAATATTAAAGCCAAGTACAGCCCTGTACTAAACTAACCTGAAAATTAACTCGTAAATTAAAAAGGTTTTTGGGCATCTGATTTTTTTTTTAAATAATTATTAGACCCTGTTGGATGATAATTTAAAATGGTCATTTATTTGTACTAAATAGTAAAATCATATTTTAGTACTCATCAAAGGACTTAATAAATGATATTCTAGCTTTTTCATTTCCCAATGTGACGTGTGTTTCCTTTCGTAAATTCCAAATAAAAAAAAAATTTAGTGCAAGGAATAAAAATAATCACTGTGTCAAGTTGTACTAAATTCTGGAAGCTTAACCGCCCCTTCACGCCTCATATGCTGTATGTCGAATTTTCTTCTATACTCTCCCTCATTCCCAGTGGAAGTGCTCAAAGAATTTCCACTGGGAAATCTTATGTGTATGCCACTCAATCAATTGTTGTGCGAAAGTACTTAGATGGAGCTATTTTCGACAAAATGTACGGATGCTGAAGAAGACATAATTGTCGTAGGAGTTTTTCCTATGGTAAGAGCGTCAGGAGAAAATTGACTTCATTTGTGCGTCTATTTTTATTTAAGCTCCCAAACACAGTTTGTTTACATTTCTAGTGGGAAAATATGTTTTTTCGGCACAAACAGACGCCGAGGAAAGGTGAAAATTCCCATTCGTCCTCAATACCAGAGATTTTCCGAGAAAAAAATCCTTGACCAGCAGTTAAGGCTGTTTCACGTATAAACACTTTTCCAACAGACTGTCTGTCTTTCTCCAAATGTTAATTGTATCTTGAGAAATTTTGAACATTGCTGAAGCATCAATACTGAATGAATGGTTTGTTATCTTGTTTTGCATTTCGATATTTATACATATAAAAATATTTTCATGTGATTGCAAATGAGACGCCAATTAGTATTCAGCATTGAATTAAGAAAGTTCAAAACAAGCCGAAAAAAGAATTATCTTTCACAAAGTTTTGGGATAGCCGATAAAGCCACAAAAACAAATTAATTCCGTACATTGGCCATTTCCAGCTCGAATTGCCGTGACAAATCAATTTCAATCACGGACTCTCATTCACTTTCAATGCTTCAAAGAACCCCTCTGAAGGAGAAGTTCCTCCTGGTTTGAGGTAGAAGGGAAATTGCCTTCTCGGCGGGAAGTTGTTTTTTTTTCTATCCGATTTCCATGGTCAGGCTTCTTCCTTCCCAAAATACACGCTTTAGTGATCAACACAATGGAATTTTTAATTGGAAGTAGAAGAAAAACATTGATTCCCTTTTTGTAATTTGTACCTCAGGGGAAAAGCACGAGAAAGTTGGGACAAGTGCGTGAAATAATTTGTGGGGATCTGTTGATTGAGATTTATTGGATTTTGTACTTTTTGCTCAAGATATCTCTCTCTGATAAATTTTCCAGGGTATTGAGGGGTGTCTCAAAAAGTATCAGAAACTCTAAATTATCTTGGAAATGTTATATATTTTTTCATGATTTCTTAAATGTAAGAGTAAGCGTTGTCTACAAACAAAGAATTTTAAGCCACGCCTATCCTAGGTACCGTAACCCAAAGTAGTGTACATTTTTAAAGTACATAATAAAATGTAATTGGAATACAGTTCAACCAAGCAGCTATTTTTTGTCTGGAAAAATAATTAAAAAATAAGCCACGTCCATATACAACAAAAAGGGTCTAAATCGGGAGAGGGTAATGCGACACTTACCCTCTGCCCCTCAATTCTTATGTTCATCACCAATCGAGCTAGATGCCTGGGTGGCCCGGTTCACTCAGGTGAGTGATAGAAGATTGGGTAACCAACTCAGTTGGAAGTCACGAACCTTAGGTCACCGAATATGGGATCTCGTCCTTATAGAGATGGTTGGGCGAGGGGCTAACAGCCCCTCCCGTAAAAGCAAGATTTTTACGAAAACTCGCAAGAAGCCTCCGACAGAACGGACTTTTCGATAGTGACTAATGCTACGTTTCTGGAGCAAACTGGACTGAAGGGGGTTAGTGCGACAGGCCCGGTCCCTTAAAGGAACGGTGCAGCCGCCTAAGTAAATGAGTAAGTATATTATTCAAAAAAGATATTCAAAAATTTTATTTTGAACATCTTCAGGGCGTGGTTCTATTCTTTGAACTTTTAAATATTATTATAAAACTCTTTCTATGTATTTTATCTCAAAGGTTTACTAAAGAGTTTAATTCATTTTTTTTATTATTCAAGACTTTCAATTGTACAATTTTCTTTTTACTTATCTTCACTTCCTTAACAATTTTTTTCGTAATGGGACGGAAATATATCCACTTAAATAAGCCACGCCCTTTTAAAGATTATGCTCAATAAAGGCAATGAAATTGAGTAATAAGAGGATAAGGTCGTTCAGTTTCTGAACTCCATCGATATATTTATAGGAATAAATAATATATAAGATACCTGATACATGGCATGGTTATTGCACAGCCATCATTCACTTGTTATAACTGCGGAAGTGGGCGTGGCCTAAATTCATTTACATGTAGAGTTTACGAAGTAAGTTTAAAACTATTTCTCTATAAAAGAAATATTAGGTGAGATTCTTATTTTAAAAAGCTACTGAGAAAGATTTTCATGAAAAAATGCGCAATTTTTCAATAAATTAATAAATTTTTGATTTAATTTCTGATCTGATAAACCTCTTTTTCATTAGAAATCTCTGTCGCTCACGAACAAATTTGCAAAGTAAATTGATTAAGAGCGTGACGTGAGACACACGAGATCGAATTGAAATCCCTGCAATTTGTGCCGGAGAAAAATCTCCCAAGAGATTGACAGTAAGTTTTCGTTTTCACAGAGCTTAAAGGAGAGCTTCTCTCCGAATAATTTCTTGTACAATCAATTATTCTACTGTGGAGAGTGGCGATGGAATAAATCACTGTCAATCGCATGCCTCTCACAGAGGCCTTCGAGGGGTTTCCAAGTCCCAATTGTGCCAGGCCAAAGGAAATCAGTAAATGCTCCTAGTGAATTGATTTCGATGACGAATGATTTTTTTTGCTATGTGTCTCTATCTAAAATTTACCAACTCCAACATTAATTTGACACCAAAAAAATACTTTATAAAATGGTGCGTTGTCACTTTTTATCCCCCATTCGCCTTGGTCAGCTTTTCGATGGCAATCCGAAGCAATCAACTCACAATTCTTCGATATTATATATATATATTTTTTTTACTTTGTATTTTCTGAAACTCTATTTATTGCCAATTAACAACCAATAATGTTTTGCTCCTGCATTAAGAAATCCCAGACACAATCGCATGATCACCTAATCGTCTTATAAGATTCTCAGCAATGCTCATTTGTTCGCATTTCAATCAAATAACCACTGATTGAACCATTTACTCCTCTTTCTTCTGCACTCTATTCCATTAAGCCAAATTTACGGTTTAACTTAGATTTATCTCATGAGGAATCTAATTGCAGATTCTACATATATAGTCACAAAATAATCAATACTGTCTTTTTCAGTTGTATATAGATATTTAGCAAAGAAACCAATTGTTTTTTAGTACTCTTTGCTACTTACAAATTACTCAAACAAAAAAAGAGTGAATTGTTAAAAGGAAAAGTTCTTATTAACTGTCATAAGCAATTATGAGGACAAGCATTGCCCACATGTGTTCTAGTATTTCGCAAAGTATTTAATTTTACATGTTTAGCGGTTCACAATCTTGAATAAAAATCGATCATCTTTAAGATTATCAAGTTAATGTAAATTGAATTTCTGGTAGAGATTGGTTAACAAACCGGCTGAAATGAATTAAAAATTAAAAGAGATTCCAAAACTTCAAACGAAATTACTTTTCATCAAATAGGATAATAAATACATAAGGTATACTTTCTAGAGTTGATTAACTTTTAAAACTCAAAAACGCTTTCTTGGTAATTTTTCGAGGATATTCAAAGTCGCTTATTAATGTATAAAATATTTAAAAATTGAACAATTTTCAAAATACTTTTAAATAAAAGGAACTTACTCAAGTGTCGCTTATTTTATCTTATCTCTTGTATTGTGATATTCTTTGTTGGTATATAAAATCGATTTTATCCATATTTGGCCTTATGTAATCAGTCACATCTTTTTCAAAAAATAACATTTTGTTATAAAAATAAGCCACATGACCTGCAAGCTTCATGGGTCTTAAGCTTTAAAATCCTTCATTTTACAAAAATTTAAAAATATAAACATGATAAGTTATTAACTTTTTTAAATTTATAGATATTGGAGATAAATTCCCCTAATTCTGGGATGGCGATAGTTTAAGTTTAAAGATTTAAGTTCAGTACTTAAAGTCAAGATTAAGGTTTTAAAATTCTGAATCAAAAGTTAATTTTGCTTTATATACCTAATCAAATCTGACTTCACACCTTTAAAGAGACCAGAATCATTTGATGTATTCCTTGGCTTTAAACTAAGGCCTAATTTTTTCCAGAATTTTGCAAATTTGCTTAACATTTTCGACATTTTCGTTAAGGATTTGAAACATTATCACAAACTTTAAGTTTTTAAATACTAATATCAATAGTCAAGGTGCATCTTCGGGGATTTTATTTTCAAATCCAAAATATAATATATATTATCAAAAATTTAAAAAAAAATAACCTTTAACGGATCGTGGAACAAAATCTATACAAGTCTAAATTAAAAATAATTTTATATAAATAAAGAAATACCAAAAGAAAATTCTACCAAGTACGTGGAAGTCTTCCCAATTCCAGTGCTTTCAAATTGGCAAGGTTTTGCAATTTTCCTGCCAAAATAATTGTGTTCTTTCCAATATATTTTTACTTTCTAAATTGAAACAACAAATTTGGTATACGTGACAATTAGCACGATCACTTTTCCCAAAACTGATTCAAGAGGAAAGCGAGTGTTTTTACTTTCCCACAAAAATACCACAATTTTGGCCAAAAGTTTACAATGACTCATTTCATTGTCCAGATTCAGTAAGTAACATATTTTCTCCCAGACCTTTCTACTTTTCCGCGAAATGAGAAAATGTTTATAGAGAATCATTCTGATATTCTGTGTGATTCATTGAGAAAAAATCTCTGATTCATCATCTTGAGAAATTTCTCTGGAGATCTTCATCAATATCCTGGGGTGGGAGAAATGTGTGTCTCATTAAAATACAAATGGCTTTTAATTAAAAACTTATCCGATGAGACTGAATCTCATTGAGACTCTTCATCTTCCTCATCAGAATTTATTTGTCTCTCCTTATTGATTCCACTTCAAACTCACAACTGCTTCTTCATGTTTGACTATTTCGGAGAAAATTGGAGGAAATTTCCTTACCAAGATTATGATCTCAGTTCGCTAAACCAAACCACAGTCAAAAGCTGGGAAAATTATGTGAAATTTTGGGTGAAAGTTTAAACTCCTTTTCCCAGACAAAATCCCAAAGAGAAAACCAATTTCATTTTGAAATTAAGCATTTTCCAGTATGAATCCCGGGTGGTTTGAGATTGAATGTGTCTCATTTAGAAAGCACAAAACCTCAAATCTTATACCCTACCCCATAGTTCATTCGATTCTTCGTGAATGCCATCCATGCAGAATGCTCCACAAGTATGATTTATTGATCCCAATAAAATGTTTGGGTCTGCATGCCTGGACGTTTACTTAGAGAGACATTCAGACAGGGGAGGGAAAGCATTTGGGGCTTGCTTTCTCAGATAAATGGATATCCTTTGACCAGTGATTTAAATGGAAATCACACCGAGTTCACCTGTCCATCATTTGAGAATTTGTGGTGCACCCAAGCGAATATAAATTACAATCTGCTGCAGTACAATTTTGCTGAGAAGTGTCTTTAGAGTACGAAATGGAGATGTTGAGGTCAATTGGATGTCTCAGATACTTGCAAAATCTTTAGCGAAAATGGCCAACGGTTTAGATATCAAAGATATTTGATCTTTACTATTTGCAACACTCTCTGTAGATTTCCGTTATTAAGGATATAGGGGAGCGAGGGGTAAAATAGAGTTTATGTTTTTTTCTCTAAAAGTATTGTATTTTGTATGTGTCATCATCTGCAGATTAAAAACGTCGGAAAATTCCGTAATTTGTAACGACTTTGTAAACTAAAGAATGCTTATACAGCCAATGATGAAGCATTTCCGCCGTTTGGCTTCGGAGGCTGGTCACCAACGCTAAGACGGCGGCGGACGCATGGTATGGGGGGTATGCGGAGTTGAATAAAATTATTATTATTATTATTATTATTATTCCTTCATAGCTCGTATAAGCCATATTAAATAAATATACTGTGTTCAAGACTGGGTTTCATTATTATTATAAATAAATAGTATAAAAACTGAAAACTAAATATTGAAATCCATAATAAAATTTGGAGTAGCGCCACTGCAATATTTAATATAAACGACATGATTAGGGATTAAGCAGGTTCGCCACTCTCGGTTCACTTTTTCTGTTGATTAGCTAATCCTGGAGATTGATCGGTGCCAAATAGCTGATCATGAAGACTTATCAGCGCCGATTATGGTAATTAATTGGCGCCGATCAGACAATCTGCCACTCACGTAAAAGTAATATAGATAACAAAATTATCATGAAGGTTTCCTAAAAAATACTTATCGATATTGTCTAACTGGTTCTCCATTATATTAAATTGACTGAATTATATTAAAAAATAACATTTTCCGTGACAGGAAAAATCATCCCACTTTCCGTTAATTTCCCCTTACTTTTCTGCAGACCTCAATCTTTCCTGTTTTTAGAAACTCACAATTTACTTTGAATATAGTAAGGTGGGGTAACTGGATCGTTTTCCGAAGAGTGCTACTTAAACGCTTGTTTTTGGACTGATAAAATTCTTTTCTACCTCTTCTAAATCCATAGAATTATTAACTGTTTCATTCAGAAACATAATACAAAAAAAAATTATCAAAAATATTAAAGAAAATTTATAAAATAATGATAATACTGAAATAAGTCAGCATGCACTAACTGGGTCGCCTTTTCGCTAATTCACTTTTAATTAAACCTTTGGATTTAAAATACTTTTTCACAAGGAAAAAACAATAAATGTTTTCAATCAACCACTTGTCATTAGCGAAAATATCACTGCTAGAAAATTTTTAATGAAGAACCCGGCTGGCACAAGATTGAAATGAGTCGATTACACTCACTTATTTAATGGATAAAAATATTATTTTTGCTTTTTTTCAAACTTGAATAGTTATATTATATTACTGTAGTGACTATATTACGGAAATAAAAATAAAAATATTATTTCAAGTGGATTAGTCATAAAAACGATCCAGATAGCGAAGCGCCCGGATTAGCACACTTCACTATATGTGAAAAATCAGGCCCCTTTGAAAAATTCTACCTTTATCAGATGCACCAATGTTTTGCAACGGCGGAACTCGAACTTACAACTGTGAGAATCGAGTCAGGAGTCTCATCGCTGAAGAGCTGAACTTGTACCAATCACACCCTGGGATTCGGGGGAGGGGGGAGGAAGGGTGATGCTATCACTGTGTTCGGATTCGGTTTAAGTCCCTTAAGGACGACAGCGTCAAAAATTAGGGGTCAAAAAAATCACTTTCTGACTTCCACTGGGAACCCAGGGAACTCACAGTGATCCTATACAGATTTTTAGGGAACCCTGATTGCATTTCTATGTTGTTATCCGTTGTATCAAATTAATTAACCTTTCTTCACCCAATCCGCAAAAAATTACTCTGACTCAAAAATGACTGGTATTTGGTGTACAAGAAATGGTCAAAAGAATTACTCCTAATTGGAATCTTAAAAATTAGTCATATTCGCGTCGAATTTTGGTCACAGAGTTACTCAACACTGAATAAGTAATATAATCGTTATTTTACGGTTCTAAAATTTACTCTACCATGCAGAAACAAAAGTGACTCCAAATGACGATATTTTTCCGTACAAAAAAATACGCGACAAAAAGAATGCATTTGGCGTCCTTCTCTACCGCATTGTCATTGGTACGAAATCGACGTACGCACTTTGAATGAAGACGTCAAGTTCACTTCACAACTTTGTATTGTACTTTCATCGGAGACACTATTTTCTCAACAATTCTTCACATTTTCTATCGTTTTCTACTACGTTCTATGTAAATTTCTCTAGTTTTTCCGTAGTTCACTACTCACATTTGATTTTTGTCGTTCGACTATTGCTGAATGAGCCATCCGACATGTAGAAAATTCTCCCACTGGATGGCAACAACACAAAAAAATCTTTTAAAATTGTCACTAAATAGGTCTTTTCGACACAACATTTTGATCACAGAACACTCTAGAAACTGGAACAAACTCCTGAACCACAAAATTTCATTTTCCAAAAAAATTGTCCATGTATTTATAATGCAAAACACTGCCTAATTTTCGTTTAATTTTTGTAGGCACTGTCTTTTTATGAATCACAATACATTTCTCTACCGGAGAAGCTCTTGCTCCCAATGCACAATATTATAGTATTATTGAGAAAACACGCGAAAATATCAACCACTTTGTGGATTCACAGCGGATTGAGTAATTCTATTTTCCATATTGGAATTGTATGTAGGGAAAGGTTTTCAGTTTTCGGACATATCCTGACTTCGAATACTTCATGTTTTTCCCATATTCGTTTAATGAATGTGACCTAATATATTTCAGTAAATGTGTAACTTAAGACTAGCTATTAAAATATATTGGTATATAGGTCAGGTTCATTAAAGGAATATGGGAAAAGTATTTGAAGCCAGAGTGTGTGCGAAGCTTGAAAGTTTTCTCTTAATGCTTATTATTCCGTAAATTGTTTTCTGACAGATTTTTAGGTTCATTAATTCTGTTAGATTAGGACTAATTCACTAGCTTGTCCTTTAATCTGCCGTTAATTGTATCGTGCATGACTTTACAAAATGTTTTTTTTCTGCGCAGAAAATGCACATAGATGAAGCAGTACATTACAATGATACGTGCCCAAGACTTTTGCAATTAGAACAATCTAAATTATTGTAATGAACGCAGATAAAACAAACAAAATTTTTATTTAAAAGTTACTTAATTTACAAAGTTATATAAACAAGGGAACGTGGGATTACTTTTAAGCTGTGGCGTTACATTGATATACGATATTTTCGCATATTTTTACGGGAAGCTGGGCTTTAAGTTATTGTAATTTAGCTCCGTAAAACAATTGAGGAACTGGTAAAATAAATTACAAAGTTTAGAAATATGTGAATATGTGAAAAAGTCGTATATAAATGTAGCCTCAGAACTCAAAATAACCCCACCTCCCTCTATTAATCATATTTCGAATTGTTAATATAATCACGAAATATTCGAATGTCATGAAGTTAATGTTTTTTTTTTAAATTTTATTGGTCAGCATTTATTCACCCCAATACTTCGAGAATCATGCAATTCTTATAAAAATTCTTCCAGCATTTCCTCATCTTTAGTTTTAGCAACGTAGCCCTCTAACTCTGTACGATACTCGTTTACTTGTCCAGTGACTCTGTCAGCATTTTCGCGGTGTGATTCGCGGTGGAGTCTGGGGGGAGAAATCCATGTGAAAAGGCTCCAAACGTGACTGGAGTATTAAATGGATTAATGTGGGAGAAATCTCAGTGAGGTGAGAAATTGGTAATTTCTTGCAGAAACTTGCTGCGGATGCATGAGAAAAGTCCATTGTCGGTACTTGTGAATGTTTGTTGTATTTGTCGATTGATTGGCTTCTCTTAAGAGTACCTTCAAGTGGCAACTGCATGTTTCTCTGGAGGTTGACTCTTATGTACAAATTGTGTGTATTTGGAGGAAAGTGTCTGTTTGAGGAGCACTTTTCCATGACTGAGATTTTCTTTTCTTCTGGGTGCAAATACAACACAAAACTTTTCTTCAGACTCTGCACAAAACCAACCAATTTTATCATGTCAACAGACAAAAACCTTTCCAAAATGTTCCTCACAAATTGGAATAGAAGTTGAGATGGAATGGGATATATTTTATAATAAAATTTTTATTGACATCCGTTTAAATTTGAATTCTGCCCGTTAGGTATTAATTTTGCTGACATTTATTTATATTTTCGACTTTTGTCCTTTAGGTATTTTCAATCAATTTTGCTGACAGTCGTTTAAATTCAAGTTTTACCCATTATCTTTTGGTTTTTTTTAATGTTTTGCTGTTTTGGCATATTTGCACAAGCTTTTACTGACATTCACTCATATTTGATTTATATTATTGTAACAAGAAATCCTTGCAGACTATCGTTCAATTTTACATTCTATCCTTTAGTCATTTTCTAAGTTTTACTTAATATTCATCTGAATTAGAATTTTGTCGCTTTTCGGAGAAGTTTTGCTGATATTCTTTTAAATTCTAATTCGATCCCTAAGTAGCTTATGCTGACATTTATTTGAATTCGAATTTCATTACGTTTTTCCTACTAATTTTTTCTGACATTTGTTCAAATTCGAATTGTGTCCGTTATGCAATTTCTGTCAAGTTGTTGTTCGAATTCCGAAACTGTTGTTCAAAATCGAATGTTACCCTTTAAGGCAGAGGCCCAGTAAAACTTCGTTCTGCATTTCCGCAATTTTTCTTCTTCTTCCTTTTTTAACGGCCATCATTTTAAAAACCGCATTAGCGATCTTAATGGCAAATAACCAAAGCTATCAAAATTTGTCTCGAGTAAGCGAAGTCTCACACCTGTTACCTAATGGCTGCTTCAAAGACGGTTATTTCAAATTATAGATTTTATTGGAAAAAATGACGAAAATATACTTAGTGAAATAAAAAGAATATTTTTTTCATAAATAATAAATAATTTTAAAGGCCTCAGCTGAAAATCACATCGTAAATTTTTTTGTTCTCAAGAAAATGTTTATACAATTTATCAAAAAATACAGAATTTTCGGTCGGGATTATGTTTAATACTGCTATTTAATCCTTCTCTATAGACAGCATACCCTCGCAGTATTTATATATATATAAAATATGTCATGAAAATCGTGATTATAAATTCTACCAAGTTGATAAATAATTTCAGAGAAAATATTCCAAAAGTCCATTTTGACAGAACGACATCTTGAGGAAAGTGCCGAAAATTCATAAAATTTTCTGTAGAAATTCTGCAGAAAATTCTGCAGAATTTTCATACAACGATCGGATCCACCTTTAGAACAAAATTCTGCAGAATTTTCGGCAGTTACATTTTCAAATCTGACGAATTTCTGCAGAATTCTGCAGAATTTGCCGAGTGGGGGTGTGCAAGAAACCGCTGAAACCGAATTAACGTCAAATGAAACATGTACGTCAATGGTCAAAACGCTACTATAACAAACTTATTTTGACGTTAATTCGGTTTCAACGGTTTCTTGCACACCACTGCTTTAAGGACGAGAGGGTTGAAAATCGGGGATCGAAAAAACTCAATTTTTCTGACTTCTTTGAGCAAAATTTAACTTTAAAAGGCCATAGGAAAAAAAGTTTTTTGGGACTCCGCTGTCCCTATTGTCCTTAAAGGGTTAATCTACCATTAATATTGTGACAGTTGTTGACATTTGATTAAATCCGATTTTTACCATCTAAGCAAATTCTAATAAGCTGTTTTTTATATTCTTTCAAATTCAAATTTAGTACGTTACACCTTTCTTAGAAAAATCAAAACACAAGAGTTCAACTTTCTCATCAATCACAACGCAATTTATGTAGCTTTACAAAATAATGTGCTAAAATAAATCAAAATGCCTCTGAAAAATGTTCCGTGTGATCTGGAATTGTGTGTGGTGTGATTAAATGGGCATATTATGCTAATTTTTGAGCAATTTAGGCGCACTTGGTGTATTGATGAGCTGAAAAGTTTTTTTTGCATAAATAATGTTGAAGCATTGTGCCGTTGAAATCTGCATATTAATCACGTGTTTTAGGTGCAAAAGAGACGTGAGAATGATACCGAATGGCCGTGTAGGAGGATAGGTCTTCTTAACTGTATGTGCCCCTCGGCAGATGAACTTGCCAAAGTGATTATTTGAAACTCTCTCCTTTCGAGAAGAAGTTCAGCCAGTGAAAGTTAAGTTGTAGCCAGGACTTTGAAGTTTTCTTCGAAGCTAACAAATCTAATTCTTTCCATTTTAGCTTGTCGACACAAAAGAACGAGATAGAAAGCTTTCGGGTGAACAAAAGTTTCTGACGATGGAACTAAGTTCTTATAAAGTGAATTTAATCTTTAATGTTTTACACAATGCTAGCCCTCGTCTTAGATAGCTGCAAAACTCAAGAAAGACAAAAAGAAATTGCAAAATTGGCAATTGCTTTATTGTTTTCTTCTACTTGGAAAATTTGAGCTTTTTCTTCCAGAGAAAATTACCAAGATACCAAATACCGGCATTTTCCCTCTGCTTAGTCCATTTGTAGAGCACATTGTAGTAATATCCTATGGCAAGATACACAGAAAAAAAATTTCCTTTTCTTAATTCATTCGCCTAAACAAAACAGGAGGGAAAACGTCCTGATTTATCGTCCTTTTCCCAGAAGGAGAAAAAAGTTCTCCACCTGCCTCTAAATTATTCATTGTGTGACACGGAGAAAAAGGTGCTGGGGTGACTGTTTCTTCTCATTTTGGGATACGCAAAACTTTATGCCAAAGAGAAGCAGATTTTTATTAGAGATGATACTCTAAGCGTCACCATGAAAAAAACTTTTTAAGAGGCCTCTTTAGGATATTCCACGTGAGCATTAAGATTAATTACTCAGATTATTTGGCAATTTTCTCACTTAATGGTTGGTGTTATTTTTTGCCTCATATGTTTAATGGGCAATAGAATGTTTTTCAGTAGAGCTCCGAGTATTAAAACAAACAAAAAAAATTAAGGGATTTCTCGCGACATTTTACAGCAGTAATTAATTGTCTAATCGCACTTTTATACTTAAGTTCATACTCAAAACTAAACAGGTATAGCCCATATTATCATAGGGAAATGTGGGCATGGTTCGAACAGAGTGAACCTTCAAACGATGCGAATTTTCTCTTTGTATGCAAAGGGGAATGAACCATGCCTACATTCCCTTAAGTCTTTTATACTATGTATTCAAGTTCCTTGGAATTAAGAGCTTTGTATTCATTTGATACTGCAAGGTTTTCAATGAAAATCGTATATCACTTTCGTATAATATATCTCTAATTTTCGATCAATTACTGATCTCACTGCATAGCTATTAATTAATCCTAAAAGAGTCTCTAATACCTTTTATGGACAATAAGCCTTAATATCTTACAACTAATGCTGTGCTTCCCAACTGTGTGCAATAAATCAGAAACAGTTTGATGCAAAAAAGCCAAATATCTCAGCTGAGTTAAATAAATCCCAATTCATTCCACTTTCCATAAAAGGAACCTTTCTCAGTAACGTTTATTCAATTATAACGTGATTATGCAAATGGTACAAAATGAAGTTTGTGGCTATTTTTTTTTCTGGAATCACTTGATTCTTGTCCATTTGTGTGATATTCTCTTAGAAATTTAAAGATTAAGCCTGATTTGTTGAGATTTTGTTATGTCAGATTAATGTCGAAAGTATGTCTTATTCTTTCACTGATTAACTCATGATGGTGCAGCCAAATTTGGAACAGAGAGTTTACACTCGTATATATATTTTAAACAATAATTCGCCAAAAATATTCCGTGAAAAACAACTTTATGGCCCCATTGACGGTAAATGTATCCAATTCTGTGTGAAATAATAAATTAAATTTAATAAATTTACAAGACATGTGTTAAGGAGCGCACTGAGAACTGAAAGATCGCTGTGATTGAGCAATTTCTCTCCTTCTCAGCCTTGAATTAAAAATACGCCGCATTTTTCGCTGACCGCGTGGAGCAATTGAGTAAGAGTATAATTGAGTTATTAGGGGGAGAAATTCCTCAAGATGCTGACAGAATGTGGTTCTCTTTTTTTTTGCTCTTTTCTCGTCTCATTTATCAACGCGACGATTGACAGCGCGTGACGCCCAGAGTGTGACAATTGAGAGAGAAAAGTGACAGGCACTTTTCTGCATCCAGCGCAATCTAGCCAATTGACGGAGAAGATCGTGCGACCTTGACCCGCGATGTTGCCAAAAAAAACCTCAATATATTCGCGCTTTTCTAACCAATGGTCCTTTGGATATTTAGCTGAAGAGTTTGCTAAAGTCCCGAAAATGAAACTTTTGAAGCACAAAAAAGCATTTTTATGTTATGCGACGAAAGTGCGCAGAAAATCGTAAAAGTTTTAATTCTGTGACGTTTTCATGTGTCTTTTCGAGAGTCATATGCAAATTAAATGGTGTCTTCAAAAGTTTGCGCGTTTCCCACCACATGTGGAATCTGCGAAGAGGTTGATAAGTAGCCTAAACTTGTACGCATAACAGCCAAACAGTCATAGTTTAAATTTGAAAATAGCAAGAGCATCCTTTTGTTATTCTTAAACAACATTGAAAACTTTTTTTTGGAAAAAAATATGATTTTGAAATGCCTAAAATTTAAAATACATTACAAGAAGTTTATTTATAATAATTGCCTAATAGTTAAACTCTTTGTCGTATAAAAAATTCTCGGTAGCACCCAAAATCCTGAAAGCCTAAAGGCCCTTAGGGCCCAAATAGACTCAAACTTATCCTCGAGAAAATTTAACCTGTAAAACTTGGCAATGAAGGATAAGGTAAGTGAAATTTATAAAAAGGAACTCTAATTGATGTTCCTAAGCTCTCAGTGTATGAAAATTTGGGATAAATCTTTACTGATAAATTTTACAGGCTAAATATTCTCAAGGATCAGCCTGAGTTTATTTGAACTTTAGGGCTCGAAAAGACCCAGGCCGATCCTCGAGCATATTTATCCTGTAAACTTTGCTCAATTGCTAAAAAATCGTTAAAAAATCGATTAGAAGCCCTTTGTAGAGATTTTCTTTACTTAATCCTTTACCACCGTATTTTACAGGCTAAATATTCTCGAGGATCAGCCTGAATCTATTTAGGTCCTGAATCTCGAACACCAAAATCCCGAATGCTCAAAATTCTGAAAAGATCGAAATCGCACAGAAGATAATGCAAGGGCCTTGACAGACCTGAGGATTAGCCGAGAGACGGCTTAGCGTAATTATATTGGAAATAATGGGTAAACTACATTTCAATCATTTTTCACTAAGTCGTCTCTCGGCTTAAATCGTAAGTGTGTCTAGGGCAAGACTTCGCAGCCGGAGATTGTTTATAAGAGCACAGATATTCGAAAACCAAAGAAATTACATTTTTACTTCTCGTTTCATCAGCGTGGTGGCTGAAGTACTTCTCGTTCGAATTTCGAAATGTCAAGAGTATCAACATAAGTCAGTTTACTTGTGGACCCAAAACGAGAAATCTAATATTTCAGTTTCATTGTAATTTATTTGTAATGTAATAGTCAATTAATAACACTTTTTGACAGTTTCCTAGTGTAGTATTTCATAAATTTCCCCAATTCTTGTGTGACAGATTTGTTTGAAAATTTGATATTAGGTTTGAATTCTTCGAAATCAAAAACAAATATAGTTCCATTCACCTTTTAGCCAAGACACTTTTAGAGAATCAAACTCCAGCTATAAATGCTCTGACAAGAAAGGTCCTCCACCTCGAAATTGAGTTGGTCAATGAAACTTGGTGTATCCCCTAATTTGGACCCAAGGAATTCATTGGTGATAGCCCTAGATTTCAGAGATTTTTTGTTCATCTTATATGACAAGGTCAAAAAGGTCAAGAAATGCGTTTACTATGTGAAAACGCTAAATGGCGAGAGACAGCAGCTTGGAATATTCATCATATCCTCAATAAGTTGACCCTGGGAATTCAAATATAATCTTAATTTCGCACTCAACACGCTTATCTTAGCCGAGAGACGGCTTAATGTAACTATAACCAAAATAATGATTTTGACTAAAATTCCGTCAGTTTCTAACTAATTAGGCCGTTTCTCGGCTTTAGCCGAGAGACGGATTAGTCGGAAACTGATGAGAATGTAATGTAATTATTATTTTGATTACAATTACGTTAAGTCTTCTCTCGGCTTAAGTCGTAAGTGTGTCTAGGGCATAACATTCTTACTAATTCATGATTTCGATTTCCTCGGGATTTTGTCTTTTGGGATTTTGGTTTTCAAGATTTCGACCGACCCTCAACTAACGTCGGCTCTGTCTTGTTCGGTTCTTTTGAATTTAACAAGAAATTTCTTTCAACTCGGTAAATTTTTGAATTATTTGATTGTATTTCCGGTCAAAAAGAATAATCTTTGATTTTATTATTAAATTAAAAATTATAGTTAAATTTATTCAATTCATTAAAATGATTTGCATACTTGAAACCATTATATCATTCATTTCTACTAATTAATTACTTATTAAACTATTTTAATTAGTAGGTATATATTTCTGTTTCTAACTGCAATTTAAAAAATATCAAAATTAAAAACTGAAATTATTAGATTTAAAATAAATTGTAAAGAATAGAAAAGTAAAAGGGAAACAAATACTAATATTGTAGGGTTTTGCATGAAGTTTTGACAGACAGGTTCTAAGAAGAAACTGCAAAAACAGCATTGTGCTTGGAAGAAGGCAAAAAATACTGGATCTTTGAAAATTTTGTTAAAAAAATGGAAATATGTCAGTGGATTTAAAATTGTTTTACTATAGTCCTTAATAATTTGAATAAGAAGTATTTAAAGTTTTTATGTGAAATATAACTGCACTCACCTTCCAAACCTTCCAAATTAATATTCAAAACAATAGTCTGTAACATGAATTAAATTTTAATGAACAGTATGGAGCTTAGCTGATTTGGAATAAGTTTGGTAAGAATTATTCATCGTATTTACAAATTATGCAAAAACACGTCAAATTTTATACTTTACGGGATATATTTTTGGTATTTGATACTAGTGAAATGGGGAATTTCTTAAATAATTTAAACGATAATATACGGCGGTGGACGCTATTAAACAAACAAAAAATTCTGAAAACCTGAATCTGTCATTACTTTTGTTTTCAAGAGTATAATAGTTCAAAAGCATTATGTAATAATAAATTTTATTAACTCATTCAGTCAATGTACCACAAATATTTGAGATAGAATGTTCATATTTTGGGATTAGTTTCCTACAGATTAATAGAAGAAGTTTTTGAAAAGAATTTTTTTTATCTATTATGGGGGCGTAGGGAGCCCCTGTCAAACACACGTATTAACGGTCGCTGAATTTAAATTCTGTGCCTTAATTTATTACAAACTCTATTGATTTAGATAGAGTAACTATCCAATAAAACAAATTGGCAACTAGAATTCAAATCAGGAAAGAGGATGAAGGCCAATTTTAACAAATTCGACGTGACGTCGAATTTTCCGTCCGCCATATTGAGAAAAAATTTGCATGATCTTCCGCGAAGCAAGAAAACAATAACAAAATGTATTTTCATCTCTGTCGGATCATTTTTCCCAAGTAATTGAAGAACTAAAGTTACTAAAAATCCATTCCCGACACCAATTCGGATAAAAGTTGCACAGGAATAAATTATCTAAAATCACTCAATTTGCGTATGATGTATAATACAATGGTTAGGAATGGGTTAACACAGAAAGAAACATTAAAAATCAAAATATTCCATGGTTGTAATACACTTTTCAAAATCTTTAAAATGATGAATTAAAATAGTAAAAATTTCTATTGCAAAAGGTCTCTAGCCAGTTAGGTTTATAAAACATAAAAAATTAATAAAAAGTATTTAAAAGTTCACCTAGAAGATTATAAGTGTACTAATTATAAAAATAAGTGAATTTACTAATTCAAGCAATAAATTATTAAAAGAAAACCAAAAATTTCTTTGACAATTAAGCAATTTATTCGCCCCTAGAATAAATAGCACTCTGCGGGAATTTGGAGAATTCTGTTTATGTATTTTACGTTCGATCATCAGCTGATTTTTCTGCTGCAGAGTTAGATATATTTAATAATAGAAACTGTGGAGGGTGAGAGTCTGAAATTATATTCAAATGCTAATTCAACCATCTTTTCTCAACTTTCTGTACATACCAAAAAAATACTGAGAAGTAAAAGAAATTTCCCACGGATTTCTGCTCTCTGCGTTTACATAAAGTTCTTCAAAGATTGAAATTACAGAGACCTAAAAATATTTCTTTAATATTGATTTTTATGTGATTTTTTTGTTGAGGTATATCGTTTTGAATTATTGGATACTATTCAAAATGTTATAAATTTGACGACTTTTATCAAAGTTTTACGTAAGATTTGATATTTTAACAAAATTTAATTTGAAACAGTAAATATTTACGAAATGTTTGTTTAAGAAAGACACAAGGTAACTTGCAGTAAAGAATTCCAGAAAAACTGCCAAATTTTTAGATGATAGCAAAGTGGCTAAAAATATCCATTGGGAAGTGTGAGTTTCTCAATGAAGGCGCAATATCTTTAGACTCTCGATTGTTTACACATCGTGTTTTGGCATTGTATGCGCAAAAGCACACAATTTTGCGAGTGCAACTTCACGGGAGAAGGTCATCCAGGTGAGAGGATTGTGTCGGCGAGAAGTGATGATCACCGAAAAGATGAAATGACTTTTAAGGTCATTAAAGACTTGAGGATAAGCAGAAATACACGGATTTTCTCTTTAAAATTTAGATTCGTGAGTGGTTATAAGAAAATTTTGTATAAATTCCTATATAACTTAAATTTAAAATGATTATTATGGTAAAGGTCCTCAAATGTGAAATGTGATTACCCTTAATTTAAGATTAAACCTACCGATCGTTTTTGGTTATTTTTCCTAGCGAGCTCGATCAACAAATTTTACTTGGAAAAGAGGAAAAAATTAAAATTTAAACACTAAGAAATATATTACTTGCATATTTTAAGAAATTCATAAAGTTTGATAGCGTATTATACAGATATCATTATAATTTATTGTTAAATAGAAGGAATTTATCGTGCAAGTTAATATAATACGATAATATTGGGGAAGCATCAGTGCGATGTGGTTCTAATTCAAACTCCACTCAAAACTTTCTTTACATAACCTTAAAGTGTTAAAATTCACATCATAATTAGGATTGTCATACCTGTAATCTTCTCGTGATTATTTTTATTGCACTTATGACAAAAATAATATTTTTCATAAAAATACTACTTCAGTTTTTCCATTCGACTGTTCTTTAGATTACTAATTCTGCTACCCATGTAGCAAAAATAGTTCCCACAACCAAGAAAAGACAAGCCCGGAACATTGATTTAATCATACTGAAGCTCTTGAAAGTCATACGAGTGGAAGCGTTCATGCTTAAAGTAATATTATTGTGACTATAAAGGGTACAATGCAGTACCTTTGTATGAGTCAAGGCATTGGACAACTTAGTTGTTTCTATGTTCTCGATAACTCTGACATTTGACCCTTTTTATTCTAAATACTATGTCCGATCGGTGAAGACTATCCTTAAGTGCTAAATTTCACGAATAGCCACACTGAGAGAAATCCGAAAAAGTTAAAATAACATTCCGGAAATGTTTATTTTACCCTGAAGTATTGATCCGAAATCGGGGTAAATATTATACTTTTTAGGTGTATTAGGGGTTAAAGTTACCCTTTTTCATGCTAATTTTACCCTTAAAAACATGTAAAATTAACATTAAAAAATGTTGATATATTTTTTAATTTTTTTTTGTATTTACCCGCATCTACACAGAAAAAATATTCCGTAAAATTGTTCGTCAATATTTATGAATTCCTACTGGGGACTTATGAAATGATTATAAATCGTATAATCCATAAACAAGTTCGTAAAAGCATGAACTTTTTTTCACAAACATTGTTCGTAACATGATCACTTCACGAGCCATTTTTGTTATTGTATAAACATTTGTTTGTATATTTTGGTTTGTCTGGCAAAACTTTACGAACAAATGACAAATTATTACGAAGATTTTTCTGTGTGTTTACAAACATTTGCGAACAAATGTTTGTGAAAGAACAAAAATTCTCGTCAAGTGGTCTGGTCATCTTACAAACAATGTTTGTGAAAAGTGCAAACTTTTACGAACTTTTTAGTGAGTTATACAATTTATGAACATTTCATAAATCCCCAGCAGGAATTCACAAATATTTACGAAGAATTTTACGAAATATTTTTTTCTGTGTACGGTATAGGGTAAGTGTGCCAAATTTCGGCATAGTTGCATATAAGCGACAAAGTCTCAAGCTTGAAATGTAATATTTTTAATAAAAATTGAATATTTTTGTTACTCTTTTATAAGGAGTGTTGCTTGAAATCTTGCAGACAGGTTATCATCTTTATTTTCTCTAAAATCATTCTTAATACATTTTAAAATGAATAAAAATGTAGACATAGCATTGGTGGCCTATTTCGGCCATCTTCATTCTCATAGGTCTTTGCCCTTCCATAATTCTTTAAATGTCTTTCTCAGATCATCTTGCTCGTCAAAACGACATTTTTTGTTATTCTTTTGCATTGTACAATCTCAAAAGAATGCAAAAGCTAAAAATTCATGGATAATGGCTCCGGCACACCTTTTAGATCAGGAAAATTTTACAAAGTCGAAATTCGCGTCCCTTTCGTTCTCACATGTTTTGCACATGACTATCTCATTCTTTCGCATACCAAATTCGATTGAGCTAAATTGAATTTGGTGTGATGTTTAAGAGAAGAAGAAGAGTGCGAGAAAATGAGATAGACATATACAAAGCATGTGAGAAGAAAAGGGATTCGAATTTCGACTTTATGAAATTTTCCTGATCTAAAAGGTCTGCCGGAGACATAATTAGAGGAATTAACAATATGGCCGAAATTGCAAGCTGGCCGGAATTTGGCACACTTGCCCTATATTGCCATGGGTCAGATTGATTAAGAGCATACAAGATGAGTATTCCGAAGCTTGCCCCTATCGTTCCAAAGTACTGCACTTTTCTCTATATGCGACCTTAATAGAGTGACTATATTATTTTAAACACATCTCACATTATTTTTCGAATAATACTATGAATTATGGGGTTTATGTAGAAATATAGCATTTTCACAATAAATTTGTCGTTTTGTCCGACAGAAGGTTTGCAATTATTTACAATATAGGATTTGCACAGTAATCAAAATGTGCCAATGTTTCTCCTGAATGGACAATTCAAGTTGAGGTGCAAAATCCGTGCCTGCGTAGAGTATAGATAACCTTGCCTATATTTTTAAATAAAAATGTGTGGTTTTTTTTTAATTCTTCTCCAAATTTGTGTTGAGCATTTCATCCCCTGTAATATTTTCTGATGAACGAGTTGAATTGTGAGAAAAATAAATAAAAAGGGACTAATTGAAAAGGAAATATTTATCTATGTATATTGGCTTCGTAATATTCGATGGCTAGTTTTTTACGGTACTCTGAAAACAAAAAGTTTTGTTAAATGAACAAATGGACTTTGTTCAAATTTTGTCAAAAGGATGTTATTTACCAATTTGACAAAACTTTTTCTCGCATTTTATATGGGAAAACATCCTTTTGACAAACTTTTAAAAAGATCCACTTGGCCGAAACTTTTCCATAGTTTGTATGGAAGAACATCCTTTTGACAAACTTGTCTTGCTAATTTGACAAAACTTTTGTTTTTCAGAGTAGTAAAGGATGTCATAATTAATGGTCACTTTTATTCTTTGCAAACTAGTCAAATTTTAGTCATTCTGCCGATGTAAGATCAAATACAATAAAACTTCAAACGACGACTTCCCGTCGACGAAATGTCATGCCTTTGGCCAAGGGGTGCCACTTAGGTAGTAACAATGCTTTATGTAGCATTTAATTAAATCAGACATGACTTTGTTAGGGATAATCACCATTAACTACGTTTAAGTCTCAACCCCAATTCCAGGTCTGAAGGTCATTATGCAATCAATCTCCATGGCGCCAAAATCGGAATCTACACAAGACATGGACGCTCCCCAGCAGCATTTTAGTTTTCCACACCAATTCCCGCAATAATTTTTCTTGCTCACTGTTGCATAACGATGCATCGGCACAAATCAATTTGGTGCACCACAAAATAACAGAGTACATGGAATCCTCTTTTGACACACGAACAAGCCGCTCTTTTTTTGTGGCGCCACTTTTTTCACATAAGAGTACTTCTTTTTGCAAAATTGCACCAACTTTTTCAAGCAGAAAGTTTTTGTTTGTGTGAAAAAAAGTGCATACAAAAAGTTTAGCTCTTGGCACGGTATTAATCATTGTTGGCTCGATAAAACTCAGCGACAGGAGTTTGTTATTCTTTTACACATTCTTTTCTCTACTATCTTTTACATGAAATATGGCTTCGGGAGCATACAGTAATATCACATTGTCTACTCTTAGGGTAGAAAAGGTCTGAATGAAAAACACAGAAAAGTGATATTTTTAATGCACTTCCCATGGGGTGCAAGTGCAGCACAGTGGAAAACTTTATCTTTTACCCTAATTTAAAAAATATTAGTATTATATTACAATATTCCATTTTGAAGCTTAATAAATAATGCCCGCGTTGAGATAATAAAAATTCTCATAAAATTTTGAGAATAATAATATCGAAATGTGGATTTTTTAAGTCTTATGAAATTTTGCAATAAATTTTGTTATTTCTTTTTTTCAATTTAAACAAAATTTATTATCAAAAAAGCATCTTACAATAAGAGAAAGCATTAAATAAAAAATGTTTTCTTTCTGATATGAAAGAAGTAAGGAGTTTTTATATAGTTCCATACGTGGTTTCATTCACTATGTAAAAGAAACGAATTTTTGGTTGCGATTATGAAAATTACGGTATTCTCATTTAAATTTAATAATGAAGAATACCAAATTCCATGTAGGTAAGGGGATAGGGTTACCTTTTAGTGTAAATTTTGTAAAATGGAGAAAGGTTTGCGTAGGTTGACTTACAAAAAGCTTACCTAATTTTCTTTTTAAAATCTCCAATCATTTTCCCAAATTAATCACGAAAAGCGATTTGAATTCAGTTCACCTAATTTTCAAATATCAAGAAAATTGGGAGAAAATTAGTCAATACATGAAGAAGTGGTACAAGATTGATTTAAATGAAATTTGAGAAGATGTCAAAAATATTTCAATAAAATTTTCGTTAGGGTTTTGACGTGGTAAACAACTGTCATTAGGGTAATTTGTTTTTTATATAAATGATACTGAGCTATTGTATAAATTATACTCTGGTCCCAGTGAAAATCCCGAAAAGCAAGATCCCGAAAGCTAAATTCCCGAACGCCAAAATTCCGAAAGGCATAATCCGGAATGGGTCAAAATATCGAAAGCCAAAATTTCGAATTTTTAAAAATGTCATAGATGCTCCCACTATTGCATCTGCGCTTGCTGGAGGCTAAGGGAAATTTTCCGTGTCTTGGGAAATTATTCTAAAAAACTTCCTCCATACAATTTCATCCCTTTTACAATTTTAAACATTCGGGATTTTGGCTTTCTGGATTTTGGCCTTTTAGAGATTTTGGCGTTCGGGATTTTGGCATTCGGGATTTCGGCTTTCGGGATTTTGGCTTTCGGGATTTTGGCTGCCACCGATGTATTACAATTTGGATCTACTGAATATGAACTTTCGGGATTTCGAACATTCGGGATTTTGGCTTTCGGGATTTTGGCTTTCAGGATTTTGGGCCTTTCGGGATTTTGGCTTTGGGATTTTGGCTGTCTCCGATTATAGTCATATCTTTAGCGATTTAAACTTCAAAGTGACACAATTTTATTTTTGTAGAGCAAATTAGGTTAAGTGAATTAATATTCCTATGGCTTCGATACACCTTTGACCTCGGTCAAATTCCATGAAATCAAAATTTGTGTCCCTTTTTCTCAAAAGGTTTACATAAGTCTCCCCCACTTTTTCGGTCTCAAAATTGGACTGAGCTAAATTTAATTTGGTCTGATCTTCAAAAGTATAAGAAGAGTGCAAAAAAGTAGGATGCAAAACTTTTAAGAAAGAAAAAAATGTGAATTTTCACTTTATGAAGTTTTCCTGATCTAAAAGGCGTGCAGGAGCTATTATGCTTCCTGGACACCTTTTGGATCCAGAAATTTTCATGAAATCAAAATTCGCTATTAAAATTGGATTGAACTAAATTCGATTTGTTGTGATATTCAGTGCGAAAGAGCGGGACAGACTATGCCATACTTTTTTTTAAGAAAGGAATGTGTTTTCATAATTCTTTTCCTGATCTAAAAGATCTGCAATAAGAACTGAATAAAATTACTTATAAGCCACTTTAATGGAATATGAAGAGTTGTAATTTAACCTATATTTTTCGGTATTTACCTTCAGCCATGACCAATTGTATTGACTACTTTAAGACTTCATTAACGTTCCTGAAAACATTGTGTACTGAAATCTACTTCAACTCAAATTTTTGATGAAGAGGCTGGTAATTCCATTGTGAAGAAATGTTTCTTTCTGACAATTCAATAAAGCTATTCTTGGCCTTTTCTGCCAATCATCTTTTCTGGTCTGAATTTCTCTCTTGTATCCATGCAAATTCCGCGGCCGATTGATCCACGATTGCGATATATCGGCCGACAATGGTATTGCGATAAAAAGCCATCAAAGTTATGTATTTATCACTGGAAAATCCAGATTTCGCTCCACTTGCCGTCGTTAATAGAGTTGAACAAATAAAAGAAGTGGTCTTTTATGATCTCCACAAGAACGATGATAATGATCTTGACGTCGATCGACAAGTTCTCTCCCAAGAAGGTTAAAAAGGAGGTGAAAGAGGGTGTTGCATCCAACTTTTTATTAATCCATCTGCAATTTATGCGATGAAAATGATAATTGCTGGCTTGAGAATTAAAATTTGTGCTCATAAATCAAAGTCAGAGGCATCAAAAGAGCCAATATTCTCATCAAATTTGTATCAATGTTAGAAGTTGTGAATTAATTCATGAATCTGTTGTCAGACACAGAACACATTTAGAGAATTGGTGCAAAATACGTCATCAATAATTGAAGCAATTTTCCTTCCAGCACCATTAGGTTTTTTTTTTACCAATGGAACAGCAATTGCGACGC
The DNA here is from genome assembly GCF_024763615.1 of Phlebotomus papatasi. Taxonomy (NCBI): domain Eukaryota; kingdom Metazoa; phylum Arthropoda; class Insecta; order Diptera; family Psychodidae; genus Phlebotomus; species Phlebotomus papatasi. The sequence continues at coordinate 62,095,149 of NC_077223.1, forward strand.
GCGACGTCTCAATAGAAGTATCTTTCAGAACTCAATAGACCATGTCAGTGCATGGATGAAATTTCCATGTAAATCGAGCCGAGGACACAAAAAATATCATCCAGAATCGCGAAAATAGTGAAAGAGGAAGAAAATATATTTGATTTTATTGTTTGCCATTCACACGATTTTCCATGTCTTTTGCATCTACCACAACTATTATCTCAGTCGTTTCTTGCATTGCGATACGATAAAGTCGTTTTTCCTAATACGACAATTAGAGGATTGCCTGGTGGAAAATTCAGGGATATTCTGGAATAAGACACCTCATTGATATGTACATCTAAATGTAGATATTTTGGGTGACGCTGCAGCTAAGGGATTTTATATATGGCGTAAAACCATCAGAGTTGCAATCAGAAAAGATTTTCCTAGATTTGTAAAACACGTATCCAAGTAATTACCAAGGATTTTTTTTTTAGATTTCTTATTAAATTAACAGCCATATTTATTTAAATATTTATAAAATTCTTTAATCCTTTCGCTTTTTCTTATTTGATTCGAGCTTGATAGGATGTAGTGTAGAGCACTCTAAGCTTCATCTAATCAGAAAACGGGATAGAACACTTATTGTAACTGAATTTAATATTGAGTTGCTTGTAAATAAAGTTAAGTTTCAAGATTAACTTTAAAGGGCGTAGGGCAGAGGCCGAATAGTTTTCAATATTTCCCTTTTTTGGGGAAAAAACTTGAGGATTTTAGAGTTTTAGATCTCTATAAATGGTTTCAATTGGTTTTCTGAACAGGTAATGAACCGGTTATCAATCGATACCTAATTTTTATCCGAAAATTAACTCTATTTCTTATAGACTATTTTGGAAGAACTTAAGAGAATTTATACTAACAATTCTTCCAGTGTTCGTCAGAAGGATATTCCTCTTTCAAATTAAAAGAATCTGGTTTTTCTCCAAAGCTTTCAACCCTTGGTATGGGTCTTCTTCAGAATTTAGAAACTATTGAAAATTTGAAAAGCGTCTAACGTCTTCAAATTTTTAAAAGTTTCTAAATTGACCCACTGAAGAAGACCCATACCAAGGGTTGAAAGCTTTGGAGAAAAACCAGATTCTTTTAATTTGAAAGAGGAATATCCTTCTGACGAACACCGGAAGAGATGAGAGCATAAAGTTTCCTGTCAGACTCCAAAAGAAAGAAAATTAAGAGAATTTATTAATCAGTTCAAATTTATTGTGAACAGGTGAATTTGATGATACATGTTACCATTCTGGATTGAAATAAAATTTTACAATCAAGGTTAACATAATTGAAAATTTTTCAATGCTAGGGGGAGGGGCACCTTTAAATATGGGGCAGTTTTGAAATTGTGATTTTTCTCCTATTTTTAAATGAAATTCAACCAAATTATAATGTAATTTAAATTCTCAATCTTCTTGTGCAGCTAAATTTTATCATGATAATGCGCCATTTCCATTGAGAAATTTTTCAAGAAATTTGTTGGAAAATTTTCAAGTCCATATGAAAAAAATTGTGCTTTTATGAGAAAAAGTTCAATTTGGTTGAACTTTTTCTCATAAAAGCTTAAAAATAAAAATTGTGAACCGTTTTCCCCTCTGTTCCTATCGGGTACAGCGCCATCCAACGAGTTTTCTTCCGACACTTGCATGCCAATTGAATAAATTCTCATCAATATTGGTTGTTTTCAATTGTCAGTGAAAACCCAAAGCGTGACAATGAAGTGCTTCAGTATTCTTGAGATGGAGAAAATAGTGCATGCAGTGCGTGAACGACCGTGTGTGTGGGATACAGCTTGCCCACAATACCGACTTACGGTGTATACGGATAAAGTTTTGCAGGACATAGGACAGGACTTGGGCAAAAGTCCAGAGGAGGTTTTAAAGTGTTGGGAAGCACTCAGAATGAAATACGCCAGAGAAAAAAGGAAGGTGAAACAAGAAATGCCGAAATCAGGGTCCAGTGGAGGGATGAAGAGAAAATACAACACAAAAGATTGGGAGCTTCTTCCAATAATGAGGTTCCTGGACAAAACTTTGGAAAGACGTCCAGTTTTCGAACAATTAGATGTCCTTGATGTATGCAGTACGATCCAGGAGAGCCCAAGTATCATAAACGTACCAGAAACTAATTTGGAAAGGAATTCAGATGTTCCTTGTTCACTTGATGATGAGATGGCAGAAGAATTTCCTTCGAGCTTTGGTGAGAAAAAATTTTTTTTTCTCGCGTTTCACTCAATTCCTCTCTTTTTTTTAAGATGGACGATCACAAAATATTCACCCAGAAGAGGATCACGTGGCCGTTCTTGACCCAGATATATCCTGCCAACAGCAAACACTTGTAACTGAGAACCAAATTCCCGGAGCCTCCAAAAACATGTGTCAAAAAAATCAGCAAAAACGTCCATTGGAAAATGAATTTCCGATAGCAACGAAGAAAGCCAGGGCAAATGCAAAAACATATGAAGATGAGAGGCGAACCTTCATCAATAAAATTACTGAGATCCTAACAACATCGCAAACAACATCAAATGACCCGAAGAATACAGAAGAAAGGATGGCACAGGCCTATGCAGACTACGTTAAAATGAGATTTCTTAATTGGAGCAAAGAAAAAATGATTGAAGGATTTGCAATGCTGAATGAAACTATTGAGGAAATAGAGAAGAAAAAAATGTAGTTGTGTTTTTTTTTCTTTATCAAATCCTATTGCCCTTTACATAGTCCTTCAAGTAATCTCTGATACGACTGGCATTCCTAGTGTAGTTGTGAGACCCAATGTGAATATTTGCAGGAATGTCTTGCAATATTGATCCTCGAACTTCTTCCCTCCACTCTCCTTCGATTAATCTACCATTCTGCTCCCTATCAGTGTATTTTGGCGGCGCATAATTGTGCTTGTTACTAGTGCACAGCAAATTGTGGAGAGTCACAGTAGCTTGTATCATGGAATCTACTGTTTCTGGAGCTGCACAAATAGTACGATGAAAAATGCGCCATCGCGCACTTAAGATTCCGAATGCATTTTCAATGACACGTCGAGCTCTGGAAAGCCTCATATTAAAGTTTTGGTAGTCTTGACCCAAAAATCTTCCAGCATAGGGAACTTGACACCATTCTCGCAGTCCAAATGCTTCATCTCCAACGAAAAAGTAGGGAATATTTTCTCCTCCTGGAATGATGGGAGAACTTTTGGGAAAATTAATTTTTCCTGCCTCTAAGATACGTCCTAATTGCGAATCCTTTAAAATTCCACCGTCCGAAGAAGATCCATAAGAACCAATGCTAACATACAAAAATCTGTAATGAGCATCAGCGATACCAAGGAGCACAATACTGAAATATCCCTTGTAGCACCAGTAGAGGGATCCACTATTATTTGGTGCTCTGATTTTTGCATGTTTACCATCGATGGCACCGCATGTGTGTGGGAAATTCCAATTGACGGCAAATTCATCAGAAACCGTTTTCCAAGTGGATTCTGTTAGAGGAGGAAACGCATAGTGGGCTAGATGAGCGTTTAGCAGAACACAAACTTCTTGGATGATCTTGCATACTGTTGATATACCAATACGGTAGCAGATAGCCAGAGTAAAGTAAGAATCTCCTGTCGCCAGAAATCTAGGCAGGTGTATTAAAGTGTTAAACAAGAAAGACGAATTATGAGTTCAAATCACCTGAGAGTCACCATAAGCCTGAGTTTTGCACTTAGCGGTTCACGAACTACGTATTTTCTTTCCAAGACTGGTCTCAGACGTTTCAGAATCCACTCAAACTGGTCGCAATCCATTCGGAAGTACATAAAATACCATTCAGGATCTCGATTACTCATTTCCCGGACCAGTGTCTCTTCGTGACCAAGATCCTTTCTCAACCTTAATATGGGACGAACCCAACAACTCTTCTTTCTTTTCCTTTCACTGTCCTCTATTTGCATATCAAGCAATTGAAGATACGCTCTGATTGATATTTCACACAATTCACGAAGGTTTCGACTCATTTTTATCAATTAGGTTAGATATCAAAACAAAAACAAACAAATGTCAAAAATATTCGAATTCAAAAGTGGGCTTTTTCGCAAGCTTTTATGAATTGAGAATTATAAAAATCTGAAATTTTTCTCAATGGAAATGGCCCATAAGGCTCAATTTTATTTAAAAATAGATGAAAACCCAATATCAAAGTTGCCCCACATTCAAAGGAGCCTTACTGCTTCCTACATTGAATATTTCTATACTCAAATCCCGCAACTATACCTAAATCAAATCTATGAAAAATAATAATAATAATAATACAGAACATCTTGTTATTCCTCCCACAATTTGTGTTCACAGAACAAAACTGAGGGGATTGGGGCAGGAAGATTTCATTTCTGGCAAGAGCTTCGTGTGTCACATCCTGAAGCTTCGGTGCCATCCATGGTAATGTGCAGTTGGAGCTTTAGCCAAAATCTCCTCGGCAAAAGGTGGTGGAAAATTCGTCAGCATTATTAAATTCATGTGACGTGATTCTCCTGGGCGAATCTCAATTTCATAATAAATTCAACTACACACCCGCCCTCAAGCCTCATGGAGAAATTCTGGAAAAATCCCAGGCATGTTGGAGTCAAAGAATTTGCTTAGTTTGCCACAAGATACCACAACCACAGGGAACTTCCTGGTTTGCATCCCGTAGGCGACAGCCAAGAAATAAATTCACCGTCAGTCACAATTTATCCGCAAGGAAAAGAAATAAAAAGAAAACTGCAATTGCAGGTTTTATGTAAATTTTCTGGCATCTCAATCTTCTCTCCTTCCACAGAATAATCAATTTTGTCCCATGTAAACTTTATTTAACAATACCATATACTTGGCCATAGAAATTTCGCACCGTTGAGAAAGTTAATGAAGAAGCATTTTGGGCTTAAGGAGGTAAACACACTGAGAAAAAAATTACGACTTTTGAAAACAAAGATATTTCAGCAATTCTGCAATTTCTGTTGCTAGCAAAAGGAAAGAACATATTGCAGTGAATGCAATTTCTAAGTGGTTTTATCTGATTTTTCATACATTTCTATGGAATTTCTATTGAGAAAATCAGTGGAAATTGAACATAAATGTTCTTTGCGGAAGCTGTAAATTATTTATTTCCATCTAAAACCATTTGAACGTACATGAATGAATGAAAGGAAATTAACTCAAAGTGTAAAGTGTTTTTTTTTCAGTAGGGGAAGGCTTTCAAGTTTCACACACAGTCTTACTTTAAATATTTCAAATTTTTTCTATATTTCTTTAGTGAACTGACCTATGGCAATATAATCTTAAAAGGTAGTATTAAGTCACATATTTTCTGGAAAAGCAATATGGAAAGAATATGGGAAAAGGATCAAGTGTTCGAAGCCAGAGTATGTGCGAAACCTGAGAGCTTTCCCCTAATCGTAAAACTTCTTATGTTTTACTAAATATTCATTGCGTATTGTTTTGCATAAGAAACGTTATTAAAAAATATTATTAACAATTAAATTGTGTCATAAATCATTTTCTTATGAACTTGATCAAATTTTATGAAGTCAAATGTACAAATGCTATTTCTAGTGCATTAACTGATCAAGGACCAAATGGATGTATGCGGAAAATATGAAGTCTTAGAAAGGCATTTTACCTCAAGTTTAAAAGAAAAACAAATAGCAGATTTAGAATGCGAAAACAAATTAGATTAACCATACAAATAGTAAGGTTTTAGTAAGGGTTTGGTATTTGGAAAATAATTTACAAAAAATAAATTAATTAAAATAAATTGGAAATAAAAAGTGATTTTAAAAAGAGTACATATTTAATTAACAAATTTCTATTTGATAAAAATAGGTTCGCATCCCCCATATATACTACTGGAATTATTTATAAAGGGGATTCAATTTTCAACAATTTCACTCGAAACAAATTTTTGATAATTTCTATAAATAGTGCGGAATTATTTAAAGTGATTTATGATCCATTTATCGTTATTTATTGATCAAAATGAAATATTTTATTAACTATTTCGAATTCCCTATTGACTGTTATAATTTTAGTGCTCTCCAACAATTTTATTATAATTTTTGAATGCCTTTTTGCTCATTCCCGAGGAGCATTATACTGGAAATAAGTTAATTTTCCAACGAAATCTGAAAAATTACCTTAGATATCATTTACTAATACCCTGAAGTTCAGAGTTTAAACAACTTTGACTATAAAATGATTGAAAATTATAAAAATTGTAACAAAATCAAGAATAAAGTTTATTATAGAACTTTCTTATATTATTTTTTGGGTTAAAATAGTCTTAATTCAATATACGAAAAAATATAATTTCACCCTTAAATTATTTGTTTGATTTTTGCTAGTTTCCCTATTTATTCCTTTAAAAATAAGCTCATAGGCTTATAGTCTAAGTGATTTTATGACTAACAAACTAATGGCGTTTACACACTAGAAGCAATTTCCGTCAAAAGGGGCTTTTTTATTGACGTTTTTGCATACAATGATAGGGGAAATTTTCTTGAAAATAGTATTTAAAAAATACATGTGTAATAAATTATTAACGTTTAATTTGACAACAACACATTTTTTTAAAAAAAAATTCAAAGTTTTGTATATTGATTTAAATTGAACGCGTGATAAATCTAATTTTTAGTTTTTCATCCACTCTTCAGGGCTTTTCAAGCATTTTTGGAATATGTATCATGCCTAGCGGTTTTAACAATAATATAAATAATATCTTTGTTCAAGATTCTTCATCTTCACACCTTCGGTGTATAATTAATAAAGTCATTGTATCATTCTTTAGCAACACTTTAGCAAATATATAAAATGATAAGAAGACCCTCTCGCTAAATCACGAAGCTCTTTATTCTTACCCACAAATTCATTCGCGCAATCTGTTTTTATCTTAGACAAGATAACACCCACCCAAGACTTATGTAAATACAGAAATATCATTTTTCACGAAAAAAAAAATTCCACTATTCTGGTACACAAAAGACTAATCAAATGGCAAAAATAATCCAATTAAACTATAATAAAGTACTTGTATTTAAATATAATGAGCAAATGGTGTGAAGTCATGAATTTTCCAAAATTAAATGCAGAAGAGAATTGTCGAAAGGATTTTACGATTTATGGCAGTACAATTGTTGAATTTTCCCCCAGCAAAAGACATTACCCATGTCATTTTCACCGACTCTATTTTATTCCTGTCCCATTTGAGGGGATAAAAGGAGATAAAAGTCCAATAGAATGTTCCGCAAAAATACCCTCCCAGTGGCTTTTTGTGTCCCCAAAGACTCACAAAATATTCCAGCAATTTCACAGGAAATTCACTGTAATTTACAGATCTACCCTCAATGGTTGATGCTTCAAGGGAAAAGAGGATTTAAGTGATATTTTCTATTGTGTTTGTTGGATTTCTGAATAATTATGCGCTCTTTTGCCTTACTCAAAGCACTGATGAATTTTATACTTTTTTTTTGAAAATTGCTGCAGAAAATTCTGCAATAATCCATCTTGGTGTGGATAGAAAAGAGCATCAACGGGTTTCAATTTATAATGTTCCAAGAGAGAGAGAGATTCTGAAAATATGTACATGTAATTCCATATGAGACGTCTTCGGCACTTCCATAATTTTTGATAAAAAATTTTCTCTAGGGTAAAGTGATACAATTTGGACATAGTGGTAAAAGTTGGATAATTCGCCGGTACAAGTTGGACAGAGATTTTTTCTTCATAAATACAGTACTATTTTTTTTAAGCACAAGGAACCAAATTTCAAAACTAAAGCCTTATCCACATGAGCAAAATATTTTAGCCCTGTCAAAATATTTGAAAAAAAATTGGTGCTTTTTTTTATAACAAATTGAGCTTTTTTATAGTATATCTGTCACAATAAAACTATAACAATAAAACGCGAAACTGGAAATGTGTTACTTGAACTGGCGAAAGCTGAGCCTGCAGTCTGATTTAGAGGTTTAGTAGCTTGATTGGGCACTCTGTTGGATGTCGAAACAGACACGTGTACTGGAAACATGGTGATGGGAGTCTCAAAAGAAGACCCTTTTGTCTGAGTAGAAGGTTTATGAGCTTGGCTGGAAACTTTATCGGAAATTTGAGTTGACACTTGATTTGGGAGAGTGCAATTTGAAGATCCAAAAGATTGTCCTGGGTTCTGACTTGAATATTCACGAGCTCGGTTGGACACTTGGTAGCGAATCTCTTCAACAGTTTGGTAACAAATTGGATCACAACTATTTTCAACAGCCCTGGGACCATCAAGTAGAATTATGTTATCACTTGATGAATGAGAATCCAGCTCTAGGATATCTGATTTTATTTGAGAGGAAATCCCAGCCTTGCTCTCAGGAAATACGACGGAAACTGAAAAAAACACAATTCCCAAAAATATGGAAATAGCTAAATTAATATAGAATAGTAATCACCTGATTCTTCAGTAGATTTCTTTATCAAAATTTTGTCGAGGAATGTCATGTTTTCAAATAGGTCCCAAGACTTGATAATGTATTTCCTCCCTCCTGCTGCCCCCGATCGTGGTTTCAATGCTTTCTCCTTTTCCTTTTCTTTCTTGTACTTTTCCTTCAGCGCAGACCATGCCTTGATAATTTCTTCGGGAGGTTTTTGAAGTTTCTTTGCTATTTTTCCATACACTCTATCTTTCGCGACCACATTACGATATTCAGGACAATAAAGGTCCCAAATACAAGGGTTTTCACGCACTTCATTTATTATAAACTCCTGCTTGCGCGTACTTAATGCTTTCATTTCAGTTTTCACGAAAAATTATTAAAAATATCGCGAAAATCAATCTTTGTTTTTATTTTTCTTTTACCGCGCAATCACATAACATTTGACAGCTTTGACAGTATATCCATAAATCTTATTCCGAAATCTTTCCGAAAGTTGTTCCCGCCAAGAAAATAGTTCGCGTAATAATCACTCTGAGCGTGGAAAGCAATTTTTGTCATAAATATTTTTCTATTATAGCACCAAAGTTCAAGAGCGTTTAACTTTTTTCAATAAAAAAATTTTAAGCTCTCGCCTATTCTAGTGTGTAAAATAGCAAAAATATTTTGAGAGAGTAAATATTTTGCCCATCTGGATAATGCTTAAAGCATTAAAAATATACAAATAAAAATGAAGTACTAAATTTATCAAAAAAAAAAGTCCTGTCCAACTTGTACCATTGTCCAACTTGTACCATGGTCCAACTTGTACCACTTTACCATATTTGTAGACCACTTCTGACTAAAAAACTTCTTCTTAGAGAAAAAGTACTTCTCCTTAGAGAAGTATTTTAGTCTTTCTCCGCTCTTAGAGTGGTAGATCATCTAATCAGCTGATTTATGCCGATCGGTTTCCATGATCAGCGCCGATGAGCCGATTAATCTCCATCATCTTCATAGTTGGTTAATCAACGAGGATCGATTTCTATGATGGATTTATCGGCACCGATAAATGATCGGCTTATCGGAAGCCATAATTAATAGTAAGTAGCAGAGCAGACCTGTTTAAATCCTGGATCTAACTATTTTCGAATCAATTGATTTTATAAAATCTGAACTTTATAAATTAACTTTGCGAAATCAAAATCTTAAGTTACCTTCTAGTAATGGGTTATGACCTCTAGGGGGAAGTGGGGCACCTTTGAAATTGGGATTTTTCACCTACATTTAAGTGGAACTTAGCCATATCATAATGTAATTTAGCTTCTCAATCTGTTTGTACAGCTAAATTATATCACGACAAGGGTCAATTTAATTTAAAAAGAGGTGAAAAATCCCAATTTCAAAGGTATCCTATATTCAAAGGTGCCCCAATTCTATGTTCGAAAAAAATTCGTCAAAATCTGCCTGTTTAAGAAAAATTACATTTCTACCTATAATGATAGGGTAAATTATCTTAAAAAAAAACATTTTCAACAAAAATTATTTCCCGTGTGTATCCAGGAAGCTTCACTGTACTTGAGTCTATAGAAGATTAGACTAAACAACCCATCTCTCTATAAAAGGGGTGGAAAATCGTCCCATGCTTTGCGGAATGCTCGAATCCGTAACTTTGATACTTATACCTAAAAAGTACTTTAGCATAATTTACCGTTCCTTAACCGATTTAAACTTCGATTCATACATCATCTAAAAAATGGCCATATTCTAGTTTTGCGGAATGACGTAGACGCTATTTTGATTGGACGTTTCTTTCCACCATTTCAAATAATTGCCAAAAGGTGAACCCTTATTATTCGGTTGAAATATTAATAGGTTGTAGTTGATGTATAGATCTACTCAGAACATTATATCGTCGATTGTATCGACCGCTATCGTATCTGCACAAACGGCCGATGCAACCGATGAATCCGTCGCAGGTTCAAATTCGAATAAATAGAGTTTAGGTTTAATATAAAAATTTATCAGAAAAAAACTGTAGTTACATGAAGCTCTATATTTTGAACGACTCTTTCATAAATAACGTGAAATGTGAATTTAACGATTAAACGTATTTAACCTTACAATCTCTTTTTTATACTACATGGATATTAGCACAGAAATTAGAATTGGCACAGGTTATGACAGTAAATAATATTTTAATAAATTTTCAAATTAATATTTCCTCTTTTAGAAATCACTGTTAATGGCAATTATTTGCAATCGAATGGCTAAAAATAAAATATAACTAAATAATAATTTTGATACTTCATATCAAAGCCAAATCAATTTTTCAAATAAAATAAATACCAATTTAATACTGAATTGGTCATATTAATCCTTTGAAAATATATTTTTGTTGACCACAAAAACATCATTTGCAATAAAATAATGTTAAATTTTCTCAATAAAAGTCAGCAATATCATGATCACGAATCATTGTGTGTAAATTCTCCAGCAATAAAATAGTCAAATTTGCCAAACAAAACTGTCCATATTGCGATGAAATATCCAATTAGTGAAGTCACCGGAAAATTGCTTAGTTTTGAATGGAAATATTCATGTACATGGTAATTAATATCACTCAATGGATGTTGATCCCATTAAATATTTCCACGGTTTTGAGCATCATTTGCTGGTTGACCAATCGTGAAACACGCGTCACTGCCAGAGGCATAATATTGTACGAAATGGTAAAAAAAAGTTTCCCCAAATCATACTTTTCCTCATGATACCCAACAATTCCGGTGGCAAAAAGTGTCAGGTTGGCGTCCTGATGTCTACGAAAGGGTCGGATGGGGATCATTAATAATTTCGCGCTCAATCTTCGCGGGATGATCTTTTAATCAAGTGTCAGAGGTACGTGATTAAAATATTTATGGGTGACGACAGGAGGACTGCAAATCCATGGTCGTTTTGGATGAACACATGGTGGATACATGGCATAAGAGAGATAGATCTATTTCTGGCCACTGGCACTGGGCCATGTACGGAAATAGCTGCCAGAGTCTCAAATATGTGGTCAAAAATAGAGATTCCATAGTTGCACTTTTTCTTCTCTCTGGAAAAAAAAACAACAAAATAATGTTGCCATCCAAGAAAAAAACTGACAACATTTGGTCTGCGGAAAAAGCGTGTCCAACATCATAAATAATTCATTCAGTACCGTACTGCTCGTGTCTCAAAGAGCGTCAATTTCAATCAGTGTCTGAGTAATTTGGTGCCTTTAATTGCGATATGTGGACGAGTTGTACTCTGTTAAGTCTTTTTGGTGTACGCAAAGAACGAAAAACAGCTACGGCAGAGACATTCGTCACTGAGCATCAAAGGAATACTTTCCGATGGTGTGAGAGGAAATTGACGAGTGTGGCGCTTCTGATATTATTCCATTTCATTCACTTCCACCCAACCCATACTCCCACTGTAGGGTACCAGAGTTGAACAGAGAGATCACCTAGATTGATTTTTTCTCTTAGATAAGTTAGAAAACTATTATTGGTTCATTACTGATTGATACAAAGGGTAAACATGTAGATAAGCCTGAGAGGCAGATGAGCTCGTTGGTGCCGATTGGATTCCTTTGACCCACTGACCATAAGGGCCCAGGCTCAGGCTGATCCTTGAGAATATTTAGCCTGAAAAATTTGGCAAATAAAATGTATCGCAAACTGTCATACACTGCCCATATACTTCCTTTACTGCTCTTCTAGTGCATGGATTACCCCTTGGTTGAAAGCTATTTAAATTAATTAGATACTGAGACACTATAACTCTATCGAAACCACAGCATATGCAGCAAGCTAATTTCGCGATTATTTGATCAAAAATAACTTAAGCTCAGAAATTATTCAAACTTTTGCAAAATTACCTTAGATTTGGACATCCTTATAGTATCCACAAGAATTTAATTTTTATCGCTTCAAAATAATTCAAAGGAATATTTTTTTGCAGAACATCTATATCGCATTCGGGTACCCAAAGTGTCAAAAGATGCGAAAGATTTTAAAAAAGAATCTAAATGTCTTAGAATCGATTTAGCAATTGGCTCTCGAGAGCATTTTTTATTTTGACCTTGAGAAACTGTTACAAGGAATGGTCCAAGGGCATTGCCGAATTTCTGTAACATATCGACGGCTCAGAATAATAAACGAATAAGTCGCGAATGGCCAACTTTACAGGACAGCGATTTCAAGCAGAGATATTACATGCTGAGTTTAGGATTTTTAATATTTAAAACCCCTATAACTTCGGGAATAATTAACTTTCCGGTATAATACTCAAAGGTACAGAGTGTCAAGGAGTACCCGAAAAGCGAGAAAAAACGATTTTTGCAAAAAATCGACAATGACTCCATGACAATGGCTTACAGACAATTTCGAAATGATATTCAATATTGGAAAGAAGAAATTATATAAATAAAATTCCTAAGAGGTGAGTATAAAAGGTTAAAAGTATATTTGTATAAAGGCAAATGGAATTTAAATTTGCTTGAAGAAAATATCTTTACTATAAGTCTATCTGAACTTATATTTTCTTAATTTTCAATACTTCAGTATAGATATAGAACCACAAGAGATCAACAGATGTTAAAAATTAACGAATTTCGTTAAAAATTTCTTTTAGAAGATATGGCACGGCCTGCAACAGAGTGAAAACTTGAAATTTGAACTTGAGTTCAACTATTTGAAATTTTAAACGATAATCATTGTAAAACTTAGCATTTTGTTCAAAAGAAATAACACTGCATCTCAATTTCGAAAATTTACTTCTCGTTTTAAGCATATCTAGCATAATAAATTTGATTTTATTGCTATACATGATCAAATTTTAGGATTGAACAATCTCTTTAATTGATCGAAAAATATGATAAAATATTATAAACTTTAATGGAGTAGACCTTTTGGCGATTCTAAACGTATTGCAAGTATCATCTGGGTAATTTGAGTATCGTAAGGGAGGATGACTTTGTCCCCTGCGGCTGACTTCGACCCCCTCATGTTCGTAAGTCGTTAGCTTTACATTACTTCTAAAATATAAGGATGATCTTAACCGATCCGATCTACCATGTTTGATCGGTGAGAACCGTTCTTAAACATTAACGAAAAGCTTACGAACAGGAAGCGGTCAAAGTCACTCGCAGGCGACAATGTCACCTCTGTGGTACTTCTTAAACCTTTTTTTTTATGAATACGCGGGTTTTACACTAAAATTACAACAATGGTAAATAATCGTATATACGAAATCTAGACATGAATCACCCCTGCAATTCTGGCAAAATATTAACAAAATTGCTTAATCAGTAAAGAGCGTCACTTTATTTAATTCGATTCTGGGTAGTGAGATTATTTCCTGCAATTTACGAGTTTTAGCAACAGGCTGTCTCTTCTCTTCTATTCTATATTTTGTTGTTTCTCTACATTTTCTTTTATCTTAATATTATTACATTTGTAGGAGCTATGACCCTATTTTTTGAGCTTATTAATAGCAATAACTACACAGAAAAAAATATTTTGTAAAATTGTTAACAATAATTGTTTGTGAAATCCTATGGCAGACATACGAAATGCTCGTGAATCATATAACCCACAAACAAGTTCGTAAAATTTTGTATTTTTTTCACAAACATTGTTCGTAAAATGATCATTTGATGAAAATTTTTTGTACTTTTACAAACATTTGTTCGTAAATGTTCGTAAACACACAAAAAATGTTCGTAAAATTTTGTCATTTGTTCGTAAATTTTTGTTTGTCTGGCAAAAATTTACGAACAAATGACAAAATTTTACGAACATTTTTTACAAAGTACAAAAATTGTTCGTCAAATGATCATTTTACGAATAATGTTTGTGAAAAAAGTACAAAATTTTACGAACTTGTTTGTGGGCTATATGATTCACGAGCATTTCGTAAGTCCTCCATAGGATTTAACAAACATTTACGAACTATTTTACAAAATATTTTTTTCTGTGTAGTCAGTATATTAAGGATTATGCGATTTTAAAATGGTTTCGCGTGACCAAGAGATTTCTAGCGGCAGTCGATCTTTACAAAAATATGTTTATTTTGAATTTAGTGAGCCTTGTCCTGATCCTGACACTATCTTAGTTTTGTTCAAACTGAATTTGTTATAAGTATTTAAGTAATTAATATCAAAAAAGTGTCACCTGCGGAACTTCACAACCATCTAATATTTCGTGACCAAAGAATTGCGAGAAAGATCTTTGATTTTGAAAAGTTTAAGCCGTATCAAAGAAAAGAAAATTTTGTGAGAATTATCGAAGTTGACATTATTAAAAATCTTATACATTAGGGGATATACATATTAAGAAATAATAGAACTTGAAGATTAATCGTTAATCGTTAATCACTCAACTAATCTTTCGTCAACTCTGCCTTCCATCATCCCCCACAGATGTGAATGTTTGGAATTGGCCCAGAACATAAACTGAGCACTAATTGGTCGACCATATGTCCGGATCTCGCGGTCCACAGAACCATTTAATCCCGCGACGCGACTCTCCGGGAGCCACACTAATTGAGACCATCCGTCTGAACAGCAGCCGCGGCAACGCGTGTCAATGTCCGAAGTCGGACGTGGACCAGGTGACTCCTGGACACACGGGATGTGCCCCCAATCGCCCTCTAATTGGGCGGATGATGTGCGATAAATTGGGATTCGCTGGCTTGTAACTGGGATTCATGCCAAGTGAATCACCACAATTAACATTCCTCTGCAATTTCAGACTCAATCGTCAATTGGGAGACTCAAACTTCCCGGCTGAGGAAGCTGGGAGAAGGTATGATGGGAATTTTCTTTGCATTTGAGGCGGAAAAATTAGGACAATTCTCTCAGTTGGGTATTTTTAGCGTATTTCTCTGAGGAGGGTCTTAAGTGATTCTTAAGTGTTTTGCTATTTTTAATTGTTTTTAATCCAAATACTTTTTTTTTCTCAGAATAGAGCATTCCCAAAATTTTATAAGTGGGGTGGATGAGTTTTTTTTTCATTTTTGTCCCAAAATCGTTAAACTGTCATATTTAATTTGAAGTTCTCCCGTATTTTTTTCATTCAATTTTCTGTCAGTGTCATAATTTTGAATAGGACTCATTCAAATGTCGCAAATAAATTTTGAAAAACCCTTCCTTGGCAATAAAAGTCACTATGGGCAAAAATATATGTGAATGACTATCACATAACAAGGGCAAAAAAATGTTGATCACATTATCGTAAAACCGTGAAAGAGCTCTCTATGGACCAATGAGCTGGATCCAGAATCATCCGAAAATAAGCACAAGCACGTAAAATTCTCCACAGAACACATTTAGTCATTTAGAATGGTCGCAAACTAAAGGTGCTGGCGCGCATTTTTTTCATCTCCTGAGTAATTTCATCACGCGTGCCGAAATAAATCCCTTTGATGCGTGCAATAATAAATTATGGTGGACGAAGGGCATGGAAAATAAATTGAAATTCCCACCAAGTCCACATCGCAATTCACTTCGGACCCAGGAATGTGATGGAGAAAATTAAACAATACCTCGAAGGAGCAATCATTTACTGAACTCCTAGCACAGCATCCAGTTTGGGGATGGCAAAAAAATGCCCCCGAGATGCCCATAAAAATCCACTACTTTCCGTTTCAAATGAACTCTAGCCATGTGGATGATTGAGATGAGAGTCGGTGT
The DNA here is from genome assembly GCF_024763615.1 of Phlebotomus papatasi. Taxonomy (NCBI): domain Eukaryota; kingdom Metazoa; phylum Arthropoda; class Insecta; order Diptera; family Psychodidae; genus Phlebotomus; species Phlebotomus papatasi. The sequence goes on from NC_077223.1 coordinate 62,111,290, forward strand.
TGTTTTTCTCTGAACCAGTTACGTTTTTGGAGGTAGAATTACCTGGAAAGAAGAAAATGAAATATCAGATAAACGTTTCTTTGGATAGAATCAGAGATTCTACATTTATTTTTTTTTGATTGTTTGATCGTTTTATTTGTTGATAATTTCTTGTGAAACAAGGTGGACTAAAAGACGCCATTCTTGTCACTATTTAGCTAAGTTATGAGAGTCTCAGATCAGAAAATGTTGAATAAAGTAAATTAATTTAGCATGATTTACATTCCATGTGATCTTTTAGTTTCCAGTTTTTAATCTATATTTTTTTTAAAATTTGTCTTTAGTATTTCAAGATGGAAATTTGAAATTTTCTGCTGCATTTATATGCTGAAGTACAAGTTCGTTGAAAAGATCGTAACCATTTTCTTTGTAAGCTGTTACGAAGGGACGTCGACTTCAAGGTAGACCTAGGCACGTAGCTAAAGCAACTTCAAGATCTGGCCGATCTGGCCTATAAAGGAATTCTACAGCAATATGACAATGTGATATTTATGACGAAGGACATTGGGCAAAAGCGTATGGGAGTTGGTCTATGTGGCGACCCCAGAATGTGGCGTCTATGTGGGGCCCAGATGGGACTATGCGTATTTTATAGGTAATGGCGTAGAATGAAAAACAATCGAGACCCAGGACGATATTAGCCGGGAATCCTTGTAAAAACGTCTTTATCCTTTCGGAAAATACTATTTTGACATCGAATTACTCAACATCAGTTAAAATAATCTTCATGAAATTCGGTATGGACTCAATGTATGACTTAAACTATTTATCCACGGATACTACCCCCTCCTACCCGTAGCCCCCATACAAAATAATGACTTTTTTCATTTTATCTTTCCTTTGAAAAAAAGTAGAAAGCTTAAACTTGGTATGGAATCAATGTTTATGAAAGGTTCCTTAACCATGTATAGGCTTCTCCGCCCTCCACTTCTTCTTGTAGCCCCAATACAAAATAATTCCTTTTTCCGCTGTAACTCCTCTGTGAAAAGAAGTAGAAATCAAAAACTTGGCATAGGGCCAAGGGCAATGGAAGGCTCCAAAATCGTGTATATATACGTTTCTCCCCGCTATTCCTACCAGCAGTTCCCATACAAAATGAGGACTTTTTCCACCATAACTCCTCTCTGAGAAAAGGTAGAAAGCTGAAATTCGGCATGGGAACAAGGTTTATGGAAGGCTATTCAGTCATATGAAATCTGTTTAGCTTTTCATAAGAAAATAAATAAATAAATCAGAGTTAGAAAAATAAGTCAAAATATATATAATGATTCTACTGAAATCGATGAATACAATGAGGCCATATCTCTCAATTGTTAATTGAAAACTTTGATAAGCCGGAGCGTCCCTTGCCGTCCACTTGTGAACTCATCTATACCGTCATTTTGAGGGATTTTTCGAGACCTTTCGATTAAATATTCATTGATTAAATTCGGTTGATAAATCTCTGAGATATAAGGTTTAAAGTTTTGACTTTGAGCCATCATGTTTCCATAGGGAATCAATGGCGCAATAGGCAAGACCGTTGGCTCTTTCGGGCGGATCGATTCCCCGGCTCGACTTATTGTTGTGAGTTCGAGTCCCGCCCGGTGCAGAGATCTGAATGTCTAATTTAGACAGTTTTCATATGTTAGTAACATAAGAAGAAGCATTCACAATGCGGGGAAAGCGCTCCTGGGCGAGTCTACAAACGGACTAGCAGATTCTTCTAACACGGAATATGGACATTGTAAAAATGATTACTTTGGTAATGAATATATCTCGATACTATTGATTAATTAAATCATGTTTCCATGTCCTCCTACCCACGTTATGCATTGTAAAGACATATGCTATTATGTCGATTTCGAGAATATGTAGCCATTTAATATATTTTGTGTTACAATTTATTTTGTCCTTTAAGAGGATCGTCAAGGAAAAAAAAGCTCCAGATTCAAGCTCCCGCGGAGCTACTCAAAGCATTCGTGATGTCCTCTGGTGGTGAAAAGAGTCATCACCCGCCATCAGCTGTCTCGTTTTTTCAACCGTTTTTTGTTCACGCTCATCGTCTGTCTACCCTTCTCCGAAGCGCTCCCCAGAGCACACAAAAAACTCATTGAAAAGGTTGAAAAACCCAAAGACAGATTTTTAGCCTTGCGATGCATTATGAGATTTTGTGAAGGAAAGAAAAATGAGACATGCATGTTTTACGTATATCTTTGTCTCTACAAATTGATTAAAAAAAATTAAATTTTCAAGTCACAAAATTTCTTTTTTTTATTTTCTTCATAGTCCAAAATTTCTATTTCTTCAAAGGACACGTGCATATGAAACATTTGAAAGATAGGGGGAGGTTTATTTTTTGGCCTTTTTTGGTAGGGGAAAGTACTCTCCTTTCGAATGTTCATGCCTTCGAATAATGTGAATTTTCTTTTTTTTTCGTAAGAGACTTATGCCCAACGCACAATAACTTTTGTTTGTAAATATGTTTTCGAAATTTCCTATGAGAGAAAACGAGATAACTAGATTTCTGTTTCATTCACTCTCATTGAAATGTCAAAAACATGTTTACAAAACAAAAGTTATTGTGCGTTGGGCATTACACATTTCTATTAAATAAATATTAGTTAGCTTATCATCAATATTTATGATTATGTGATAATTATTTATAAGTCTCTTAGGAAAAATAAAAGAAAAATCACGCTATTCGAAGGCATGAACGTTCGAAAGGAGAGTTCTTTCCCCTATCCCTTACGATTCGAAATTTAAAAACTTTATAATATTGGCAGGTCAAACTAATAAATAATTAACATGACCTTTATTTTTCCTTCATTCTTTCCAAAAACCGTATTCTTCTTGGGAATCTTTAAAAACGCATCCTGCGATTTTTTTTTATTTTTAAATATGTTTTAGAGGCCGACTCGGTGATAATTTCATATAAGAAAATACTGTTGAATTAAAGATTTTTCAAGGTCAAAGGTTAAAAATGCTCTAGAGAGCGTATTTTTATAAACCGAATAGGGTGACATTTGAGTTCCGAAGGTCATGTAATTTCTTACAATTCTGAAAAGGGTATAATTGATTATGAATCCATATAATAAACCAGTTATGAAACTATAACTAATTTTTATCTGAAGTCCAATTGTAGTATTGTTAGTAAATTGTACAATCACAGTAAAAACTTTTGGACACTGACCAAAATATTGGTAAAAATTTTCTTTAGAACAATTTGTTACAGGACAAATATGTACCTAGAAAAGGTATTTATTCGTTCCAATATTTTTCCTCACGGTTTTGTTAAGAATAGTGACAATTGGGTAAGTTTTCTTTTAGAACCGTTTCGATACCGTGGAATACCTACAAATTTCAGTAGATTTCGTTTTATACAAATTTGATCTGTGAGTTGGAATAGAATTTCGTTGCGCTCTACTGTTTTGTTCCCACTGTCAGGAACAAATTTGTAGATTTTTTTTTCATAAAAATACTATCCCTACATTTGTAACATATTCGTTTCAAAAATTTTCGGTGTCCGTGGACGATTTAATTTTCGGAACAAAGATCGTTAATAATATGGGGAATCCTTTTGTCTCTCTTAAGAAGTACAAATTTGTTGCTAAAAGTCGGAACCAAATATAGACATTTAGTTCCAATTATCGGGAACAAATTAATGCAATTTAAAAGATCTCGTCCGTTTCGTCTAACAGTTAGGTCTGTACTTCAGTCGAAATGGATTTCGATGGCGAAAGTTCATAAGGAACATCAAATAAAATTCAGCTTAACAGTGTTTTATACAGACTTGTGCATTACAAAATCACATGCGAGTGCTGGTAGCAGGAGGGGAAGAAATCTCGGGAATCTCGAATTAAAAAAAGTGAAACCGTAAATATTATAGCTTGAAAAATGCCACAAATTTAACGTCTTCCTCGCTGCGATGGTGACTTTCGGAACAAATTAGTTACTAATATTGAGTATCTTTTCGTTACTCCTGGAGGGTACAAATTTGTTCCGAAAATTTTCAGTGTCCATGGATGAGCCACGTTGCGGAAAAAAATCGTTTTCATATTAGGTATCTTATTGAGTCTCGTAGAAAGCACAAATTTTTTCCAAAAACTTGTGTGTCCGTGGACGAGCTAATTTTTGGAACATTATTTTATTATTTATTTATTTTGATGTACCGGTTTTTCTTCGCCATTTTGTACATTTTTCATTTTACAAGTTTTTATACAGATTACATTGTGTATGAGAAATATGTCCATTCAGATGCTTCAGTCGTTTGCACCGGGCGGGACTCGAACTCACAACTGTGACAGTCGAGCCGGGGATCACACCGCCCAAGAGCCGACCGCTCTTACCAATTGCACCACGGAACCCCTATTTTTGGATCATCTATAGTCATTCGAGGAGAGATGGAACACCTTTTTTATATTCAATATTGCGGATGCGTTTTGAATGCGAGACAAAGACGAACCTCACTGGTTTATCATTTGAAGACTCTAAATTTAAAATACCAATATTAGAAAAGCTTAGACGAAAATAGTCACTTCGAAAAATAGTATTTAAAAAAAGTTGCATTTTGAGGCACTCAAAAAAAGTGCGCGTGAGATGGAACACCCCTAATTTTAGCAAAATATTTCTAGTTTATTTTATTAATTTAGAATAGTGATTTTAGACATGAACATTATTTCATTGAATTTATTGGGGTTTATTATATTTTTTCAGTATAAATGATTTATTTTGTGGAATATGTGGCTCATATACTTCGATGGCAATTTCGTTGAGTGTATCAAATCAATCTTACCATAAATTTTGGGAAAATAATATCTAAGATTTACTTGAAAAGATTTTAAAGAACATTGATCAAAATTCACACCGGAAGTGTTGCCAAAACTATTAAGTTCCATCTCTCCTCAACCCCCAAATACACGTATTCTTATGGCGAAATAAATATTTTTGGCCATTTTTCAGACATCCAAAAAAATTCAATTTTAATTTTTTCGTACAATTTTAAAGGTAGAAAGCTGTAACTTGGGGGTTTCCAATAGAATGTTGAAGGGCACAAATAGACCAAATGAGGTGGAGATTGTGAATAAGGTGTAGGCAGGAGGCGAAGTGGTCCATCTCTCACACTGTTCCATCGCTCCTCGAATGATTATATGTGTCAATTTTTTTCCGGGGAAGAAACTTCCCGAAATCGTCAAACTCGTGAACACTATACTTTTAGGTGCGATTCTTTCATAATCGCACCTACTAATAAAGAGTATATATTTGGAGCAAACCCTGATGCCGCAAATGAGCAACCGAATTTTTAGAAATCGGCGGTTCCTGAGATATTTTGAAAAATGTGTAAAAACTTAGTTTTTTCTGAATTATCTCGAAATACTATTATGCTTTTTCGCTCCTTTTATGTTTATTTTGTAACTTCGCGGATCGCGGTGTGTTCGTGGATTTTAGTGGGCCGCGGAATTTTTCGTGTATTTTCGTGGATCGCGGTGTTTCTCCCGGATTTTCTCGGATCGCGGAATCGTTCACGAATTTTCGCGAACCGCGAAATTTCTCGCGGATCGCTGAATCTTTTGCGGACCGAAGAATTTCTCACGGATTTACGCAGCCGGCAGAATTTATTGTGGATTTTCCCGGGCTGTGGATTTTTTCGCGGATTGCGGAATAGTTTCTGACCCATTTTGGCATTAAAGTTTTACATGTATTTTTGTGCATTTCTGACAATCGAATTTGCACTCTTCAATTTTCAACGACGAGGTTTCGAGGTTTCCTGTAATGAATCTCAGCTAGCATAAGGTTATCTGGACTTCGATTTTGCCCCCAATTCGAATTTGCAATGAAAGAATCACACATAGCATAAGCCCATTTAGGCTTATCACTGATTTTTTTCTTCTCCGAGAAAAATTATATCCGCATATTTTGTAGTCACCGATATTAGCTGGTTTTGTGAAATGCCCATGACGATTGACGATTCATAATTTTTACGATTTTCTACAATTTTTTGAAAGAACGAAACTGATCGTGAAAATCATAAAAATTGGCTCAGCTGTAATTCATAAGATTTCTCACACAGTGGATGAGTTTTGTTGTTTTGCATTTTTTTTCTCCTCCGCCTGATCGAAAAAAACTGCAGGCGTGCTGAAGGTCAGAGAGAAAAGGAAAGACATGGTGAAAAATGCGACCAAAAATCCACGCGTTATCTTGTGGCGAATTGCTGAACAGTTTTGAGTAGAATTTCTCGGAAGCTCGGAAAGCTATCAAAAGCTCATGAAAATTTCCAATTTGCAGCATGTTGTTTAAAATTTAATTGCAAAAAAACTGTTAGGAGTTTTTCCAATTCTAATGTACCATTTGAAAGCTAATGAAATGTAGATTGGTACAAAAATAATTATTTATTCGGAAAAAATGATATTCTCGGTACAAAGATGCAATGAAAACTGTCATTTTTTGGACAATTTTCAATTGAAAAATACTTGGAAAATTTGTATGAAAAGTGAAAGAAGTGAAACAGGCATTTTATAGAGCATGTCTTTACGAACAAAATTAAAAAAAAATATACCTCTCTATCTTTCATATTCTAGGAGATAATGCAGCCTCTTTGTGGCATGTTTTAGGAGTATACGAATGTTTGGAAAATTATATTACGAAAGGAAAACCGTTTTTCAAAAAATTAAAACATAGAATTAAAAGATAATATAAAAAACTACCCTCAGTTAAATTTTCAAGGAAATATCTCAAAAATTGTAAGACTTGATACACTTTTAATTTTGGGTTTTTGTATGGAGACGCCATTTTCTGGCTTTTCGATCCTCTTAAAAAAAGGGCAGTATAAAAAGTTGTTACCTATACCATGGCCTATTCAATGATGTAGGTCTCATTGGTGGTCGCACCATAGACCACTTTTTCCCATTGTCCTTTTCGCGATAAATTCGGAATAGAATAATATTAAACCCAGTGAACATCGAATAGCCGGAATAGCCAATGTGAAGAGTTTTATCATTGAGAAAAAAAAGAGGGTGCGATTAACTTTTTTTCCTCATAACTTTAACACTTTTTAGGTGTAAAAATATATCAAAATTTTTTAATGTTAATTTTACACCTTTTGAGGGTAAAATCAACATGAAAAAAGGGTAACTTTAACCCTTAATACACCTAAAAAGGGTAATATTTACACCGATTTCGGATCAATACTGCAGGGTAAAATTAACATTTCTGGAATGTCATTTTAACTTTTTCGGATTTGTGTCAGTGATGAAACTTTTAGTAACTGATAAGAATCCCACTTTACCGAATTTGTCACATAAAAAAATTAAATTTGTCATGAGACATGGTCATACTCTTACAGAATTCATCTTCTGGTAAGGTTTTGGAATCGATTCCAAAGTCCTTCCCGAAGAAAAAAAAGAAAAAAAGGACCGCAGAAAGTTAATCTATATATCCCAAAACTACGACCCAAATAAAAGTATGCAATTATCGTAACTGACATCGATTTGAAGAAAATTTTCAGCTGATAAGATAAAACTTTTATTTAAGTCTTTAAAATTGCATTTAATAGCTGATTCGTATTCTTCGATAAAGTAAAGTTCATATTTCATCCAACCCCTGAACCAAACAATTGTTAATTTCTTTAACTTATCTTTAATTTTAAATTAATAAGGAGAATGTACTGGACTTTAAATGCTAAAACATCTAAGATGAATTACATCTATATTTGTTATTACTTTTTGAAAATATGCAAAAATTGTAAATTTTACTGATCAGTTACCTGAGGATTTTCGCAATATAATTTTTCCATTTTTTTCATTTTTGGAATAAATGATGTTTTGAATATTGTACTATGAATATGAGCCGATCGGAAATAAGTAGTTGATCCGAAACATCATAATAGCAGTGATTAAGAAAGAATCACTATACCAAATAATAAAGGTTACAAGTTTTTGAGACATTTTCTCGTGTAGACAGGTTAATGATTGTCTCTTGGGCTTTTTCGGATGGGCAACCAATTGATAGGCTATTTAATCTGGGTGTAACAATGAAGATTGATGGCAATAAAACAGTAGAGGTTTCAGTAAAATTTCTGTCCATTGGGCGCTCCTTTTGCCTCGAATGAGATTTTAATGATTCTCTTAGACCATCCATTTGATGTGGGTGTTGACAATTTTCACTACACGTCACATAAATATCCATTGACATGTTCTTCTCTTTTGTGACACCCAAAATGTGGACATATTCTTGCCTCTCGAGAATCCCCTCAGCTTCTTTTTAACCGTCCCGGCAATAAAAGTCATGCTTTATGACCCTCAAGAGACACCAGATATATCCAAAATGGAATTGCATATGCATTTAAATTCAGACAGAGACAGACTGCCAAAGCGTGGGAATTTTATGCAAATCTTCATGATCTGCTATGGCCACAAAGTCCTCCCCCGAGATCCTATTCATAAGTGAATTAACAGAAGTCATAAAAATTCTCGCGAGAACCCAAAAAAAAATCAACTCGACAGAATTGGAATTAAAAGTCATGTTTTTTCAAAAGTATTTAAACTGCCATGGAAAATTCTTCCGCATGGAATTTCCCCTTCAATTTTCACGCCTCAGACACTTTTAAATGCCACTTTTTTTTTTACAACTCGTCGTGTATTTTTAGTGTTTTTCAGCATATTTCCACGACTGAAACTCAAAAAGCCACAGGCACAAGGAATTCCCGTTCAGTGCAACCCTGAAATTTTTCCGTCAAAAACCATCCACCACTTTATTGTTGATCATTAAAGCATCCAACGTGCTCCTGATACTCAAGTCTTGTGCCTAAAATTAATCATTCAATTAAATGGCTATAAGAGTGAATTTATGAGAAATTTTATGTGACCGAGGAAAATACCAAAATTCGCACAAGAAAATTATACTGCAAGTGGAATAATCTTATTAGGATCGTTGAGGAAGTAGCCTAAATTATCCGAGGTACCAGTGTAATTAAATGTAAATTTTGCAGAAAGATTGGAACATATGGTGCAATTTTTTTGATTCTCTGAAATTTTTTATGTTGACAATATTTTTTTACAAATAGAAATTTTGATTCTTTTTAATTTTTTTTTCTTAATTTTTTGATTTATTTTTTTTTTTAAATTACTCTTTCTTAGTATATCTCTTTCGGCCACTAAGTAGTTTTAGATATGAGATTCTTAGAAAGTGATCCTTGTTAAGTTGATTAAAAAAATCGTTTTTTTTTTGTTATATGAATTGAATTAGCACATTCATGTTCTAAAATAGGGAATCAGTGGCGCAATAGGCAAGACCGTCGGTTCTTGGGCGGATCGATTCCCCGGCTCGACTTACTGTTGTGAGTTCGAGTCCCGCCCGGTACAAAGATCTGAATTTATAATTTAGACAATTTTCATATGTTAATAACGTTATATAGGGGAAACTGGGGCACCAAACCTGCGATTTTTTAATCAGATTTTCGACTTCTAAAGACAAAACCTATAGGAATTTATAGGCTCTATAGGGATGCTTGTCTACTGAAGAAATGATTGAGATAGTCCAAGTATTTAAGAAATAAAAATTAGTGTTTGGTGCTACCCCGTGTTTGGTGGTGCCCTAGTTTCCCTTATGCACCGCCTACGCCCAACAACTCCGGGAGCATGGAAAAAGCATTCACATAGCGGGGAAGGCACTCCTGGGCGGTCTACAATGGATTTAGCAGATTCTTCCAACACGGGATATGGACATTGTAAAAATGATTACCTTGTAATACAATATCTCAATACGATTAATAATAATAATGTTCTAAAATTACAAAATTTTCCAATTACGTTTTTCAATATGAATTACTCTAAATTTACTTTAAAATGAAATTTCAGTTTTTTAGTATAATATATTTTAGTAATTTAATTTAAAAAAAAATTTAGCACATTCTGACAATATACTTTTTTGAAAATGTCCTTTGATAAACAATACCATTACACAATGTACTAAAATTTACTCTAGTTTTATTTTTTAAAATTTTTTATGCAGACAATTCAACTTGCTTCGTTTGTTTGCTTTTAGTACATGTGCTAAATTATGTGCTAAAAATGTTCCAAGTGATTAAGAGTACAGTACCCGCTTTGTAATCCGGATGATTGGGAGACAATATGACAGATGTCCGCTTTATTATCCGCATGGATTATTCGAATTTGTTCAACGTCTCGAAAATATAGTGCAAGATTTTTTTTTGTAGAATTAGTATAAAAATTTTAAATAAGATTTAAAAGACATAAGCCGTACTCACTATGGCGTTGTTATCTCGTAATCTCCGTAATCTGTTATCTTGTTATAAGTTTTCATTTATAAAATACATTACGAGAACATAACGAGATAACGAGATAACGATATTACAAGATAACAGCGCCATAGTGAGTACGGCTATAATTAGAGAATTCTATGCTATTATACTTCATTTATTAATCAAAAATTTCACAAGATAATTCATTTTCATTGCTGAAAAGACATACATACATAACCTCAAAATTATTTTATATGTAACCGTCGGGGACTCGTCCGGATTACGCCGATCCGGATTAGAGAACGGGCACTGTATTTTAAAAGGGTTTTATTATGTTTTCAAGTTATGTTATGAAATGTGTGTATCTCATATGAGAAAATGATATTTTCCTATTTATTTAGTAATTTCCTTTAAATGCACGTAAGAATGAATTGCGCACTGTTAATTTTAATATTTATTTACTGTGATTTTTTGAGTGAGAGATTCAACCCATTATAAATCTTACGTAAAATTAGATTATGTATATTTATTCTATTTATGCAACTTAATTTTATTGGGTAGCATATTGTATTTTTAATCATAGCTCTGAATGTTCCTTCAGGTGCCAATAAAAAAAATATTGTTATTCTTCAGTGATGTTTAACCATAATTTCTTTAAGTCCTTTTGCAGGCATTCGCTCAAATTGCCCAATTTTATTTTGTACTTTACTGCTATTCTTTTCTTGCAAATTATTTATGAGTATAACTTCTTTAATTTCCTTTCCAGATCCCTGAAGTGCAAGAAAACTTTGAGGCTTCAATTTTTTTTTTCTAAATGATTTATGTGTCAATAAAAGTCATCTTATTGCTTCTCCATTCCCATAAATTCCCACAAACATTTCCATAATTTGCTCGTGCCCGCAATTTCGGACAAGTGCACCTGGCACTAAAATCGTAGAGGTCAATTTATAGAAAATTCAGTCATATTACAAGTATTCAATGAAATTCTTCTGATAATCAAGAGGATGGCCTTCTGGACAGTATCATCTACCAAGTGCTATTTTTCTGGCGCCATCAATTCATTCTGGAATTCCATTCATTTGCTGACTAAGCTAAAATTAGCCCCCGAATGTGGTTAAAGGTGCCAGAGATCTACAGTCATATCAGTTATCGCCCCGTGTTTTTTTTTTCTAAAAACAGAAAGAATAACTGATGGCCTGGGAATGTGCTTGAGAAAACAATCAATGAAGGTTGTCTTCAAAATGCTTTTTATTAGGAAGAGGAAAACCACACAATATCAAGGCTGATCGATCTGTAAATATTCACAGGGGGAAAAAAAGGTGCAAATGTGCAATGCAGACTGTTTAACATTCTTGGCATATTTCTGAGAAAGCTCTTAACTGGCTTATCAGGGATTTTCTCTTTTCAATTTTTGGTGGGAATTTCACAAACAAACAATTGCTTTTTCTTATCGTTAAGCGTCAAGAGGCACAATTTAATGGAGTTTCAGCTAATCTCATTGGAATTCAAGTGAGATTTGCGAGAGAACTGGAGATATCTGATTGTTTACTGTTATAACGGTGAATTTTTAAATTTAAAACGAGCACTCCCGGAAGAACCCGAAGAGGAAGGATTGTTCTATTTATGCTCTTTTGTCAAAATTGACACTTTCTTGTTAGATTTTATTATTTGTGTATCTGCCGCTTAGAATTGCCTCCAATTGACCCAAACACCCCGTTTTCATTACAATCGATGCACGAACGATGCGTTTCACGGAGTTTAGACACCAGGAAGACATCGCTCGAAGATACTATACATATTAAATCTGTTAATTGATTTAAATTTAAATTAATGGACACATTTTGTCGGCATTTTATTGTCTCTGCGTGGTGCTGCATGTTATGTGTTTTGGCATAGAAGTTGTGGGTTGTATCTGTAGTTTTTTTGCGCGCCGGAAAAGAATTTCACAGTCGGATATTTATTGATGGAAAAACACAGAAGTATAAAAATGAGAAGTTTGTTCAATTGCGCGATTTTTTTTTCTTATGTAAATTAATGGCAAGAAAGTGCAGATTTTGCAGACAATTTCATCATTTTGATTCATTTTTGATTAAACTGTGAATAATTATTGAGGAATTTGAGGGTGAAATTCATCAATGATCTCATTTCTGAGGAATTGGCGGATGTTTTTCAAGAGTTTCCCGGCCGGATTTCGACACAATCTGAGTGTTTTCGATGTCTGATGAAGTCACAGATGAGATTTATTGACTTTCTATTGCGAACTTGGCAAGGAATATTGCGTGCTGAAGGCATTATTCTACAAATGGAAGCAATGATTCTGTTGTGCATGCGCTAAATGTAATTTTTCATCTTGATTTAATGAAGTATTCATTACATTTTAACCCAATTTAAGTACTAGGGGAAGTCTTTCAGGCTTCGCACACACTCTGGCTTCGAACATTTCATATTTTTCGCATATTCCTTTAATTAATCTGACCTCATATCTTAATAGCCATACCTGAGCGTAAAATAATGAACAAAAATTAACAATGGGTTTAATGAGTCAGTTAACTGAATTATACTTTCTGTAATACTAATAAAATTAGGATGGTGGTACTATTTAGGACTTTACCCCATCTAATGCAATAATTATACTTCCTAATTTATATTGCACTTCTAAAATATTACGATAATTAAAAAAATCTGCAGTTTATTAGGGGTGATAATTAATGGCGCATGGCATTAAACGGTTCCGCTACTCTAATTCAATAAATACATGTTCCTATATATTTCTATTTTGTTTATTCAGCCTTTTAATTCATCGTATACTGCTTTTACTAAAATACTGATAATATCATAATTTATAAATTTTTAATGAATTTTGGTCATGTTTCAAAATTTTAATTAAAATGCCAAGTTGGAATAAAATAAACACGTACTAATAATAACAATAATAATAATAATAATATTAAGATAATCAAAATTGTTATTTTTGGAAAAAGGAATAACAGCTCCAGATTGCATTGTATTTTTTCATTTTAATTTTATTTTCCTGTGCAATGAATTATTTTAAATCCCAGTACATTTTCGGTTAATTTTAGAATATTTTAATTTTAAAATAATAACACGTTTCAAATGATATATTTTTGAGACATAAAATTCATTTTCACAGCACCAAATAAAGGAAAAACTGGGATATCGAACTTGAAACAGTAGAAATGATTAAATATTTAACTTCAAACATATTCTTACAAATTTTTAGTACATAAGCGTACTAATTATTTTAAGTCATGTGTCTACTAGTACCTTAATTTGAATAGATATAAGAGCCTTGATTAGAGTCTTTCAAAAAATTCGTTTTATGCTGTTTTAAGTTCTTTAGAGAGACGGAAAATATGAAGTTCTCTTACTTTAATAAAATATTTCCAAAATTTCCCTAACATTGTTAGAATGAAAAAGTGTAACATTTACCCAAAAGTGTGAGCAATGAATATTATTTGAAGAATCCTTACAACGGTTTTATTGTCGTAACATTTTTTCCCGATGTAAAAATTCCAACAATAGCCTAGTACGAAGGTAATTGAGGAAAATTCTTGGAAGCGTTCCACCAAGAATTTTCATACAAAAGACCACGGAGGGAAATTAATGAAAAGACGGGTACGTGCGACCTCCACAACGCATAATAATTGCCTCATTAGAGCGTGTGAAAAGGCCAAGGAATATTCCTCTGATCATCTTCCCTGGAATTTAATTAGTTCTCGGAGCATTGTCACTCACAATGAGTTTATTCACCCTTTTCTGGTTTTTGGGAAAATTCATGGGAAATCGCTGGGAAAAATGGGAGGAAATCGAGCTGGATAATTTATCGCTCATTCGAGAGATTTACAATTAATTTTTTTTTTTACCAGAGATGGATTTCACAACAAAAGTTCAGCGACCTTTAGGACTTTACCGATGTTGTTGGTAGTTGGTAAATTGATATAATTAATGAAAATAGGAAAATTGGTGGATGAGAAAAACAGAGAATAATTCACGATCCCAGGACAGCAATGAATTATCCATTGATTCAGCATACACTGTTACAAATAGAATGGTAGAATTATTTTATCGCCAGTGCGAACAATTTTATTAATAAGATAAAAGAGATGGCAAAGTGTCCCAGCTTTGCGGAGTGCTCGAACTCAGGAAGACGAGCTATCAGTGTATTTTTTCGCATGCTTTTTAGGTATACATACCGCTTAACTACCGATTAAATTCACAGATAAATTTAAAAATCATTCCGAAATAAGAAATTGCTTACGAAAAATAGGTTTTGGAATATTTTAGCATGAGTAACAAGCTTTCGAACAAATAAAAAAGAAAAGTTTGAGAAAGGATCATTTACGGGTACTATACCGAATCATGACCGATTGAGTGCGATGCAGCCGGGTTAGAAATTTAAAGATCTTTTCAAGCCAATCGGTTGAAAAATAGGCCCTCCAAAGAGGTTAAACTATAATGTTTGAAAATTCGGTATCGAAATGGTTTTCGAACAAAAGTGTCTAAGGACGAAATATTCGCCTTGTCTACCTCTAAAACATATTCGAAAAAGAATTTATGGTGTTATTCCAATGAAAAGTGAAAAGGAGAAATTTTTCACTTGAACATTTTTTTTAGTACATGACTGTTCCCATATGCTTCTGTGTAATCGAATTTTCTTTGTATTGAGATCCTGTTATGACTGTTTGATTTTTTGGAACACGATGAGGACTGAGGAAAACAGTCGTGATGGGAACCAATAAAAAGGAAACCTCGGCTATGCACTGATGGTTAATCTTTATTCCAAATTATGTTGTATTAATTTTAAATAATTTTAGGCAAAATTTTCAGGGGATTTCTAAATTATTTTAAATTAGTTGAGAATCACTAGGAATATTTTTATTTTATATAATACCCCTATATTGAATCACTTATAAGAGCTTAGGGTAAATGTCCTAATTCAAAACCATTTCCAGACGATTTAACTTTGACAGAAGATTCAACACATTAAGTTCATAGTTTTTCTGAAGAGAATTACATGAGTTTGCTCCTTGACTCTTCTAGAATGTCACTGTTTTGTGAAAATTCTTTAGATATAATTTGAAAACTTCTTAAATATAAGAAAGGTACGCGAGCGTAAAATGATTCTATTGGAAACATATTAATTTAAATGGAGACAAGCGAAAGTTTCTAATTGGAGACAGTTTAAGTGAAACCGCGATGAAAGGCTTCCAAAACCTTGTTGACTTGTTCCTGAGTGCAGGATTTTTTCTTATTCCTGGTCTTTTCTCGTTTCCCATCTAAAACAATAAGAAAATCTCTACAAAAAAATCATATTTCCGGGGTTTCCTATTGAAGCATTTGCAGACACTTAAAAAAAAACATTTTGTTCACGAAATAGATAATTATTTCACTTGAAATCTTCACGTACCGTTAAAAATAAAGATTAGCACTTAATTTAACTAAAATTAACCAGATATATGACATAAATATTAAACGACACGAATAAACAACAGTCACCTCATTGTGTTTTTCATTAGAAAACATGGTCGATCGATGAAAAGTTTGATGGTGAAAAGGTACACTTTTAATTTTTCTAAGAAATTAACAAATTAAAATTTCTGAATATGACTGGATTTTTGCTTTATTTGGAGCAAAATTAACTAAATAATGAAACTGTAGTATATAAAATATATAAATATAAAAATTTAGTACTGTATTTATCATGAAAAGAATGACGTTTCCATTTGGAGTAGCGAAAAATTTCCATTTGGAGCAGGTTTTG
The DNA here is from genome assembly GCF_024763615.1 of Phlebotomus papatasi. NCBI lineage: Eukaryota > Metazoa > Arthropoda > Insecta > Diptera > Psychodidae > Phlebotomus > Phlebotomus papatasi. The sequence goes on from NC_077223.1 coordinate 62,127,348, forward strand.
AATTAGCTTAATTTAGCCTAATTGAGGTAAAAGATTCGACTCTGCTCTTGAGTTATATTTCATCTAATGTATTGGACACTTCTACTGCTTATAGGGGTTTCATACTTAAGGTTTAACCATATGGTTTTACTTTATAAAATTTCTTATCAATCTAGTTATTTTGGAAGATTTTAACTTAGGATTGGGTAATTAAAGGCAAATAATTTATTAGATTCTGAAGTATCAGTTAGGTTACTATTAATAATTTTGAGATCTTAGGGAACTGTGTTAGACCTCTAGTCTTAAGACAGCTTTAAGCCTAGAGACGGCTTAACGTTATTGTAATCAAAATAATAATTAGACTACATTCCCATTACTTTCTCACAAAATTCGTCTCTCGGCTTAAGTCGTAAGTGTGTCTAGCGAATAGGCCGGGAGTTCGAATATTTTGCAAAGTTTGGATTCTTTGCCACCCATTTACGTATCTTATGGATTTGTCAATAGTGTCGCCATCTATAAATCATTCTTTCGACTTTTTGAATTTATTTAATTTAAATTTATGAACTTTGCATGACTGTTGAATTATTAGTTGCCGGTTCAGTCTACTTTCCGGAATTTTTCCAGGAATGGAATATGTAATGATGATGAATGAAAGATTAAGGATAGAATATCCTCTGCAAATTCAGGAACACAAGGATTTTAATACCATAGCATCATGATCTAATCTGTTACCCTTTCATGTTTGCTTTACTAACTGTATCCTCTCTCTCTGTTCCTCTTTCTATCTGTCTCTCATTCCCTATATCACCAAGAAAGTCTTTTCTGTGCCTTTTTGCGGTGTTCGCGAGTATTTCGCTGACTCTTACATAATCCAACGCTTACAATAGCGAATGAATTTGAAGCCACACACCAGAGTTTTCAGCAGAATTTGCACATGAAGCACCACAGATTTATTTACTCACGACAATAGTGAGAGTTTCCTCTCCGTGACACTTTCGCTGGAAATTTCGAGTATGTTTCATTAATCTCGCAAACAGAAATGCGACACAAATTGCGCCAGTCGAGCCTGTCCCAGAAAAAAAAATAACCCATTATCAGTTGAATGTTGTGCTTTTTGGGGCCCAAAACTCCGCATGATGTTTGCCCCACAAACAATCGCCCACAAACGCCATAACAATATAAGTTTCGAGGGAGATAAGGGGCCAAAAAAGTTTTTCTGTGTGGTAATCATATTTAGCAATCACTAATTAATATTTCTTTTTATCTCGGGACAAACACAAATTTTCGTGGAATATGCGCGAAGGTGGATTGTTTTTCAGCATGAAAATCGTGAAAATCAAACATCAAAAAGTTAATTAATTATATTTGCGAGAGTCAGTGCTTTTTGGGGGTGATATGGTGAAAGCTGATGGAGCTTTTTTCCTGAGAATATAGAAATTTTCGGGTAGAGATAAGATCATCTCTTTAATTGAACACTCAACCAATAAATCATCTAAATTTGTGAACAAAATTTTTCACCAATGTCATTGTACAAAGAGTCAGTGAATTTTGCAACAAAAAAAGTCTTATAAAAGAATGGACTTTGATGGAAAAGCTCAAAATATAGCCTAGAGAACAATTGGGTTAATGGAGTATTTTAATTGATTTTTCCAAAAATAGAAGTGTCAACTGATAATGTCACTTTGGAATAAATACACTTACTCTGCAAAATTTTCCATTCTACTGGATAAATGTTGTACATGACACTCCAAAAATTAGTTTGATAAATTTTGCGAAAGTAATTTGAGTGACTATAGACCAAACGGGTATAGACGAAACTGTCAAATTTGACAGGTAATGCATGATACGATCATTTAGTTAAACATCGTTTCTATTCGGCGGCTTTCGTGACAACAGTAAACGTTACAGACTAATTTTCAAAAGTGCATGCCTCGATGAAAAACAGACTCTCGACCATGTGAGTATCAAAAAGGAGGACAATTGATCATGGAAGGGTGTCTGTTTCATCTCAAAACCACGAGAAACACTTGAGAAAACCATTAATTTGACTCACTCTCTCTATTAATTACAGAGTTGAGATACTGAAATGTGCACTTGCACATCCCACTGTCCTCCACATCCCCAATTTACTCATATATTTACATCATTTGCGTTATGAGGTCATTTTCTACTTCCATGAATAAATTCCAATATCCCTGATTTTCTTCTTCATTCAATTGTAAAATTTAACTTTTCATCATGAATTTTTGCCATTTCACAATCTTATGACATTGTATTGTGAACTTCAGTTGATAGAGGAGAAAAAAGGCTTTTGTTGGTAGTACTGTGATAAAATTATGGTTTTTCTTCGTCTTCTCGGAAATTGAGTCATAGTCGAAAGGTTTCTTGGACATTGTGAAATACACTTTATATCACAATCAAAAGAATAAAACCATATATCAAAATGATGTGGTTTTTTATTCAATTTTGAATATAACTTATTTCTCATTCTTTAGCTCTTTTGCTATTTAAGAATATAAAAGAGAGTAAGAAAGTTTCTTCAGCTTCTTGAAAGGATTTGCTAAAGGGTTTTATGAAGTGTTTTAACCTAACTAAGTTCAGCTAGTTTCTCTGAGGTATTGGCTATTTGTACTTCTGTATTTTGCATTATAATTTATCAATTATTATTATTATTTTTATATTTTTGGAAGGCATGAAGGCATGAATGCCTGTGACTGCCCTTCTGTTGCCTACCCTAGATCCGATAGAATCCTGTCACCCCTGTCATGATCTTCACAGTTACCTGCCGTGTTGTCGATTCAGAAAATTATTAGTTAATTAAGCACTTTCGAATGGTGCCCTGCATTGGTCAGAATTTTTGAAACTACATAGGGTAAGTGTGCTAAATTCCGGCCAGCTTGCAATTTCGGCCACATTCCATGAATTTTCAGTTTTTGCATACTCTGCAGTTTATACTATGCAAAAAATAATACAAAATGTCGCATCGACGAACAAGATGATTTGAAAAAGACATTGGTGGAATTCCGTAAGGACAAGGAACTACAAGAATGAAGGTGGCCGGAATAGGCCACCAATGCTATGTCTACATTTTTATTCATTTTAAAATGTACTAAAAATGATTTTTAGAGAAAAAATCCCCATTGTCAGTTTGCTATCAGTCTGAAGCTCAAACAGTAACACATATCGACTTCTGGTTTCTAATGACCCCTCATAAAAAAAATTACCTCCAAATGTTTTTTTCTTCCCTCTCCTTCCCGTTCAAAACTATGTTTTATTGAGCTTTTTTAATACTAGCTCTAGCTTTTGCAATATTTTTAGGATACCTACGTTTTGGAGGTAGGTCAAGCGAACGCTTCGTCCATAGACACCTCTTACCGAAAAAAATAGCAATTTTGAATTTTTCGTGGTCAATATTCAACCAGGAGAACTTATTTTATAACCGATTTTGGCTGCATCTATTACAATTACTAAAGAATTAGGTAAATACCAGTAATAATTTATTTTCTTCCTATATTTTTTTTTATTTGTTGTTTTCTTCTTTCGGACTAGAGCTAAACGGTCTGAGATATTGATTTACGGTTTTCCGTGACCCCCATAGGAGGGGACACTGCAGTAGTAAACATAGGGTAGTTATTTTTTTCCACCCTGCCCTTTGGCCCTTACCTTTCAAGTATATTGGGCCGTTAGAGTAGTTATAAACCCTGCGATTTTTTTATTTAGATATTAGACTTCAGAGAACGAGACGCATATGAATTCATTGATACTACAGGAACCTTATACACTGAACAATTGGTCAAGACAAGATCAAGTAGTTCTCTCATAAAAATCTGTGTTTACAGCTATCCCATGTTTAGAACTGCCCCAGATTCCCCTAAGTGGATATTACGGATGTTATCTAGGGACATTTTCTTATTCCTCTAAAATTCCTAACATCATAATCGAAATCATGTTTTTTCGGTTTATTTCGAAGGCAAATATGCAATTACTTCTTTTATTTGATTTAGGAAATGTAATCTACAGAATACTTAAACCTTTCAAGACGATTGGAATACCAGTGCGCCAAAAACAACAGTTTTCCTACTATCATTTAAAGTTATATTAAGTTAAGCAAATGTTTCATCCACATATGTCAATGATTTCAATTGTTTTCGTTAAATTTAGGGTAAGTGTGCCAAATTCCAAATTCCGGCCAGCTTGCAATTTCGGCCATATTTTTTATTCCTCGAATTTCCATGAATGTTTAGTTTTTGCATATTCTTGAGATTGTACAATGCAAAAAAATAACAAAAAATGTCGCTTCGACGAGCAAGATGATCTGAAAAAGACATTGAAAGAATTCTGGAAGGGCAAGGAACTATGAGAATGAAGGTGGCCGAAATAGGCCACCAATTCTATGTCTACCTTTTTATTCATTTTAAAATGTATTTAGAATGATTTTAGAGAAAATAAAGATGATAAACTGTCTGCAAGGTTCCAAGAAACACTCCTTAAGAAAAAGTAATAAAAAAATTCAATTTTTATTAAAAATATTACATTTCAAACTTGAGACTTTGTCGCTTGCATGCAACTATGCAGAAATTTTGGCACACTTACCCTAAGTCCTCTTCAAAAAATCAAAAACTCTGTGAAAAGATAATTTACTGAGAGTTCTATCCCAAGAAAGAAATTCCTATCTTACAGTAATCCTGTATCTTTTGAATTTTTTTATTATTCAAAGGCAGAGTAATTTTTCATCAGTGAATTTTTGGTTTTAATTTTCATTATTATATTTATTTTCGCACTTGAAAAAATTGTGGTGGTTATCATTTCATTTGAACATTACTGATCCAAATTCCTCAGTTTATTGACATTGCGCGGAAAATAAGGATTAATGTAACACAAAGCATTGTGCGATGCCTATTACTCTGCTTGCATTAAATCTTCAAAGACAAAGCTACAAATTTGCATGAAATTTTCATGAAATCCATTCTCCATGTCCAAATCATCAAAGACCTCTTCCTCCAATCGCATTCCTCAGGAGAGATTGCTCTATTTTTGCGTTATTGTGATCAGACAAAAAGGCTCGAGGGCAGAATGGTGGAAGATGAATATCGGACAAAGGAGAGTATCCGATGGCCTCCCAAGAGTCCGACCTTACGGAGGTGGACCATCAACCTCTCCATCGATTCTAATCGCGACCAAAAGCGTCGCTCAATTTTACAACTGAAGCGATTATTCGATCACAGGCCAAGAAAAACGACCAAGAACTCAACATTTTTGCGTGTTTCTCGAGATAAACGTCTCCAGTATCGCCCCAGGGATTCATACATTACATACCGTTTATTGTTGTAGGTCTCGTTACCATGAATAAATTGTCAGCGACGTTTATTTTTTTTTTTTGCCCCAAACCAGCTGTACCTTTTTCCTCAACTATGCATCACCTTCTTGTCTTTATCTCCTCACCTGAGAAACTTAGGTCGAAGCATATTGTTTCCCTCATGTCGTGTCGCCTGATAAAGCCAATAAATTTATCAATGTGGAGAAAAATGGCCCAAGAGCCAAAAAGACACGACAATCGACATGAAAACAACCGTTTTGGTGATACATCTTGTAGCTTTTCTCAACAGCCTGATCACTTTCGTGGGTGTTTTGGACTTTTCTCAATGAATTCTAACTCGCTTTCACTATCTTTATGGCTCGGTGTTCAGAGGTTTTAAATCACCGTGGTTTTGAGCTAAAGGCTTTCAAGAGGGGTATTTAAAAATATCAGCGGAAGAAAACATGAAATACTTAAATTGTTTTTTTTATTAGGTATTCCATATAGCTGTTAGAATCTCATTAATTCATTTAAAGGATGTAAATTTATAAGAAGTTTATGCTTTATAATTTATTCGTACATCAGTCTGGGCAAAAGAATCAACATATTGTCTAAATTTATTTGTTTGTTTTCCCTGTAAATTTCTTAATTTGCCTATTGTTCTAATTTTAAACAAAAGTCTAATGGCTCTGGCACACCTTTTAGATCAGGAACATTTCATTAAAAAAAAATTCACACTACTTTCTTTCTCAAACTTTTGGCATGTGTCTGCATTGAAAATCTTCAACAGATAATCTGAAAATAATAAAAAACGCAGGACGAGTCTTCTAAATTATTTTTATGGTTTTGGAAGGGTAGGGGAGGTATGGGAAAAAATTAAGTTAAATGATGCGAAATTGGAGGGACCACTTGATTACTCTAAGTTCCTATCTCTTACCGTTTGGTCTCTGTCTCTGTTAATGCAGTGAAATAAAAATAATTAGATATAAGAACTGAGTAAAGAAATTAGTGTAAAACGGTCTTCCGACTAGATTTTTAGCTCAGTCCCCTGAAAGTTTCAAAATCTTAAACAGTAACAAATTTTGTTGGTTTTCCAGGATCTAATAGATCATTTCCCTTATTAATTTAATCCTAAGTTAAAATTATAACAAAAGCCTTGACTGATAAGCAATTAGGAAAATTAAGCCATAGGGCTAATCCTATAGGTCAATAGTCCGCATAAAGCGGACATCAGACTGAAGGTTTAGCCCAGTTCCCGAAGGTTTCAAAATCTTAAATAGCATCCAATTTTACTGATTTTTTTAGAATCTTCAAGATTTTAGCACGCTCAGAATAATTTTCAAATTATGATTTTTTATGAATAGGTTAATCGCCAGTATATCCATCATATATCCTTACATCTTAAAAATAATACGAATAATTCAACAGAAAATTTGGATAGTTTTTTAAATCAACGACTTATTCTCAAAGGATTTAAGGATTACTTCACTATTTTTAGATACTTTTACTACTAGGAATGTCCTGTATTTGAATTTGAGACGAATAGTTAAACTAATATACCAATTTTAGCTAAATCGAGTCATTTCACGAAGTATAAAAAACAAGCCTTACTTTAACGGTAATTAAATAGTAAACGATCTTAAATTTTTTCCATTCTATTTTCTATATTCTTAACTCTATCTGATATAAATTTGGTACCATTCTAACCAGTTGTTTCTAATGATATTAGAGATTGAAAATTGTCAAAATGAATTGAAATTAGGTCACTGTTCAGTGCTAATGACATCCGTTAATTCAATTCTTGATGAGCATTTTTCGTCAGGAATGTAAAGAATGTGCAATTCTGCAATGACGCATTACACAGAGTTCACCTTAGAAAATAAAAGGGCTTAAAATAATTTTGTATAAAATAGGGTAATTTTTCGTTAAAAAATAGATTTTCGATAGAGATTCCTGTTTTCCACTTCCAGCAGCACAAGAGAGATTGTTCCAGAGAAATCGTATTTCCCTCTTGGCCTAAGACCAGCGGCATCCTATTGCCTAAGGATTACCAACGCCCAATGGGCACCCTACTGCTAGGAAACAGCGGCTTCTTTTCAAGAAGCCTTAAGACCTAGAGCGGGATTTTGGGATACCGTTTTAAAGCAAATTTCTGTTGAGGAATTTGTTCTCCTGAAGCATTTGTTTGCCGTACTGCAGGGTTAAGAAATTTATTTTCTAACCTTGAATTGAAACTCTCTCGAGGAATTCCCAGGGGTAGCCTACACAAGGGAAGGGGCATTAGTGCCTTAAGCCCAGTAGTTCGAAAGAGCCGCTACTAGAGGCCATGAAAAACAGCTGAAAGTCAGTCAAAACAGAGGACGAAATCCCCGGAATTTCTTGAAGATATCCCTACCAGAGCAAGGGAATAGTCTGACCGGATTCGGACTATCCTCTTCCCCTAGCTTCAGCTTTTCAGGTGTATGGAGCCGATTCAGGAATCTAATGAATTATTTTCCCTAAATATAAAAATTATATGTCAATTTTTTACCAAAAACTTGTTGAAAAAAATTAAAAACGTTATGCCCTAGACACTTACGACTTAAGCCGAGAGACGACTTAGTGGAAAATTATCGAAATGTAGTTTAATCATTATTTCGAATATAATTACGCTAAACCGTCTCTTGGCTAATCCTCAGGTCTATCGAGGCCCTTAAACCATATGGCTAAGCCTTAGGTCTGAAACCCATATAATTTGATTGAGCCCGTATAAAGAGGTCTTTAAGATTTAAAATTCAGTAATGGCTCAACTTCTATGATTTCTTATCAGGTAAGCTTTTTAACTCTGACATAGGATAGAATATTCAAGAAGCAAATGGTCCTATAATGATTTCGAGACCTTTAAGAACTAGGATTACCGTTCAATCTGAATATCGTATTAAGGTTTACCTCTTGTTCGTTTCTTAATGGATTTTTTTTTTCTCTAAATTTTCAGATTTTGAAAAATCACTTCAATTGGTTGTTGTTTAGAAATTTGAGATCTTTAGCAACTAGAGTAGGTCTCTGACCTAAAGATTGGTTAATGATCCATTTAGATCAGAATAGAAAATTCCAACAGTATTCTTAATTTCTCAAAGCTCCTTATTTAGATCTAAATTTATACGTTGTGGGTTTCAGATAAATAATTTCGAAATATAACCCTTAAGGCCTTTTTGCGAGTTGATGTAATCAAACGTGCCCTTCGATTCCTATAACACCTCTTGGGAATCTCTTAAATTAACTTCCGAGCTAGAGTAAATAAATCAATGGACTGTCGAAAAACAACTCTTCTTGCCGATTCATCAGCCTCCAACCATCAGTAATTCGTCAGAATCCAATAAGCATCGTTCTTGAGCCATTAGTACTGGGTGTCTTTGCAGCATGGGGCGTCGCTTTACGACGTCACCGTGAGTTTGTTGAGCTCAAAATATCATTTTTGATTATTCAAACATATGGGATGTTGAACAGATGTTACTTCAGAGGAATTTTCACTTCAGAATAGTCCATGTACACTGTTGGTATGTTTGTGTGGTAAAACTTCTATGTGGACGAGAAGTCTTCTACCTGCTTCTCAGAAAAATTTAAAAATGTTGAGGAAATTGCGAAAATAAATCCGCAAATTCACTTTCGCTGTCGACAGTATTTCTATCGGCCTCAATAAACATTTTGCATCGCATTTGAATCAATTAAAATTCGCGCGAGATTCGCTCTATCGCAATTTATTAATAACATATTCCCCTTAAAAGTCACAATGAATATCAATTTTGAGTGGTTTTTTTTTTGGTCATCTCTCGTTCATCTGCGTCTCATTTGGCAGTTGGAGAAAGTGAGATGGGACGACTTTTTGGAGGCCTCAAAACGCAAAGGGAGATAAAAAGGCAATAAAATTTGGTGTCTGACGAGATTAATTATTATGAAATTGAACGTGCGGGCAAAGTTACAAAAAAAAGACCGAATGAAAATTCAAACAGGGTGTCTTTCAAAGTGTTTTTCACGCAAAAATAAACACATTTTCCTCAGGCTTTTTGGCAAGAGAATCAAGAATGAAGATCCCAAGTCACTCGTCGAGCACTTCTTTTGCGCAATTTAAACACCACGCGAATCAATCGCTGTTTATCGCTTCAATATCAATTAAAATCGAGTTGAGAGATAATTCTGCCCCACGGCTTCTTATCATGCCAGTGAACTTGAAAAAAATAATTTATATCTCCTCTCTCACTTGCTCTCAAAACTAATCTACCAGTTAAATCAAAACTTTAGTAAGTGGATCAATTGTTCTCGCAACAGTCTGCGGCATTTTATTTATTTGACAGAAATCTACCGAAAAGGTCACATTTTGACGCTCACCCGAGCAGATTCAACAGATAGACAATCTTAATTCATTCTCCATGTAAATTCAATTTAACTGATTTTCATCGTGATGATGGTCTTCTAATTTAATTAGAGAGTATATCGCGCTTGGATCGAGATATACAGATACATAATTTTTCGGGTAATGCCAGATACATATAAGTCTTCTATTCGAATGTCAGTGAGATTGCTTAAATAAATACTTCTTGTGCAATATAGCAAAGATCAGTGATTATTTTTTCACATCTTGGAGTATCAAATCTTTTACGAGAGTTAAGGGCTTCGCACAAATCTTAGCTGTTGTGAAATAAAAGCTTTACTTTACTCATTCTGTTACAATATAGATTAATAAGGAAGTTGTGCGAAATTTCGAATAGTTTGGAACACCGGACACTTATTTTGTTTTATAAAATTCCATAATTTTTCAGTTTTATATTTTTTTGTTCATTTTGTAGAGGTTGCACAATGCCAAAGACACAAAAGAGCATCATATTTTCAAACAAGATGCTGTGAAAGTCTCGGAAGAGTTTTAGGAGGGCAGGAAGTTTCAAAAAACTTTGTGTCCGATGTTGCATACAAACAACTAAAGCCATGCCTATACGTTTTTTAGCTTTATAACATATAAATATAAGTAACATAAAAAACAAACAACACTTTTGAGAAGGAAATAATAAAAAAATTTGTATTAGGATGCTGCAAACTTAAAACATGAGTAGTTAAATGCAAAGCGTGCGAAATTTGGCAGAGTTCCTTTAGTAATAATATTTAGGGTGAAAATGACATAGGGAAACTGTGTCAAATTTTGCATTATTAAGTTTGGATTATCGGACGCTTGGTGTATTTTTCCAAATTCCATAAATTTTTAAACAGAACCGAATAGGCAAGAAACATTTATTTTGTGTCAGATATTGCACACAGAACACTGTCTATGTTTATTTTAATTTCTTAACGTATTAAGAATTATTTTTACAGAAAATGAAGGTGATACAACTACTCTATAAAGGATCTAAACAATACTTCTGCAATTGAGGAAACAACAAATTTCAATTTGTAATAAAATACGACACTTCGAACTCAGAGCATTGGCTTTTATTTATAACGTCCTAAAAACTGTCACGGTAAAACGATCAATAAAATTTTTATTGAACACTAAATAACAGGAAATTGACCGGAATCATTTTAAATACCGTAGAATTATCAAGATGGTTCATAACTTCTGAATTTTTTCATTTATTAATATTTTACCGTTTTTGTGCATTAAAAATATAAGTTTTTTTTTTACTTAATTAAATTTCGAATATAACGTTAATGATTCTTGAGTCGATTTATGGTAGATAGGTTCTTCAATTCGGAAACCCCAGGTTGCTATCAGCAAACGTTTGACCTTCGGCACTGGTAGAGGCCGGACAGATAGATGTAGGGGGAAGTACTCTCGCTTCGAACGTTCATGCCTTCGAATAATGTAAATTTTCTTTCAGTTTTCCCAAGAGACTTATACATTTCTATTAACCATTAGATGGCTTATCATCAATTGTTGATAATTCCGTGATAATTTAGTGTAAATCTCTTACGAAAAACTAAAGAAATTCACATTATTCGAAGGCATGGACGTTCGAAAGGAGAGCACTTTCCCCTATAATAATTGAGCATACTTTTGAACTTATTTCACAATTGAGTTACAACCACAAGCTAAGTTCTAAAGTATTTTTTGACTTGAAATTTAAATCAATAATACGCAATTACAGTTTTGCTATATCGGCTGGAGGCTGGATATCAATACTTATACGGCGATAGACACAAAATTAAAAATACATTTAAAAAATACGAAATATTGTTGATTAAACAAATTATCTTAACTTTCCATCCTGTTGTTTGTAATCTTTTCTTAAATTTTATAGCATTTACGAATGTCTTTCACCGATCCTATCTACCATATCCGATCATTGAAGATCATCCTTAAGTACTAGAATTAAAGAAAAACTTATTAACAGTAAGGGGAAAATCACTACCAGAGAAAAAATCAACAGGATCTTAGACACAGTTCGATTTGTCTTCAAGATATTTCAAAATTTCAATCAAAAGCTTAATTTTTAATTATTGATATCTTGTCCTGGAGAAACTTAATGTCTTTATAAGTTCATTTATAGCACTTCTTGAAATTTGATATGAATCTTAGTCCAAATTTTACATTTATTAGTTTTAAAGATCTACTAAAAAGTCATTAGAAAATATTTAGAATTTATACAAAATATAAGATTTTATTTTTAAATTATTATAATTAAAATCGTAATAGAGATTTGAAACATCACAAGACCTGAACTTCATATCTGACAAATTTTTAATTCAAGGAAATTTCAAATTTTCAAATCGGAAAAGATCTCCTTCAGGTTGACTTATCACTTCAATAGTTATTTAGAGTTACCTCACAAAATTTTTATCGTTCGCCATCAAAGTCGACAAATACTATCTACAACAATTACTCAGTCTAGCAACTAACATACGGAAAAACACGGAATCGAAGGTGAATCGATGTCTACAATCAATTGAAGCGTCTTTCACTGGAATGTCACCTAATGAGAAATAAATCTAAAATCAATAGAATTCATTTAAGAGCCAATTGCCATCAATATGTGAGGCATTAGACAAACTAAAGATGAAAATTGCCTACAACGTGCAATTAGCTAGTTGATTCAAATAGCACGAAAAAAAATCTCCATTAATTTATGCCCTCATTTGAATATTTTATTAATTGAATTTCAATCTATTAGTAATCGATATATTGCAGCTTAATTGAACCACTCTGCCACATAAATTATGCTAGAAAATTGAGCTAATACTTTGATATACGTCTCTCCTAGAATTTGCTAAAGATTTTTCTCTTTACGACAGTTGTCGTGATAGTTTTTTTTGCGCCGTGTATTTACCGAAATATTCCGTAAAAAATACAAACATTTTTTTTCTTCTATCAGTACATAAATTCCAAAATAAATAGAATTTTTGTGGGACGCGCTATGTGCTAGAGGATACCAATACATGCTATAGGTTCATATGTACGCGATAGAGGAGATAATAAACTCGTAATTTTTGTACAATATTTGCCACAACACGGTTTGTAGTGGTTAATTTGCAATCTCCGTGTAATTTGAGATCTCTAGCATATTCTCTTGGCATGTTTGAGGCTTTTTTTTTCAGCAAAAGTTGTTCATGAAAACATAAGAGACGGATCGTGGAAAGTTTGATTGGATTTCTAATAGTGATTTTGATAGATAGTTTTTGGCAAATATTTCCTGATTTTCTAATTTTCCAGGTGAGCAAACATTTTAAATTAAAACTTCAAAGGTGCTTTGATAAGAGTATAGAGGAACGTTAGTCATTGGTTTCAATATAGGAGGTACTACAAGAACTCTTGACAAAGATTTGACGTCACTTTGCTAAATATTTGCATTGTAGGTAAAATGATAGATAAGACTATAAAGTAGATTCTGAGTCCACTTAAATCAAATTAGTTTTTAAAGAGAATTCCAGAGAATAACATTTTTTTCATAGAATATAAAGAGATAGTTAGAGTGAGACGAATTAAGAAAAAAATGTGAAATATAAATTTAGTAAGGGAAGGCTTTTAGGTTTCGCACACACTCTGGCTTCGAACACTTCATATTTCTCCTACATTCCTTTAAAGAATCTGACCTATTTTTTTGGGAAAACTGTAACTTGAGACTGGCTATTAAAATCATTAAAATTAATTGTTATTAGATCTACTATTGCTATGAAGTGAAAAAATGCAGAAATCTTCATTGGAAAATTAAATTTTCTTTTTATAAAAAAGTTTTATAAGAAATATTTTTGCATTCTAAATTTCAATGAATATTTAAAGTTTTAATATTATGAATAAGCAATCCTAAATTATTCGTTTTATATTTGCAATTCTTAAAATATCTTTCCAAATGTTTGCGCTATGCTTTGACTGTTCTAATATTATGCAGTTTCAAACTCATTAAGTGCATTACAGAAATAGTATGTGAGATTGTTAAGAATCTCACCTAATATATGGAACTAAAAAGATTTTTTTTTTAATTTCAATGAAAATAATTTTAAAATGATGAGATCAAAAGTGTATTTGAAATGTTTTAATTAGGCAATTTTTCAACAAGTCCTACAAATATTTTGTTTTAGAAATAAAATGTAAGAAGGCGGTTATGTGGCTGTCCGGACGTACATTTTTTTTTGGTTTAGATTGGTTTAGTTTAGACTCAAATGTAATCCTATTTTAGATTATAAAACCTTTCAATTTTACGTCAGCAGAAGGGGAAAGCGTTATATATTCGAACGAGTCAAGCTTCGAACAACTCCTTTTTTTTTAATGATGTTTGTAATAAATGTGACCCATTAATATAGTCTAAAGGGGGGTGGGGTAATGCGACACTTAACCACTTCCCCTCTATCCCTATGTTCACCACCACGCCCCTGGCAAGTTGCCTGAAATTTGAAGCTACTTTCTCATATTTCGATTTAAATTTATATGGGAATTTTTTTGCACTCGCGGCCGTTGCGCTAAATATCTAAAAAGTGAGAAGTTTTTTCCGTATTATAAGATACCTTTCCGTATGGAGGGATAAATATATTAAATTTTTGTTTAAATACATTTTTTCCTCGGAGCACTGTGACCAGAGTCCGAGATCAATTTAGGAAGTTGGCTTCAAATAGCTCCATATAAAAAAATCAACTTGACACATGCTTGTTCACCACCAACAGGGCTAAATGCCTTGTAGGCCCCGGTACACTCAGGTGCGAGTGGTAGGAAATTGGGTAACCAAGCCCAGTAGGAAGTCACGAACCTGAGGCTACGAAACAAGGCATCTAGTCTTTCTAGAGAAGGTTGAGTGAGGGGCTAAAAACCCTTCCCGAAAAAACAAGATTCTTATGAAAACTCGCAAAAAGCCTCCGATAGGACGGACTTTTCGATAGCGACCTGCTACATTTCTGGAGCGAGCTGACGGAGAGTAACCAGGACTGGAGGAGGTTAGTGCGAGAGGTCCGGTCCCTCAAAGGGACATAGCAGCCACATAAGAAAGTAAGTAAGTAGGAGGAAAGCACACTACATTCTAACGAATCAAGCTTCACTGAGAGAAATCCGAAAAAGTTAAAATAACATTCCGGAAATGTTAATTTTACCCTGCAGTATTGATCCGAAAACGGTGTAAATATTACCCTTTTTAGGTGTATTATGGGTTAAAGTTACCCTTTTTTCATGTTAATTTTACCCTTAAAAAGGTGTAAAATTAACATTAAAAAATGTTGATATATTTTTACACCTAAAAAGTGTTAAAGTTATGACGAAAAAAAGTTAATCGCACCCTCTTTTTTTCTCAGTGTTCGAACAACTCTTTTTCCAAATATGTTTTTAATGAATTTAATCCATTAATACTATATTTTAATAAAATAAATTAAATTAATTAGAAACTTAGAAAAAAATGAACTGTCCGAAGCTTGAGTCGTCCGAAGATAGCTCGCTTTCCATAATTTCATATTTTTTAGTACAAAATTTAAGGTATTTTTTGAATGAATTAGGGAAATGTAACAAAAAACAAAATTCGCATCGTTTTAACATTGAGAAAAAAACGGGTTTGCGATTAACGATTTTTCCTCATAACTTTAACACGTTTTAGGTATAAAAATATATCAACATATTTTAATGTTAATTTTACACCATTTTGAAGATAAAATTAACATGAAAAAGGGTAACTTTAACCCCTAATACACATAAAAAGCATAATATTTACACCGATTTCGGATCAACACTGCAGGTTAAAATAAACATTTCCGGAATGTTATTTTAACTTTTTCGGATTTCTCTCAGTCAGTGAAGGTTCAGTGTGTGCGAGCGATACCTACATTCTTTTATATCGGTATGATTTTTGTTTTTTTTTTTAAATTATTATTTAATAGCAGACGTACTGGATAGCAGAAATTTTGGATAGTATTTTCACCAAGATATCAAGTCGGTCCGAAGAACGGTAAGATATCGTATCCTGGATCGAAACGTTTGTTGGCTAAAGTAGTCTTCAGACTACAGGTTTAGCGTAGTTCCCAAAGGTTCAAAATATTAAATATCAACCAATTTTATTGGCTTTTTCAGAATTTAATAAATCATTTTCCCTTAACTCTTTCGCGTCTTTAGGGTCATATATGACCCGGGGAAAAAAGTTTCTTTTTGGCTATTTACATTAATTGAAATCTAACTGGAGTCTTGAGAAAATGAGCCAAGAATCTTACATCCTTCTATTATGATGTCGTGCACGAACAGATAGATTTCAATTAATGTAAATACCCAAAAAAAAAACTTTTTTCCCCGAGTCATGACATTACCCTAAAGACGCGAAAGAGTTAATATCGAATCCTAAGTCAAAATTGTACGAAAATCCTTACTGATAAAGAATTAGAGAAGTAAAGCTACACGGCTAAACATTAAGTCTGAAGTTTGTATAACGAAGGATAATTTGAAGAATAGAAGTAAATGCAAAATTCCAACTTACGGGACCTAATTCTAGTAAGGGAAAGTACTCTCCCTTCGAACGTTCATGCCTTCGAATAAAGTAAATTTCTTTTATTTTTCTAAAGAGACTGACCCAAAATTATCACATAATTCTAAATAATTGATAGTAAGCTAACTAATACGTGCTTCAGACCTAAGGCTTAGCCATCTGGCTTAACTCCTCTAATTCCTTATCAAGCATGATTTTTTTTAGGAAATTGCTGTTTAGAATTGCATATTAAAGGCAAATTATTCAATAGATTTTGAAAAATCAATAAAATTGCTTGTTATTTAGATTTTGGAGACCTCCGGGAACTGGGCTAAACCTCCAGTTTGAAGCCGGCATAATGTTTAATAGAAATGTGTAAATCTCGTACGAAAAACAAAAGAAAATTCACATTATTCGAAGGCATGAACGTTCAAAGGGAGAGTACTTTCCCCTAGTAAATTAATATTTTTTTATTATATTCCACAATACTCAACATAAATCTTAAAATTTATAAAGGAATTAAATATATGACATTCTTAAAGTGCTAATCAGAATATTCTACTCAGGTTTTCAATCTTAATCCCAAATACTCAATGTTCCTATAATTGTTTCTTCTTTTACTCTGTTTCTCTTTTCTTCTTATTTCGTTGTTCAAAAGATGAGTATAGATATAAGGCTTTTCATTTATCTGTAGATTTTACCTGTTGAAGCATAACCTGCGGCTGCAAGTGCAAGAATCAGGAGAATAATGTTGAAATCCATGTCTTTTCCGCTACTTTCCACAATCACACACCTCTCACCCCAAAAACAAGAAAAAAAGATCAAACACCGTGAGAAACCGTTTGTACAACTATACTGAAAAAGGTCACCAAAAGTGCAATAGCACAAATCCTATATATTCACAGATGACACTCTGTGCACGCGACGGTAGGTCTTTCCCGCGCAAAGAACAGAATTCAATTAAACTGCTGCCTTTGCTCGAGGAGCAACAGCGTGGAACTGATCGTGAAAGACAGTGCGGTTGATTGGGAAAAAGGGCATTATGAGGCGAGACGAGTACACAATTTGTTCATTAAAAACACATAAATATTAATTTGGTCAATATTAGTCGCAATATTGTGCACTATTATCTGGTGAATTAGTGCGAAAGCCAGAGTCTCCCGATAGCTACGGCTTTTCAATCCTGGGATGACATCCAGTAAATTGCAGTGTGAGAACCACTCTTGCAAACCACTAAACAATTCACTCTCAGCAAATTGTGCTTTTCCTGTTGTCAACAACCACGGATTTTTGCGTGACTTTCGCAACAACGCCAATTTTGGCCAAAAATTTAACAAGGCAAAAAAGAAAACCAATAGATTCTGGGACAAACAATGGCCGCGAACTTGGCTTTTTGCACACACTCCAACAGGTCAGATGGGATTTCTTCTCAATTTACACCTTCTTGGGATCTTTTTTTTTCTCTTCTAAGTCAAGCCGATCGCGCAGATGGTGTACGTTTCCGATCACGATTTTCGAGCAACTGACACGACGAGACGGTTATGTTCGCGAGTGTCGTGAGTTGCCCCCACTTTCTGCCACTAAAAGCTATTCAGAGGTTGAAATGCGCTATACTTAACCACCTACAAGACACGCATACATAGATAGCAAATACAGCTAATGAGAGAGAATGTTAACCCATTATCGTATTGACAAAGTTTAGGCAAATCTTACGGTGCTATCGCATTAGGATTTTCACAATTTAATTTTAAATTGAACTCAGCAAATTGAGCATTAAAATTGCGAGAATCACTTGAAATTTTTCATAGCCAGGACACATTTTTGCGAGAAATCTTAGCAAATTTGCAGAAAGAAACAATAAAAAAGGGTGCCTATATCGCCTAAAATTAAAATTGTTGAGCAATTTTAACATTTTAATTTGCTGAATTGAAATTAATTTGAGCAACCACACTTGTGCTATTTTAGCAAATTCAAACCTGTTTTGGTGCGCCAAGTATTAGTTTATATCAATAAATAAGCGAAAATCTATTAATTTAAATGATTTCTAATGCAAAATAACGCATAGGAACAATTCATCTGAAAATTAAATTGAATTTACAAATTGAAAAAATCCTAGTGTGATAGCACGGTTACACTAATTTCATATTATTTTTTTTTTAATTTTATTTTCTGCTCCTTTGATCCTATTTCCCGTGAAAGGCATACATAGGTCTTCCGATATCCGACACGTCGATGTCCGGTTTACTGCTGCCAAACACTGACGGTTAATGAATTTAAGTCTTTTTTTACTAAACGTGTGTGGCCGGGTTTCTGTCTTAAAAGATATCTTAAGGAGACCAAGGTTTATCGTGGCCAATTGTCCGGTAGCAACCTACCTCTATGTCTCTATCTGAACTCTTTCTCTTGTCTTTGGGTTGGTGTCTGTCATGACTGTCTTCTCAAGATTTTGTAGTCTTCCAAAACCACCAAATAGTCGTGACAGGAACCAATACAAAAGAAAAGTCAATTACACGATAGCACATGAGACCGTTCATGTACTAAAAAAAAAGTTTATAGGGAAGATTTTTAATTTTTTTATTGGAATAGCAACACAACACAAAAGCATACTTGCTAAGGAAAAATCTGTACTAAAAAAAGTAAAAGATTTTGAGCTGGATAAGGGAAGTTGGGGCAATAGTAGAGGAGCCCGAGGCAGAATTAGTCATAGACAGTATTTAATAGTGGAATGTTATATTTTGATTTATAAGGAATATTGAGGAAATCTGTATTTAATTGAGGAAAACACTTCCCTTAATATTCATTGAAATATTTATCAGCCTGATATAAACATTTGCTGGCTAATTTTGCCCCAGATTCCCTTAAAAGACGAGGTAGTTGGAAAACCTGCATTTTTTTTTAACTTGGATATCTGACTACAGAAGATGAGATTTATATGTATTCATATAAGGTATCCTTGTCCGCTGAAGAAATGGTCAGAGTCAGAATAAGTTCAAGTAGTGTAAACATAAGGTAACCAATGAGATGAACTCTCTGGATGCCTCAGGGAGTGCAATCCTTTCAGGACAGGATAACACAAAATTCTTCGCCAAAGCTTTAGACTCTTCAGCGAGCCTTCCTCAGTGGTCAAATCTGTGATTTGTCTCTGAAATTTCGTCAACACTGTCTATCGACTATTCCCAGTTGGCCTCAGATCATTGCCCAAGATGGAGTACCTGCGACGAATTCCCAATTTTTCCTGTAAATCTTCATTTTGAGTATTGGATAGACACTTTCGATTATGAGAATGTCAATTTAACCCGTTTTATGAAATTTTATTAAGTTTTCTCTACACATTCATAAATGTTCATAATTCTACCAGGTTTTGGTTTATTTTGACGGGTACACTACATTGTACTAAATTTTAGTTCAATGTACCTTTAAAAGTTGCACGCAATCTCAATACTTCTAAATAAATTTTCAAAGATGGGTTGACATGGGGTAAGGTATTGTGGTACAAGTTGGACCATGGTACAAGTTGAACAATGATACAAGTCGGACAGGGCTTTTTTCTTGATAAATTTAGTACTTCATTTTTATTTGTATATTTTTAATGTTTTAGTTTCATAATTTAGTTCCTTGTGCTTAAAAAAATAGTACTGTATTTATCAAGAAAAAATCCCTGTCCAACTTGTATCACTTTACCCTAATTTGGAGTCTTGTCTATTTTGGAATTTTAAGATTTTCTCACTAAAAAGAAGACCACGAAGAAGTATAAGACTTTACATGAGTACTCCGTTATTTTTGGCATCTGAAACTGTTAGAACATCTCACAGTTCCCAATTACCCATCTTACCCTAAAGATGGTAAAGCTGTAGAAGATATAACATTACGGTGATTACAATTCTAATGGCCTCTTCACACCAGAGGAAATTTATGTCCATATTGAAGCAAATAGCCTACGCTTATGTAGGAAAATATGCAAAATATGGACATAAAGTTGCATATTGTGTAGAGTCCAAAAAATTGAACTCCCTATTCCATAAGACGACACACTTCCTTAATTTTGTTTTATTTTATTTTTCTGGACCAAAAGCTGTGCTACAAAAAAAAATCAGTAACAGGTTCAATTATTTCCTTCATATATTTACGTGACCAGAAAATTTACTATTTTATTTTTATGCGATTTATCGCAAAATAAACAAATGTCGCATTAATATTTGGATAATTCACATTTTAGCACTTCCCTTATTGCTTTTTAATTTTAAGTCTATTGCATTTTCATATATTTATATCCCGTTAATCAAAATAATGTAATAAAACTGTATTCATAATACAATAACTAATTATCTCAATTTAATCAAAATTGGTTGAATTTTTTTTTCGTTGTTCACTAGGCTGTTCATCATTTTTCCGGAAATTTACCATTTTATTCTCAATTGAATTGTTTTGATCAAAACATTCATTTTATCGTGGAAAAATGCTATAAATTCAATTAAAAAACCCATTTAATTTGGTGTAAATTTAATTAATTGGAATGATGAATTGACATAAAACCGAGGATAACTTTGACAGTAGTTTCATATGAAATATAAAGGATTAACAGAAAATACGAGAGTTTACCGACTAGTTGTTACTTATCGTAAATCACAGAGGACACCCACATGTTCTTTTCACAGAATTGGGGAAAATGGGTTAGCAAGAGTACTGGAAAAAGCCAAGGGACTCGGTGAAAATATGAAACCTGAGAATGAATTGATGCCTCATGAAATTTCTCCATATATTTTCAAGCACAGAATGAATTATACTCTTTTCTTGAATTATTTATCAGAGGGTAGGGTGCTCTATTGGTGGGTTGGGTTTTCACTGTGATTTTTCGCCCTTTCGTTTTTCTTTATTACATTCTTTTTTGTTCCTGGAAAAAAACACTTTGTGTTCCAATGAGAGTGAACATGGGAATAAATAAATGAATTAAGATGGAGTGAGTTTTTTTTTAACAATATTTATCATCTTGTCTACTCATATTCCACTCTCTCTCACCTTTATGGAATTTTTTTCAAGGTGCTTTGCATTCTTTGGCTTCCACGGTAAATATTCGCTAACACAAAACACTACCACCAATCTCATCCCCTGCGAGCATAAAAAAAATCTCCGATAATGCGAAAATGCGTAAAATTCTTGTCTTCTGGGGGCAGAAGTTTTCCCTGGAAGGGATGGAGAATTGGTCGAAACTTTCGTGAGAAGCAACAGTTGGTGCGAACAATTATCGATTGCTTTTATTGCTGGAAGCTTCCTCTCCCTTCGCTTTAGCACACAATTAAATGATTGGGAAAATTGAGGAGCTTTTGAGGAAGCTTCCAGGAAGGTTGTTTCTTAACGTACCCATTTTGGGACTAACCCATTTGATTTTACACTATGTGACACTTTAATGGGATAATTGTTTTTTAATTAATTTTCGAAAACTTTAGGGTTAAAGTTTGAAATTCTCAAAAAGTAATTTGGAAACAGCAACTGTACAAATTTAAGCCAGAACCAACAACCCGTCTGGTACAGGGAGAGGGGACCCAGTGCTAAGCCTTTATTTAACATCCAGCTTTAAGCACTATTTTAGGCCTTAATGCTAGGATTTAAATGGTAGGCCTAAATTAAGAACTGCGGTATTTAATTCCAAATATTACATAACCGGTATAACTAACAACCACAGTATTATGTTTTTTTAACCCGTGATAACGATTAAACATGTTAGAAAAGAAAAATAATTTCTTGCAAAGAATATCTTCCTCAAAAATATCTACGAAAAATAAATAAAAACACATATTTTACGTTTGCAATTTATTTAATGATATCACTGCACATTTCACTACACATATCGCAGCGTTGCACAATTTATATTAATAAAAAACACGTAAATTTCACTAAGAGTACAGAAAAAACTTTGCATCATTTTGGAAAATAAAAAATCTCTTAAAAAATATTTCACTTTGTCAGTGACAGCTGAGTAACACTGCCGGCAACACTATTTTTTTTTAGTTCCAATGCTCACCACTAGGGGAAACTGGGGCACCACCAAACACGGGGTAGTACCAAACACTGCAATTTTTTAATAGGTTATTCGACTTCAGAGGACAAGACTTATACAAATTTTTAGGCATTATACGGATGTTTGTCCACTGAAGAAATGGTCGAGATAGTCCAAATAGTTTAGAAATAAAAATTAGTGTTTAGTGCTACCCCGTGTTTGCTGGTGAGCCAGTTTCCCCTATAGAACGCAAAACAGTGTCCTTCATATTTGGTAAAGGGTATCTTCTATGGGAACTTCTAAAAACTAAGGCGTGAAAGATAGGGGTTAATTTAGGCTTTAATTTGTGCTTAACTGGTCAGACGGGAAGAAAATATGTTTGACAAGAATTCAAAATTTCAAAATAACCGTTAGAGTACACAACAATTAAGTGTAAACAAGTCTTACGATGAGATACTTTCCTTGTTAAATAAATCAGCACTCTATTTAGTACAAATACATTCTCTTGGACGAAGTGCACCATTTCAGGCAATTTGGCAATTGTTCCGCATTTTGTGCTACAAGCTCCCCAATTATTCTCTTGCAACTCAAGAGACCTTCTCTATCCTCTCAAGGGCATAAATTTTGGTCAATTATTATGCTATTTTCTGTTTCTGACAACTGCAAAATGCAAATGACTCAATTTATCTCGTTGAATTAATATCTCAACAGGCGCTAGATGGGATTCTTTAGAGTCCCAGCCTATGCGATCCATCTAATACGTCATTTCGATTGATAGAACTCAAACTCTGAGGGATGGCATTAAAATCACTCATTATAATCATGGTATGGGCTAGAAATCCACTTACCCAACTATACCATACTGTAACTTGTGATAATTTTTCGTTTTTAGATATGTTAGAAATTCTTTAAAAGAATATTTTCACAAGGGCTGGAAAAGCATCCGAGGCTTTGCAAACTGCCTGAATTCGTGACTTAAATACAACCTAAAAGGTATTCCCGCATCGTTTACCGTTTACCGGTTCACAACCGATTTGAACCGATTTTTAAATTTCATTTTTATTTATTTATTTATTTAAAAAGTGGGACTGCCTTTAAAACTGTACGTCACTTAAGAGTCATAATCACCAGATAAGGAGTTTATGCGTCCACCTTCAAATCACTCAAAATATTGCCCAAAATACATTAAATGTAATATAACTGAATTTCGAATAAAAATTAGTAATTGGTTATAAATCGGCTGATTGCCATTTCATTGCCGACTAGAACCTGTTTAATTTTATTGGAAATTCCAAGACCTTCCCAACGAGACCAAACAAATACACTATTCGGTTCCCTTAGAATCAATATAAATGATTTTCCGTTAAAAAATAGTTATCGATTATAAATCGATTAATTGCCGATTCATAACCTAATTGGAATCGGTTCATGCTGCTGACGAATTGGCACCGTCCAAACTTCTTAGAACAAGTTTCAAGCGCTTATGTTATGTACGGATAATAACGCCCTGCTTAGAAATACCAATATATCTAAAAAAAAAACCAATTTCATTTTTGAATATGTTTTGGAGATGGTATTAGAGAACATTTTGTACTTACACCAAAATGCCCTTGAATAATTCCTAATTAGGTTTCTCAAGGTTAAACACTAAAACGACTTTAGTGAGAATATTTCTCAACCGATTGGCGAAAGTTTGGAGTCAGGAGAAAGGTCTTGGTATCTCCGACAAGTCTTAACACACTCGAATTTTTTAGGATCACTTTTTTTGTAAGACAAATTAATGGTCTAGTTGAGAATCAGTACAGGAAATCTTGAATTGTTTGTGATTCGAAACAAATGCTGGTTTAAAAGAGAATTAAATTTCCTGATCAAAAAGTTTCAGGGATAAAATGCTCTTTAGAGTTAAAAGTTTAACGAGATGTGTTCTAAGTAATGCCAGTTCCATAAGCTTAAAGCTTAATCATTAGTTGTATTTTTATCGCAAGTTGTCAAAATTGATTATACTTCATTTGTACTGTCTTTTGATTTTTCTCATAAATGCATTGTCAAACATTTTAAAAATTAATAAACGAAACATCGTATAGATATGAGGCATATACGACCTGATAAGGACTCCTCCACAGTTTTTTTTCGATTTTTTAACTATAAAGTTGGTTGGTAATCAACTCTCATACCATGGTGGTACAGAATAGATTTTGCAATTTTGAATTGAAATATCTCTCCAAAAGCACTGATGACAATGAATATATCGCCCTCTCTATCTAATTGTTTTATTTATTGTCAGAAATGTTTATAAATTCAATGATAAATATTGTCCAAAACCATTGATACGGGCATTTCTTTCTATGAGTGAATTCCTTCTGTGGAAAGTTTATTCAACTTTATTGGGAGATCCGTGGGGAAATCAATGTGATGACCCATTAAAACGTAAATAATTTGTATTATTCAGAACGCAAATGCATTTCCAAATTAAATGCATTTGCATTTCGATTCGAACGTCCAATAACATTTCATCTGCATAGAATATACCAATTCTAATCATCTAATCCAAATTGATGTACTACGTGTCAGAGATATGAATATAATATTGGCCATCAATTTAGATATAATGCTACTAAATGTTTTGCAGATGTAGTTTGTGTCAAAATATTAAGTCACGATTTGTTGTATTACTGAATAACAGTAGAGATCATCAGATAGCAAAATAATAAAATTCCTTGGGGGCTAAAAGATCGAATTTTGTGTTCTAAGCAGAAATTAATAATGAATCAATACATATTATAGTTTTTTATTTAAAATGCAATAGTAGTACTAACACCTCAAAACCCAAATTTATAAATAAAACCATTTACAACGTAATTTTTATAAATTATATTTTTTTAATTTATAATTCATCTCTTAAAATCAGGAATATAATCTTCTCAAATCAGGAATCTTCTTAAAATCAGGATTCATATATTTGAAATTCTATTACCACGAATATTTGTATATCTTACTCTAATAACCCTTACATAGATAGATAGATAGATAGATAGATAGATAATTTATTTCATCAACAATGCAATGTCTTAATAGCGCATTACAATAAGATTTTTGTGAGATGTTTGTGACTTTGCGTCCACCGCCGTCTTAGCGTTGGTGCCCAACCTCCAGAGCAAAACGGTGGAAAAGCTCTTTCGTAGGTTGTATATGTCATGGTAAATTATTCATCAAATTTATTATAAAAAAACACCTTGTAACAAAATACATACTAAAAAAAATATACTAGAGAAATTTATTTCAATATTAAAACAAATTTCCTACTTGTATAAAAAGAACTGTCAAATATGAACATAAATATCTTTAGTGTGTAGAGGCCATAAATGCCATGAGGGCAGCTTAAAACTACAAGTGCTCTTAGTTAGTATTTGAGATATTAAAGCAAATTGATTATCCAAAGTATCTTCAAGGAACCAGTATAGATAAAACCATTAAAATTTCTTCAGTAACGCCAAATATGGACATAAATTTCCTCGGTGTGTAGAGACCATAACAGAAGTTATAAAGTGTTGCTACCTATTTGGCCTCTACGCACAACAGAAATGTATGTCCTTATTGAATAGCTTTTCGTACATAAGCGTAAGAAATCTGCTTAATATGGACATAAGTTTCTCTAGTGTATAGGGACTATTAGGTTCTCAATAAAACTTCATTAATAACAAATAAAGATTCAGTGTAAATATGATAGATCTAATTCTTAGAAATACTTCACAATTAGGTTATACGCTTTTCCCAGAAACTGAGGAATATGCAGTCTGACCTTTTCAAATAAAAATAATACACATTTGTTTTGACAATAATCTAACACAACACAGAGCAGATTAAATGATGGACAATTTTACATAACAACGTGATATAAATAATAGAGCTTCCTTGAATATAATTCAGTCTATCTCGGAATTTTGAGTAAAACGGTTGAAAATGAGAGTACTACGCGTGTTTCTAACTCTTCTGTGCCTTAATTTGTGTAAACATTTAGTAGTAAAAGCTGCTAGCGGTTATTTGGATATTCTGAAGGTTAGAGGAGATCAGAATGGATCAGTGTTCGATTTGGAATTGGATGTAACAAGTGGAATTTATAAGTCAGGATACGAGAGCAATGTTAGAGAGATTTATCGATTGCATATTGTCTCTTGTGAGTTTTTACACAAAGCATATTAAAATGTCCTCTAAAGCAAAACCAATTTTCAAATTTTGTTTTTAAGATGGAAGTGATAAAGTCTATATCTCCGCAAAACAAAGTGAATCTTTTCTAAGAAATGGTGATGTTGTAACTGATCCAGATGACCTTCCAGTGAATATTTCTGAACAGAAACTTAAAGATTTCATTCTCACTTCAGAAGGCAAAATTATTGTGAGGAAAAATGATCCCGAAAATAATTGGAATTTTTACAAAACCATTGGAAACTTTTTGATTTTCGACTATTCTGTTTTCGAAGATAATCGTAAGGAAGAGAGGAGTGTTTTCAAAAGTGTGCTTCCAACCATTTACGGTTCTTGCAATATTAATAGCATAGGAGCAATGACTGGATGGGACAGTTTTAGTGTAAAACAATTCTTTGATCCCTTTGGGACTGATTGTGAAAACTCTACTTCGAAAAATGTTAGAGTCCTCAGTGATGTCGAAGGATTAACAAAACCTCACGGTTTGAAAGTCAGTAACTACAGAGAGTACAATCTTTTAAGGAAAAAGGAGAGCTTTATCCTGGACTCTTTGATTACCAACCAGAAGATTTTCTGGAGTCCTGTCGAAGGAAAATCCTTGGTTCACTTCCTTCAAACGTCCTACAAATTCAATTTCGTTGAGGAATCTACATTATCAGTTGATGACACTGACTTTGACTTTGAAGTGAGTTAATTAATTAATTAATTAAATAGGTCAAAATATTTCTTGATATAGAATTTTATCACAATCTCCCTCTTTTCCGCCTTTCAGAGTGAGAAGAATTTGGAATTAGTGACATCAAACCCTATTGAAGCTGAAAGTGTAGTTAACCTCAAATCAATGGAGAATATCAATTCAGAAACGCTTATAAGTTGTGTAAGAGACAGACTTAAAGATATATCATTTATATGGGAAAAATCTCGAATTATTTCAACAAGACATGATCAGTTAGTTGGACGAGAACTTACTGAAATAATTTCAGTAATGGAGTTATTCAAGTTTCAACAATTTTATGATCTTTGGATTTTACTAAGCAACGATACATCAGTTGAAGCTTCCAAAGAACTGGATATTTTCTACAAAATTGTTCCGTATATCGGAACAGAAGAATGTGTGCTCTTTATCAAGAAACTCATTATTTTGAAAGAAGTCGGAAACAATTTGATGGAGAAGATGCTGACCAAACTCGCTGGTAGCATTAGGCAACCTACTCCTAAAGTCGCTGAAGCTTTGAAGGAAGTTTGGGACTCTAATAAAAATGTAAATGCTGCCCTTTTGGCTTATACATCGGCCCTTGGAGCAGGATTTCGTATCAATCCTGCGGTCTTGCATGACCTTATGGAACAAGCTAAGAAGGATTTATTCGAAAAAATCAGTAAATCATCGTCAAATTTCAACGTAAGTTAACCCAAAGGAATACTTTTAAAGAGAGAATTTTTGTCTTGTACTAAAAAATATATATATTATTTTTATTTATATTTTTTGTAGAACCAGCGACTTTATTATCAAGCATTAGGCAACCTGAATTGTATCAGTTTAGCTGATGACAATGTCATAAAGCTTCGTTCAGTGATGTTCAATAACGATATGCTAATGCATCTCATTTTAGCATTAGAGAAGTCAACTGATGGGCAATACGTGTTTGATCTAATGCTTAAGATTTTGAGGGACGTATCTAAAAGTTCCGAACTTAGGGCCGTGGCTCTAAGGATAGCTCTTAAGAGAATGCCATCGTATGATCAATACGAAACCCTTGCGAGAGTAATGGACGAAGATACAAACTATGAGCTTTACAATATTTTTGAGTCGTCAGTTAGAGCTTTCGTTAAAGTTAAGGAACTTCCGGAATCGGCTCTGTTGTGGCTTCGAAATAGAGAACCAATGAGTCGATCAATGGCATTTGCTTACGAAAGCCCAGAAGATTATCCATTGGCCTTTTCAGTTCGGGGATACCTCTTCTTTAACGATTTAACTTGGGGCCTACAGCAAATCCATTTCGATGTATATCAAAAGTACGGTGACCGTAAATTAAAGATGTACACAATTTTTGTCAGACTCCTTAACTTGAAAAATCTTAATTCACTTTCAAACATTAGACAGAACTTAATTAAACAGGGCAATATCAGCTATGAATTTTCTTTATACAGAGGTAATGTGCTAATTATGTCACTTGTTGATAACGTTGACTTTAAGAAAATCCATAAATATTTTAAAGAGAGTGTCTGTGAATACGCTTTACTTCCTTATATTACGCAAATGGAAGAGGTTTTCCAACATTATAACTTTGATTACTTTTTCCTTACTGATACTGGACGTAATGCTCATTTATACTTTCATATCCCATGGATGTACTCCTACTATTTGGAATCCCTTAAAGTAGAAAAAATGTCCGCTTCCATGAATGTCTTAGTTAGTTTAAATGCTACTGCACAGAGTGTTACTGGATTATTTTTGTATCATCCTAAACTGCAAGGTCTTCAAGGTTCATGGGAACTTTCTAGTGTTCGTTTTACCGATCAGATTGCGTTCAAAATGTATAGCTATATACATAATAGGTACTTCAATTTGTTTTTCGAGCTTACTGATAGCCTAACCTCTTTACATGGTATTCAATTTAAGAAGGAGACAACAGTACACTTACACGAGGTCGGAGATGAATCGGGTCCGTTAAAAAAGGGTAAGTTAAATAAAATGGTAAAAATATTTTGAAATTTTTTTATATACTGAGATATCTATATTTTTTCAGTTGAAATGTTGATTCAGCATGCTGACATTGATGTAATTCCTTATCCAATATCGCAAGATTTAGTCTTGTTCCATTCAGATTTTGGTTATAAATATCACATGCAAGTTTTCGGTTATAATACTCCACCGAATAATAAAGAATTCCCAGAGTCTCTGGATGAAATGATGTACAAGAAACCATTTTCAGACGTCTTCAAAGACTCTGATGAGGAATTTTTAGTCTCTCTACTGAGCTACATTAACTGGAACTTCTTAGCCCATTCAGCCTATTCGTACAATTTCAAGGCAACCATTGAACCAAGTGATGTATTCCCGATTACAAAATATGCTCTTAGTGTAGGCCCTAGTCAAGAATATTTGATTGAGTTCAAAGACAAAGACGATAATGTTCGAGTTTACTACAAATTAAGTACAAAAAGAAACATATACAGTTATATACAGCTTTTGAGGATGGGGCTTGGACTTAAGTCTTCAGGAATATGTTTTGGTCATATTGTTGATGAAAGTGATGAGTCAATGTATCATTTAACCTACGGAACTGGTTCAGGCGATCTTTCTGAATGTCCAATGGATCAATTTAGTTTGTCTGTAAGGTTTAAATCGGATTTTTCTTTTGAACAAATAGAAAATCACAATAATGAGAGACTGACGTATGTTGAATGTACTCATACGTCACCATATCTTCAGTCAAAAGACCCAACCAACAACCACGGATGTGGAAAAGCTGCTTCAACATTCAGAAATATGGACGTGAAGCTTAGTTATGAAAATATTCCTAAAAAACTTATGAAATATATTAATCAAATATGGACTTGGTTCTTGAAAACAAATAACGGAAATTCGTTAACAAATCATGTTAGTATTCAATCTTCTACAGATATTACTGTCAAAGCTTTTTACCCCATGACTGAACCTTTCCTTAATCTAGACGTCATACTTTCTGAACAAACGTATTCTTTTAAACTGCCCCCAACTTTATTAACACCGGATAATTTAGGTATTTCGGATTTCTTTTATGTGTCCGACTTCTTTTTCCCAGCTCCGTATTGTGTAGTTGTTGTTACAGAAAATAGGCTTAAATCTTCAAGGCACTATCTCCATACTGACTCCAGTTCGTGGACCGAATATGCCAATATTAATTTAGTCAAAATTTATGTGAAAAAAGTATCAAAAGATAAGCTGGCTCTTAAAATCGAATATCCTAAAACTGAAGTTACAGTCTTTCCCAAAATCAACTCAACATCCTTTGAGAAATACGATATTACTCTTGGAGAAAAAGGAATCGATCTGATACCAGTAAACTGGGCTCACAGAAGGACACAAAGCGTCACAGTTTTGGACACAATCTTTTTCGTTCCGGAAGCTTCGAAAGAGGAAAATCACTTTATGATTGGTTATAATGGTCACGGTATAACGATTTTTGGGTCTTATAATGCAGATCAAAACTATGGAAAATGTTTCGGGTTGCAAGCTGTAAATATAGAAGGGGAAACGGACTACGAAACCTGTGATAATTTTATTTAAGTTTAAATATCACTCGTTAGTTTGGGAACTTCAATTTGAACCACTGTCAAATACAAATTAAAAAAAGTAATATTAGCATTGAGTCATACTTATTAGAATTTTGAGACACTATGTAAACGAAAATAAAGCAAATGTTTTTATGTGTCAATTTTTATAAATAAAGATTCTTTTCAATTACAACAATTTCTTTTCATTTGTAAATACTCCTTAAGTCTTGAGTAACTCTTTCCTATATAAGTGATACTTGCCATTTTCTAGCTCCTATGTTGCTCTCTTATTAAAAATTGTTAGTGTAATTTCATTTGTGTGGTAGATGGTTTCAATTTGATTGGCTCAATAAGTTAAGTTTGGCATATATCATGGAAGTCACTATTTTTAAAGGTTATATTCACAAGAATTTAAGGTAAGTTTATACCTTCAAACTTTTATTTTATTGCTCTAACTCAAAGAAAGTGTAGTTGCATATAATCCGCTTTTTTCTCGAATTTGTGAATGTCCTGGAAGTTAAATGATAAGAGATATCAACTTGTGGTCTTTGGTGACCCCCAATAAAAACACAATATTTCCAGACGTTGTTTTCCATTTTCTCGTAATCTCCATCCAGCCCCTCCAAAATTATGTTTTCGGTTTTTTTTTGTAAAAATTGACCGAAGGTTTGTCAATTATTTTCAGATATGTTTTAAAGGTAGCCCAGACGAACATTTCGTCTAAAAATACCTATGACCGGAAAATTCGCCAAGGTATTCAAAGGTATTGAAATTCTTGAAGCGGGCTGCATCGGTCTTTATTGGTAAAGAATTGGTCAAGTAATCATAATTGAGTTATATTTCTCGATATCTCTTTTTATTTATTTGCGCGTAAGCATGTTACTAATGGCAAATACATTTTAAAATTCACATTTCAGTCATTTATCTAGTTCAGAATTGCTTTTCGATTTGAGAATGAATTTAAGCGGTAAAAACTGATATACAGTCGAGTTCCTCAAATTTGAACTCCTCATATTTGAACGACGCGACGGTTGCATTCAAAATGTAAAATATGAGGTTATGTAAAAGAAATTTTGCATGGAGTCTGAATAAGAACTATTTTTCTCTGGTGCTTTCTCAATATTGTCGTAATATATTAATTTCCTCATCAAAACCCATCTATTGAACAACAAATTACATTGATAAATTCTCTAAAGTTATTTTCCTTAATTTAGGAAAAGTGAATTTTACATGAATTCCGTAACATTTTTGAAAATATTGTTCAAATTTGAGGAGTGAGAAATTTCATTTTTACCCCCCAAATGTTTAAATTTGAGGAACTGTAGACCCAAAAAAACATACAGAGGGATAATTCAGGGATTAGGTCTATACCACGTGACTTCGAGCATTTCATAAAGCTGGGCCGCTGTACTATTTCTTTTAAATTAAATACTTTTTAATGATTTAAGTTTATATGACTTTATTCATTTTGATTTTTAGCTAGCAAAAAAATTATTTTTCGACCACAAAAAATAAGTATTTTTTAATTCAAAATATAAGTTTGTTCCTAAGTTCTCAGCACAATTCATAGATCCAATTTGACAATGTTAAATTACATACTAAAAAAAAATTTACTCTGTATTTTATATTATACAAATGTTCCTATCTTTGTGTCACAAAGTGTTCATTTCCTCAATTTTCTAATAAAATTAATCCAATAACATACAAATATTTTGAGTAACTGTCAATGCGATAAGCACAACAATAGGAAAATATAAAATATCTCAATTATTTACTGAGATTCTTTTTTCTGCTCAATATTCATCATAAATATAACCATTCCACTTAATCTATATTTGTTATGAGATGAAGCAAAAACATCACAATCATTTTATTTTTTCGCGTGTATTTCATTAACTTACGATAAAGATGAATATAAAAAGTCTGATGCTACAATTGGGTTTCAGTCTATCTCGGAATTTTGAGTGTGACGGTTAAAAATGGGAGTACTACAAGGCATTTTAATTCTTCTGTGCCTTCATCTCAGTGCAAATGTAATAGTACAAGCTGCTAGCGGATATTTGGATATTCTGAAGGCTAGAGGAGATCAGAATGGATCAGTGTTCGATTTGGAATTTAATGTAACAAGTGGAATTTATAAATCGAAATTTGACAGCAATGTTAGAGAGATCTATCGATTGCATATTATTCCTTGTGAGTTTTTACACAAAGCATATTAAAATTGTCATATAAAACCAATTTTCAAATTTTGTTTTTAAGATGGAAGTGATAAAGTCTACATCTCCGCGAAAGAAGTTGAGTCTTTTGTAAGAAATGGTGATGTTACTGATCCAGATGAATATTCAGTGGATATTTCCGATAAAAAGCTAAAGGATTTCATTCTAACTTCGGAAGGCAAAATTATTGTGCGGAAAAATGATCCCGAAAATAATTGGAATTTTTACAAAACCATTGGAAACTTTTTGATTTTCGACTATTCTGTTTTCGAAGATAATCGTAAGGAAGAGAGGAGTGTTTTCAAAAGTGTCCTTCCAACCATTTACGGTTCTTGCAATATTAATAGCATAGGAGCAATGACTGGATGGAACAGTTTTAGTGTAAAACAATTCTTTGATCCCTTTGGGACTGATTGTGAAAACTCTACTTCGAAAAATGTTAGAGTCCTCAGTGATGTCGAAGGATTAACAAAACCTCACGGTTTGAAAGTCAGTAACTACAGAGAGTACAATCTTTTAAGAAAAAAGGAGAGCTTTATCCTGGACTCTTTGATTACCAACCAGAAGATTTTCTGGAGTCCTGTCGAAGGCAAATCTTTGGTTCACTTCCTTCAAACGTCCTACAAATTCAATTTCGTTGAGGAATCTACATTATCAGTTGATGACACTGACTTTGACTTTGAAGTGAGTTAATTAATTAATTAAATAGGTCAAAACATCTCTAGATAGCATTTTCACAATCTCCCTCGTTTCTGCCTTTCAGAGTGAGAAGAATTTGGAGTTAGTGACTTCAAACCCTAATCAAGCTGAGAAAAGTGTGATTAATCTTGAGTCAATGGAGAATATCAGTACAGAAACTCTAATAAATGAGGTCAAACTTGAATTTGTTAAAATATATCATATTTGGGAAGTACATATAACAAACGTAACTGTACTTGTACCGCCTGTAGGGAAAGAGCTTACTAAAGTTATTTCCATAATGGAATTTTTCAAGTTGCAACAATTTTATGATCTTTGGATATTACTAAGCAAAGATACATCTGCACAGGGTTCAAAAGTTCTTAAATTTTTCTACAAAATTGTTCCGTATATCGGAACAGAAGAATGTGTGCTCTTTATCAAGAAACTCATTATTTTGAAAGAAGTCGGAAACAATTTGATGGAGAAGATGCTGACCAAACTCGCTGGTAGCATTAGGCAACCTACTCCTAAAGTCGCTGAAGCTTTGAAGGAAGTTTGGGACTCTAATAAAAATGTAAATGCTGCCCTTTTGGCTTATACATCTGCCCTTGGAGCAGGATTTCGTACCAATCCTGCGGTTTTGCATGACCTTATGGAACAAGCTAAGAAGGATTTATTCACTAAAATCAGTGAATCATCGTCAAATTTCAACGTAAGTTAACCCAAAGAAATATTTTCAAGAAGAGGATTCTTATCTTATACGAAACATATATATTTTTTGTTTTTGTAGGACCAGCGACTTTATTATCAAGCATTAGGCAACCTGAATTGTATCAGTTTAGCTGATGCCAATGTCATAAAGCTTCGTTCAGTGATGTTCAATAACGATATGCTAATGCATCTCATTTTAGCATTAGAGAAGTCAACTGATGGGCAGTACGTGTTTGATCTAATGCTTAAGATTTTGAGGGACGTGTCTAAAAGTTCCGAACTTAAGGCCGTGGCTCTAAGGATAGCTCTTAAGAGAATGCCATCGTATGATCAATACGAAACCCTTGCGAGAGTAATGGACGAAGATACAAACTATGAGCTTTACAATCTTTTTGAGTCGTCAGTTAGAGCTTTCGTTAAAGTCAAGGAACTTCCGGAATCGGCTCTGTTGTGGCTTCGAAATAGAGAACCAATGAGTCGATCAATGGCATTTGCTTACGAAAGCCCAGAAGATTATCCATTAGCCTTTTCAGTTCGGGGATACCTCTTCTTTAACGATTTAACTTGGGGCCTACAGCAAATCCATTTCGATGTGTATCAGAAATATGATGATCGTCCAATCAAAATGTACACAGTTTTCATAAGATTGTTTGATGTGGATAAGTTAAGTTTTCTACCAAATATGAAGAGAATTCTTATGGAACAAGGAAATATCAATTATGAATTTTTCTTCTATAGAGGAGATACACTAATTATGTCGCTAACTGATAATTTTGATTTCCAAATGACGTTAGGCTACTTAATGGAGTGCGTTCAGGATTTCACATTATTTCCATTGAAGACACATATGGAAGATGTTTTCCAACATTATAACTTTGATTATTTCTTTCCCACTGATACTGGACGGAATGTTCATTTGTATTTCAATGTACCTTGGATGATTTCTTCGCAATTTAATTCTCTCAAAGTTGCTGAAAGATCGGTTGTGATGAACATCCTGGGTAGCTTCAATTTTACTGCGCAAAGTGTTACTGGATTGTATATTTATCAACCGAAGTTGCAAGCTCTTCAGGGATCCAGAGAACTTTCCAGTGTCCACTTGACAGAACAAATTGCATTTAAGGTGTATCGAAACAAAACTCTTGAAGATTTCAATTTATTCATTGAGTTAACTGAAGCTTTATCGCCATTATTTGGAATCCGATTCAAGAAAGCGACAACGGTGCATTTGAATAAGATTGGAGGTGAACCACTTTCTATAAACAAAGGTAAGTTAAATTGACTAAAATATTACTTTTTACTAAAATTATTAATGAATATTTTTGCAGGCGAACATTTTAATCAGCAAGCTGATGTCTCCGAGTTGACTTATGAATTATACGATTTACTCGAATTTCAGTCAGATTTTGGTTTTAAATATCACATGCAAGTTTTTGATTATAAATATCCAGCGAACAACAAGGAGTTCCCAGAGTCTCTTGAACAAATGATGTACAAGAGACCTTTCTCAGACATCTTCAAAGCCTCTGATGAGAACTTTTTAGTCTCTCTACTGAGCTACATTAACTGGAATTTTTTGGCCCATTCAGCCTATTCGTATAATTTCAAGGCAACAATTGAACCAAGTGATGTATTCCCGATTACAAAGTATGCTCTCGGTGTAAGTTCTAGAGGAGAGTTATTGATTGAGTTCAAGGATAAAGACGATAATGTACAAGTATATTACAAAGTGATTCATCTTCACATATGTAATACTGAAATCTTAAGAATGGGTCCAAGAGTGAAGTCTTCAGGATTCTGTCTTAGGAAGATTATTGACAACAGTGACGAGTCAATGTATCATCTGTATTACGGAACGTCTTCTGGAGACCTCACTGAATGCCCCACGGATCAATTTGGATTAGCCTTGAGGTTAAAATCGGCGTTTTCATTGGATCAAAAAGACAATGGTAATGATGAAAGATTGACTTATACTGAATGTACTCACAAGTCACCATATCTTCAGTCGAAAGACCCAACTAACAATCACAGATGTGGAAAAGCTGCTACAACTCTTAGGGACATGGATATGTCGCTGAAGTATCAAAACGTTCCTAAGCATTTCTTAATATACTTCGATCAGTTCTGGACTTGGTTCTTAACGACAAATAACGGCGTTCCTTTAAAAAATAAACTTAAGATTAGGACACCTGGAGAGATTATCTTAAAGGCATCGTATCCCATGACGTCGCCTAATGTCAATTTGGATGTTTTGCTACCTGAAAATGCTTTTTCTTTCAATTTCCCTCCAGATTTATTAATTCCAAACCATGTGGCTATTGAAGGATTTACTTATGCTATGGAATATTTCTTCCCAGCTCCATATTGTGTAATTGTTTCTGTAGAAAATAGACTTAAATCAAACAGGCACTATCTTCACACTGACTCGGATACTTGGACCATGTATGCGACTATTAAATCTGTTATAGTGTATGTGAAAAAAATATTTGAGGACCAACTGGCACTTAAGATCGAGTATCGGAATACAACAATTACAGCCTATCCTAAAATCAACTCAACATCTTCAGATAAATATGATATTACTATTGGAGAGAATGAAATCGATCTGGTACCAATGAATTGGGCTAGAAGGAGGATTCAAAGCGTCAAAGTTATGGACACAATTTTTTTCGTTCCGGATGTTACGTTTAAAGAGCAGATTTTTATGATTGGTTACAATGGAAGAAGTGTATCTATATGGGGATCAAATTTTTCCGATAAGAACATTGGCAAATGCTTTGGACTTCAAGCTCAAAACTAAAGAAGGATTTTCACGAAACACAAGCTAAATACTTTATAACGATCTTCTGTTTCAATATACGGATGCCAAATAAATGATTTTAAATTAATAATCGTCAATTGAATGCACTTTTGAAGTAAGGTAGGACAGTTTGTGACAGATTCAAGCTTCCACGATTTTCGAAAAAATCAGATAACAAAAATTAATGTACTGGATGTGTACTTTAAAAAAGTTGATACCCAAGATTATTAAAAACGTATCGAAATGTTGTATAACAAGGTAATTATTTTTTTTTACAATATTATCCCGTGTTGGAAGAATGCTAAGTCCATTGTAGACCGCCCAGGAACAACTTTCCTCAAGTGTCAGGGAAGGGCTTCCATCAAGCGCATTTCCTCAAGAGTAAATCAAGCCGGTATCTATCCTCTGAAGAGCCAACGGTCTTGCCTATAGCGCCACTGATGTGACATCCCTGAGACAGATACATAAGAGGAACTACACGAATTTAGTATAACCGTTCGACAAATGAATCTCCAAGACACAGTTTGAGCTGACTAACTTCATCTACAGCTATTCATATTGTCAAAGCTTTGGAAAGTTCTTTTTTTTTCGAAACTACATAATAAAAACATGTTTGATCTTTGACATGTTACAAATTAAACTGGTAATAACCTCAATTTATTTTTTAAGTAATGTTTTGATAATGATAAGGACTTTTTGTCGTGATGCTGCGTTATCGTAGATCAGTCTACAAACTACAACAATTTTGAGAGAAATAGAAGTAGTACTCATTTAAATAATTTAAACAGGATCCACGGCATAAAAGTTATTAACTACGTTAAGTACAATATTATTTTTTTTTTTGATTTTGGATATTCTTACAATAAGCCTAAAATATCTTTGCCATGGGAATACTTCATTGTCTTTCTTCAGACATCCAACAAATCCCCTATCGCAGAGGAGTTTATTTTGATGACACTGACTTTGACTTTAGCGAGAATTTTTAATTGTTTACAATCTCTTTTGTAACTAGGTCACAACGTGTCGATAACCCCTGTACAATCTATGTTATTATTTTTTGAAAAGCGATTATTTTGGAAATCCCAACGTTTGTGGGAGATTGTTTTGATGTGTAGGGGAAAGCGCACTACATTCGGACAACTTAAGCTTCGAACAACTCGTTTCCTTCAGTATTTTTATAATCAATTTGACCAATTATAATATATTTTAAAAGCTAGTCCGTTGCTTTAAATTTCCTGAAGAAAACCACGGATCAGATCCATTAAAAAACAAACAACAATTGACTTGTCCAAAATTTGAGTCGTCCGAAGGTAGCGTTCTTTCACCTGGAACAATTTTGAGCACGAGGCGAAAATCATAGGGTTTAGTTGGTATATTTACGTTTATTCGAAACGATTCAGTTTTTATATTATTCCATGATTCAGCAGTTTACTAAATCGGATCGTCCTGTATTCAGAATATACATACTCTTCCAATTTCCTTCCTAATTTATTGATTTCGAAAATTTTTCAGATGTCGATGTTTGACTCTGTTATTGCATACTTTACTTTAATCACAGCTTATCGTAATATGATTCGACGTCAGTAGAGAGTATCTGATGACGTCTCTGAAGCGGTATAATGCATAAACTATATTTTGACGCCCTTACTTGACTGACATCAAGCTCATCATAATTACATCGAAGTCGGAGAAAATTCAATTGATCAGTTTGTATTATTCAAGAAAAATGAGGTAAGATATCAAAAACAATTTCCTTTTAGTTTCGGATGTTCATGGGATTGTGTAATCTTGATACAAGGGCAAAAACACCTTTAACCACTTTTAGCCAGCTTGTGCAAAATTTATGGAGACGTAGTTTATTAATTGGTTTTACGCTAAGCCGTCTCTAGGTCAGATTATGGATTGGTGCAGACCCTACAAGACTACAATGGATGTGGTGTAATAATTTCAGGATTGGATTTTTGTTTGCTCATTTGTCTTTTACAAAGAGTTAGAGAAATCCATGGAATCGCTCTAAAACTTTTGATAGAAAATTAAA